>NW_026623344.1:737168-770637 GCF_030028575.1 Malurus melanocephalus
CATGTTGCAGAGATGGCCAGATGGAACAAGGGTGTGTAGTCCTTGTTAGATTAAACCCACCTCTGCCTCTACCATTGTACAGAGACAGCAAATGGGAGTTATCCAGCTACAAAAGCACCTTATTCCTATAGTGGAAAGCAGCCCGTGTCCATCAGGTGAGCTGGAAGAACTGACAACAGGCAGAAGGGAGCACTGAGCTGGCACAGGGGCAGGAGRGAGCCTTGCTGTGCTCAGCCCCCTCCCTGAACTGGGTTTGTACACCCACATGTTGCCTCTTCAGCATCAGCGTCAAAGGCTTCTCATTATCCTTATCAGGGTTCTGAAAAGTGGCCAGAAAAGTGAGCCCTRTCCATAACCCAGGTGTGCACTACACTCAGAACACTGCAGGGAATCAGCAGCTTAGCCAARTTACCCAGTGGTGTGCACTGACCACAGTGATTGGGATTCACTCATGGGCAGGAGGGGAAAGACACTTGGATGTGACAGGCACAGAACACCATCTTTTCTTTAGCGCATAAAACAGTGCTGCTTTCCATCCAAAGGAATGAAAATTTTAAAAATATTCCTGCTGTAACTCTGCTTCTATCAGCTGAGCCAACAAATGGGAGTATCAGGCTTCTCCCAACACAGCAAACTTTGTGAGGCCACAAGGCTTAACAAAGGTACCTGTTTTCCTCTGAATAATGWGAACAGCACTGGCTATGGCTTAGCACAGCATCTTATTTCAAGTTCAGTGCTCTGGTAAAAACATCCCTAGCAYTGGAAATGAAACCCAGCATTCAGGATCAGCATAATGCTCACCCCTTTCATCACCAAAGTATCTACTCAGCATCAAATTAGAATTAAATTTCTGGACATGTATTTTGCTCTGCCTCTGAACAGAGCTGGATTTCAGGGGCACAATTTGATCCACATGCCATTCCTCACAGCAGGAATTAAATAGTAGATACCATTCTCTGTTTCTCTTTCCCCAAGCTTTACGGTCAAGGTAAGATAAAGTATTTCACCTAAACATAATCATGTATGTAGGAGTGCCTCCTAAGGCTAAAATAAATGCACATGCAGTCTGTAATGCTAAAAAATAGGGAAAGGCTTTGGTACAGCTTTCTCTTTGGCATTGTCCCAAAACTGCAGAGGAATTGCCAAGCCCATGCTCTTGTCCTTCCACACAGCTGCAGTTGTGAAACACCTGAAAAAAGATGAGARGAAGAATTTATTTATTCAGAATTCAGTGGTATTGAACAAACATTTTAGTGGCTAGATTTTCCACTCCCCATATCAGCCAGGCTGCTGTTGATGCTGAAAGAATTCCTGTAATCATCTTTGCAGACTGATGGCCGGGTTCATTGATATGCTCCAGCCTCCCTGAGCTGCTCCAGAGACACAAAGCCACTGGAATTCGAGTTTCAGCCATGCCATTGCTAGAACACAAGGTGCTCTGTGTGCATTTAAAATGGGTCAAAATGAACAAAATCAGATGTGAACTGCTATCCAGCCATTCTACTCAGGTACCCCATGATGAAGATGAGTAACAACAACARAAATAGAAGTGTGGACCCAAATATGCAATTCTGCATATCCATCATTATATATAATTCAACAGCATTTGGTGCTGGATTGAGAGTGGGCTGTGAAGCCAGCAGGACACACGGGTTTGAAGGCAAATTTTCCTGAAGTGAAGCCAGAGAATATTAATGGGGAATATAAATATAAGCCTGATAATGCTACTTGTCTTTTTTAGTACTGTTACATGAAGGCAAATTCTCTTCTGCCAGAAG
The DNA here is from genome assembly GCF_030028575.1 of Malurus melanocephalus. Classification (NCBI taxonomy): domain Eukaryota; kingdom Metazoa; phylum Chordata; class Aves; order Passeriformes; family Maluridae; genus Malurus; species Malurus melanocephalus. The sequence continues at coordinate 738,947 of NW_026623344.1, forward strand.
AYATAACCATTTGCACACACTCCTGCAAACCTACTGTTTTTAATGGTCTTGCTCAGGTAGGATTATTTGAAGTCCTGGAAATGCTGCTGATAAAAATRTCTTCCCTATATCTAGTCTAAAGMTMCCCACTCCTAATTTAAARCCATTGTCCCTTGTCCTGTCACACAGTCACCCACCCCCCTGGATATTTACCATATTCCTTCCTGTCCCAGATGAYGATTTACACCCCGCAAAGCAGGCTGTCATGTAGGTGATCCCATTGTCCCCACAGACGGGGTCCCACTGATCCACCTGGCAGCTGCACTCAGCATTGCAGCTGGCAATGTAGATGTGCTTGGTGGAGGAAAGCTGCTTCATCCTGGAGGACAACAGGAAGAAATTAAGGAATTATTTAGTTGAATTATATAGTTAAAAAAATATTAGGGAGTAGGGAGGAAAAAACACAGAGAAGTGAAGTAATCAAAATGGACAGATATCTGCTACCACCCAATAAATACACTGTGAAGTGATCATATGGAGACTAAGGTGATTTCAACTAAAACAWAGTTCTCTCAGGATTTTTCTTCAAGCATTAACATTTCTATGGATTGCTGCTGAAAAGGCTTGGAATTGAAAAGGCTGGGAGGGAATATCTGGTATTACTTTTTCCATTTGAAAGCTCACTCCAAGGAAAAATCATAATCCCAAATCATACCTGGAATCTCTTATCACAGAGATATGGCCCAAGAAAAGACCATACTTTTCTGTAGGAGTAGGATGTCCTGCCATATCCAGGTGATAGAGGTAGGGATATAAAACTACATAAAAACAAAATAGCAAGATGTGCTTGACTTTTTTGTTTTTTTCACTGGATCCAGGTCACTGGGTCAGGGCACTCTGAACACATGTTAGCAGTGCTAACCAGAATCCAGAATCTACAAATAATCCTCGCTGTGAAATCAATCACAGCATAAACCAAAAATGTTCAGAATTTGCCTTTTATTCCTCCTTCTCCCTTCCTTCAACCAAAAGCACACATTAAGTGGGCTACATTTCCCCCAAGTCTATTAGAAAGGAAGATAACTGAGGGATTTAGCCCTCATTAGGCTGTTGCTTGTCTTCAAAATAGAAATTGTTAAATAGGTAAAACACAAATAAATAACTTAACCAGAACAAGCCTATCAYRTGCTAAGTTCTCCAGGCTCAGTTCTCCTCCTACAATTGCTCTTTCAGTATATGCTCTCCTGTTGTTTCTGCTTATTTTTAATGCACTCTGCAGAACCAGAGTTATCTCCACTGCACAAATCTCTGACATCTTTTATGTCAAAAACRAAGATCAAAGTTGAACTGGGCATCAGATTTGTCAAGATAACTTCAGATATTTCCCCAAACATAGGCTCAGTTTAAAAAAACACAGGGCTGATTTTCTGTCTGAACTGAAAATGCAGCGAGCCTGGCTGGATTGGCTTTAATCCTTTAAAATCTCTTGAAWTTTGGACCAGACTGAGGTAAATTTAAACAGTAGGCAATTGTGGCAGGCTGCTAGAGTCTGGAAAACGTTCTCAAGAAAGCATGACCCATGGTCCTGGTCAGGGAGGGGGAAACCTCTGTTTGCAGCACAGAACCCACGATCACTTTTCACTTCTCAGGTGAGAAATGGGTCAGAGGCACTCCAGGGGCCACGGGGGGTTGGCAAACCCTCATGAGGGATCATCAGCATTTCTTTTACATCCCACTCCCAAAGTGACAGGAGAAGGCTGACTTTAAATTAAAGCTTTGAAATAGAATATAGAAATTTAATTTGCCTGTAATAAATGTCCCCTCTTTTAGTAATTACCAGAATATATGAGTATATTGTCAGTATTCAGAAACAAATCATTCAGGAAAAAGAAACAGACAATTTATAAAAAAAAAAATGTCCAGTTTAAACAAAATTGGAAAAACAAAATTGGAAAAACTAAATTGGTATACTTTTTCCCATCCCTAACACTAGGTACCATTTCAGACTGACAACTCTGTCTCAAAACTGAGGATTTTCTTGTTTTTATCACTCCAAAAGAAGCAACTGTGACAAATGACACAACCAGCCCAAACCCAAGGGATACAAACCCCGAGTAGGGCGCTGTCAGACCGGCCACCTGGAGCACCTCACAGCTGCACGTGAAGTACAGGAGGTTTAGCAAATATGCCACTATAAAGGTGATGCAGGCAAACTTGGTCATTTCAGTTATGTGGAGCTTGAATTTCTTGATCAGGAAGCCTCCTAGAAACATCCCCAGGATTGTGATGGGTAAGAGTATCACACCTGCAAATAGAAGGTAAGAAAAATGTTAACTGCTCTCACTTGCATTGACCTATGTGGAATAAATATCTTGTTCCAGTATTTTCAAAATATCAGATACCCATTTGGGGCTGATTCTTTGAGGTTCTAAGTTTTCATTGCCTTCTAGTAATTTCACTTCCCCATTTTCTTTTTCAAATGATATTATGCCTTTCAAAAGCTCAGTTCCTCAATATTCCCTACCTTTTTGCTGTATTGTTGTTTGTCTGTATAAAAACTATGCAGGTGCCTGTTAGAACCTGGAGTAAATGTCAATGTCTTAGCTCATAGGCAGTTCACATAAAATAAAACAGAACTTTATGAAAGCTACAGAAAAAGTCTCTAAAATGGAATATAAAAAGGAAGCTACATCTGGTTCTGCACTGGATTCCATTTTGAACCGAGAGTGAATCATGAGATGATTTGCATTTAATCTGTTCAGTATTTCACAAACACCAGCTCTGACATTTACATGCTGAACAGAGAGGTTTTACAAGGTGTTATTGGGAGGGGTTTGCCTTTCTCTGTTTGTTTGATTTGTTGATTTTCTGGGTCATTTTTGTAAAATTTTCTCTGCATTCAGAAAAAAAAATAGGAATAAGAAAGTTCTTCCCACATTTGTACCTGACCAAGGTCTTTTGTCTTCAGGTTAAAGTAATGAAATATCAGTTCTACAATGACCTCAAATAGCCTGGTTTTCCTGCCAGATTATGAGACCATATTAATCATTATAAGATTAATATAATTTCAGCATGCTTTTTTTGTAGAACACTACAAAGAACTTATTTTTGAGGAAACTGGTAAATAGAAAAAGAGCTTTGGAATTAAAAAGTGACTCAAAATTTTACATTTTGGTTTCTTATTGCTTATGAAATTTATATTTGTTATTAAAATGAAAGAACATTTATAGCAATGTGTTATTCTGAAAAGAAAAAAATCATACATTTCATTAAACATTTTTAAATTTTCTTTCTCTTAGATTTTACTTAGTTGCAGCTGAGGGGTGGTTTTTGATCATGAAAACAGACACATAACCCAAATCTATCTAAGAAAAAAACTTCCACCCAGTTTTAACAATCTTCTAGCTCACTGAATTAGGATCACTAGGAAATATAACACTAAAATTAACATCCATTTTCAAAACACAGTCAGAAAAATAATAAATCACTACTTGCTTTTGAACCAAAAAAATTCACATAAGGTCCTTATAAAAAGGAAGGTAAAACAACGAAGAAAAGTTTTCTTTTTGACACTGGAATTCGAAAAGAAGCAGGTACCTACCAATTAGAAAGATGGCTTTTGCCACTGAAACATTAAATTGCTGCTCCATAAACTTCGTCTCATAGGTTATCATCCCAACAAGGGAATTGTACTGTAGAATAGTGAGGAAGATGAACACCACGAAAATTGGATTTCCAAACAGCTTCCTGAGYGCTGGCAGGAAATCTGCAATGGAGAGGTACATGCTGTACACCCTGCTAAACACAGAGAAGAGTTGTTTTGGCATCCTTTAGACAGGCAAATTAACTTTGATTTAATTACTGGCTGYGTTGCAGGTTATAATCCTGTGCCTATCACAACACGTGCTTGCTCAAGTGAGAGTTTCCCTCATCTCCCCACGTGCCTCAGGGGAGCAGGGATGCTGAAAGGAATGGGGGATGCTGAGCTGGGAATCGGGGATCCTGGATTATCCTGAGCACCCCTCCAGGGGGCTCTGGCTTGTAACACAACTCTTCAATGCCTCTTCAGAGCATTGTGACCCTCTACCAAGTGTAAAATTTGGTTCCTAACAYAGGAGCCTTCACCAACCACATGAGAGACCCACATGAGGGTGACAGAGAACAGAAACCCTGATTAGAATAGTGAAATCCATTAAAACAAAGTGAACACAAAAACCTGCATTTAAACTGTAGGTGTGCACATACATACAAACAAAACCTTGGGTCTAATAATAAAAAATAGAAAAAAAACCAGCAGTGCCTGGTTGGATCTGGTATTGCCTATGTGAGATTCRTTCAGCATCCCTGAGCTCATACACAGGAGCTGCAAACCCAGTGAGGTCCCWCCAGCATTTAACACAGTACTGAGCTCTGCATTTCCTTCCCAAACATTTGCCTCAGTGAAACAGTGGCCTGCCAGCTGTGGATTGGTCATTAATGAGGATGGGATGTTTTCCCCACTCTCTCTTCGTAATCAYAGGGTTGTACCTGTAATCCATCATTTCACAACTGTGAACTGAGGATCTTTGGTGCTCAGAGCAGCAGCACAAGTTTTTTTYCCAGCTGTCTGACATCAGGAGAGGACTGAAACTCGCCCTTAATATGTAATTATAATAGCACAAATTAAAGACATTTTTGTCCATCATTTGCACTGCAGAAACATGCATTTTGCTGAAGGTTGTGCAAGCCCATGCTCAGCTCTGGATGAACCCATGAGACAGAATTCACATGCAAACATTTGGGCAATTATCTTTCACCTTTTACTGCCTCTGAGAACTTTAACTGTGGCTGATCTGGGGGSTCTATTTTACAGTGATCTCCTTGAACAGTCAAGTGACTAATCTTCATGTCTTCATTCTCTCCTTCTTTTGGTAAGGAATAGGGCAAAAACCAGAAAGGCAATGAAGCAATGAAGTTGACTGCTCCACAGATAAGCAATCCAAGCCACCAGGCCCCAACCCAGCGGGTATCCTTAGGATTTATACTGATGGCATCTATAAAATACAGAAAGACAGGGAAACGGGTTAAATATTATGGGAGAGCAATTATTATACATCACTATACATTACTGTTTATCCTTATATGTATTATTTAAAGACCAGAACAGAGGTGATTTATGTTCCATATGAAGAGTTGAAATGCAGTTTTTTTCAAATCATAGAATCACAGAATGGTTTAGGTTGGAAAGGACCTTTAAGATCATCCTGCTCCATCCCACTGCCATGGGCAGGGACACCTTCCACTATCCCAAGTTATTCAGAGCCYCATCCAAGCTGGCCTGGGACACTGCCAGAGATGGAGTAGCCAYAGCTTCTCTGGRCAAGTTGGGAATGACCTATCCCTGGAAGTGAATCAGTCATATGCAGTCAAAAATAGATTTGTCTGTTAAGGCCCACAGGGGCATTTCCTGGCCACAATCTTGCAATACTTTCTGGGGGAATGAGTGACAGCAAAAGGATGCTTAACCACACAAAAAAAACCATCCCTTTCTCAATTTTCCAGAGACCCCTGCTTCTCCATCCCCAAACTCTACCATTTTTCTCAAAATTTACTCAAATTTTCCCTTGGATTAGAGACTTCTAAGTGATTTGAACAGCCGAATGAGTTTTGAGATCAATCTTTGCTGCATGCTTTTTACGAGAACATAAAGGTCTTTTAGCTAAGTGCCCATGAACCTTTCATCATTCCCTCAACATGGGGATGGCCTTTTTTTCAGTCAGTTTTTCTCACACAGCAAGGGTGTGACAACTGTGTGTGCTAGCACAAAAAATAGTGCAATGGGAGTACAGGTCCTTCTCAAGGGCTATTCCAACCACACTACAAAACATGATCTTAGAATGTCAATTTTTGAACAGCTTTGRAGCAGGAAAAACTCTCTAGAGAGGCCCCATTTTTGGGGCAGTGAACTGGGAAGCTGCTTCTTGGCATGGAGGTTCCTACACCCAGACCCCTTCTTGCTCCACGTGCCACCCCATGGTCCCTCACCAATGTCCACGACGCCGATGTCAACCCAGAGACTGGCACAGAACGAGCCCAGCAGGAAGCCCAGGGTTGGCCCAAACATGCCTGAGGATCTCACCAGGCCTGGAAGAGAAGGGACAGTGAGAAAAACTCTGCAGGGACCAGGGAAGGGAACGAGAGGGGRAGAGGATATGGCACAGGCATTGTGGAATGTCTCACAGGAGGCTCCTGAGCTGAGAGAATACAGGGTGTAACCACAGCTGTGGTGGAGATCAGAAGAAGGTGGGATGTTCAAATGAATCATCTCTGCAGGCTACCAGAAAACTGGAAAACTACACTGCATTTTGGTGTCTGAGTGTGTAAATACAGCGCAGCTTGATTTGGGTGACCACTGCTGGCAATCAGCATAAAATAAAATATTTTTCAAAACAATTCAAGCACAGTTTCTCACATTCCCTTGCCACCCGGGCCATTGTGTTGAAGTTTAGTTTTCTGCTAACCTGACACTAGCACTGCACTATTTTGGACACTAGGTCCAAAATACAGCTCAGTAATTTGGATTGCTGAAATCCAGCACGGAACTGCCACCTTGAAGTTGCAAAAGGCTTCAATCTATTAGAAAAGAAGGAATTATTTACCAAATGCCTGTCAATTCTTGCCCACATTCAGCTCTATTGTGGTCTACTGCAGAGATTTTCATCCTGAGAAAGACTTGGTTTTAAACTCTCTCCTGAATATAGTGATTGCTCAGCTTATCATACAGAACTTCTGTAATAAATTTTTACAGYTTAACAAATATGCTAAATTTTCTGTTCCTTCCTATGGCAGCTCTGGTATTATTGTTGTCACCACAACTTTATCAAAATGATTTTAATTAGTTCTATTAAGAAAATGCTGTCTCTGTCTCAAAATAACTTGTTTTCTTCCTCAACAAAACATCAAAGGACAAAAGAAAAAGGAGAGACAGGAAGCTGAGACTTCTTGCTCAGGGTCAAATAACTAGATTAATGGTCAGAATTCATCAGCAATCCTTGACTGACTTTTTTTTTTTTACAGGACATTTTTTTTGTATATTTGTATCTTACAAAAACACTTCATAAATTGATTCAGGAAGATGATAAAAAATAAGATATAGAAAAGAATTAAAGTCAGCCAAGAAAAGAAATTTCCACTCTATGGAAAAGACTGTTTCAAAATTCACTTTTTTGCAAATTGGTTCAGTTCACCAAAATGGAATAAGGGTGCTATTCTGAATGCAACAATGAAATATTTTAATGCACTGTAAATTAAATACTTTATTTCTTTTGTATAACCCATTTTTCATTGTGGCTGATCCATGATATTCTCCATGTTTACTTTMTATTTTCAGTCTCACTTGCCCAGTAGCCTCCAACCTGTCTCAATCTCTCCCAGATCAGGTTCTGACAAGAAAAAAATTCAGCTAAACTTTTAAAAATACCTTTAGTTGGAAGCTCAGAGGCGATTACAAATATTTTGGATAACTGCTGAGTGGAACACTTGTTTCTAATGGCTACCTCCACATTATTTCCATTTTCTATAGCCTGCAGATTTCCTCATTCCCAAAAGAAGACATTTGCTGTGGCCCTACCCTGTAGCATTTCATATTGAGGTCTTYCTGAAACTGTGTCTTACTACCTTTRTGATCAGCTCAATTTCACCCAAGTTACTTCAGGCCAGAGTTCTTGAACTCGCTCAGCCACACAAACACCTCATGCTATTAAATCAGTTTGCCAACAAATTAATTAGCTTGGGTGTAAGTCTCTCTGTCTTGGGCAATAGGTTATGTGCCATCAAAACAAGAGCAAAATCCCAATTAGAAAGGATTTCTTACAACACCCTGGCAAGGTGTTGTTTTTTCTACAGTAAACAGTGACTTTTAAAAGGTGCCAACTGGAAGTGTGCTGCATGTATAACTCAAAAAGCCAGGTAAGAGCTCCTGAAACACATTTACATTACTGTAAACAATTGGGATTACATTACAGATCCTCACAGCAAGAATCATTCCTTTATCTGTGAAATAGTGATTAGGAAGAGTTTGATCCTCTGAAGCTGTGGTACTGAAGATGATGTGCCAGATAAGACAGATCTGACTTTGCACTTTGGAGAAGCGAGTATTTCATTATGCTTGCCTTTGGTGAAAGCAAAAACACCATCCTGGAATTATTCCTAGAAAATAAATATGAGACCTCTTTTGCACTGCTTTTTTTTGTTGTTGTTGTTGTTGTTGTTGTTGTTGTTGTTGTTGTTGTTTTGGGTATTTTTGGTTTTTTGTTGGGTTTTTTGTTGTTGTTGTTTCTGTGCAACTCAGAATTATCCAGATATATTGTTTTTGTATTTGTTTGACTACAGAAATGTTAAAGAATAGAATGTCTAGCATAAAAATCACTAATTTGTACATTACCTATGTAAAATGCTGAGTTTTCTTCTTTAGAAAAATCATCAATATATGAAACTCCMAGTGGCATAACTGGTGCTTCCCCAATTCCACGCAGAAGATTCCCCACCAGCACAAAGAGCCACAGATAGGAATTTGTTGTTTTCTCACATCCTGCAGGCCACAAACATTCATGTTTCTGTGAACATAATTCTGACAATACTTTACAGCAACTGTAAAATAACATTAAATATGTGTTCCAACAATCATTACAGGGCGTGTTTACATATACCATGGTTTCTAGCAGGGGTTTTACTGCTTCCCAGTTAAAAAGTGTGTGCAATGGGGACAAGCAGAAAAAGCTTYATCTTACCAACATTTGTCATTGTGCTGGGTGTTTCTGTAGCATGTGCAAGTGGAGGGACCTCAGACGATGCTGGGGAGCAAGGTGACACGCTCGTGGAGGAGTTGTCCACACTAACAGTTATCCTTTCATAATTGTAACTGGAAAACAACTGTGTGAAATACAACCTACACATGAAGGGCTTTGCTTTGCAGGAAGCGTTTCTGAGCCTCATAATCACACGTGTTCATCCCGTTACAGACACACAAAGTGGAGGGGAGGGCCATTCCCAGGGCTTTGCTTGAAAAAAACCAGGGATCTTGATGCCATTTCCAAATGATGATTCTAACCCAAATGATGATTCTAACCCATGATGATTCTAACCCAAATATTTTCCTGAGCTAAAGAACAGCAAAGCTGCTTCCAGAGACCATTCTTTTGAGAGAAGGACAGAGGTAGCGTTTATCCACATCTCTCTACATAAAACAGGGCAGATATTTTCCCTCTTTCTTGCCTTTGTGGCAGATGTAAGGATGCCCAAGGGTTGGAAAGGTATGACCTGCTGCTGTGACAACTATGTAAGTACTAAAGCTTAAATGTGAGTGGGATATTTAGATATTTAACTCTCCCCAAGTTTAGGCAAAAATCTTCAGCATTTTAAAGAGCTTATCATGAGTAGCCACCATGGAGAAAGAAACCTTTTCCATCAAGATCTAATTACATTTCATTTAAATAAGAAAAGGGAACATAGTTAAAAAATATACACATCTATGTATATATCCATCCCAGGTGAAAAATTCAATCCCCTTTATCCCAAATTACGTGTAAATTCTACAGAAACYTGAGGTTTGTCTCTTGCTCACCTGTAGCACAAGGTAAGCTTTCAGAGAGAAAATCAGAAAGTCAGTATTAAAAAATCCACCCATTAAAGCSTTCCTGTTGGAATAGCTGGAAGAAACTACWATTGTCAAGCTTTTAACTCAGATGTATGCTTGAAGAACACTTTCCATGATCAAGTTCAACTAGTGCACAATGTGAAAATTCTCCATATTTACCGTCCCATTAGGAACTGAGGCATCACTGACAAAAATGCTCCCACAGACATGATGAGACACCCAACAGCAATTATTTTTGGTCGATGAACTCTTGGTCCAAGGTAGCTCACCAACACCATCACCATTAAGTTACCTGCAGGGAACAGGAGAGAAAATAGTATATAAAAAATTATTTTGGGAGTGAAAATGTACCAGGAACCACTTGCCCCTTTCAAAGGAAGCACACATACCTATCTCAAAGCTGCCATCAATAATGCCAACAATCGATGATGAGATTTCAAATCTCCTTTCAATTTGACTGGACATGCTCTTCATGTAGCTTCCAGAAAATCCTTTGGCAAAAAAGGAAAAAGCTAGAGCTCCAAGAAATATCTGAAGAGAGAAAATAATTGAGTTTGCAAAGCAGCAATTCTTTGCTTTATGGCTGGATGCCTGAGCAACCCACTCAAGTAGCACAAAAATCATATGCTTTGCTTTCTAACTTTCTGTGAGGAGAATCTTCTTATTGTTATCATTAAAACAAACTTTATTTTCTTTCTCAGGGTGGCCTCCATAAACTCAGCTGCTGCAAAGAAAAGGAAAACTGACATTGATGGTAGGCACCTTCTAACTTTCTATCACATATTGGTTTCCTTCCTTGGGGTAAACCTGTAGCATAATGTTTGTTTCTGGCACTTATTGTCACAGTATATCTTATTACTTCTCCTCCTGTTCTAAAACACATGAACAAAAAGACACAGCTGCAATTACCACAGTGACTACAGCACACCTCTAAATGGGTTGTTGGTAAAATATGAGCCCCTTTTTTAACTTCTAAGCACATTCATTGACTTCTGTGTGCATGGAATCACAACCATAGAATCAGAATGGTTTGGGTTGGAAAGCACCTAAAAGATCATCTAATTACAACCCCCAGCCATAGGCAGGGACATCTTCCACTATTCCAGGTTGCTCAGAGCCCCATCCAGCCTGACCTGGAACTGCCAGGGATGGGGCAGCCACAGCTTCTCTGGGCAACCTGTGCCAGGGCCTCATCATCCTCACAGGGAGTCATTTCTTCCTCATATCCAATCCAAACCTGCTCTCTGTCAGTGTGAAGCCATTCCCCCTTGTCCTGTCACTCGAGGCCCTTGTAAAGAGTCTCTCTCCATCTTTCCTGTTGGCTCCTTCAGGTCAGCTGGAAAGCTCCAATGAGGTCACCCCAAAGCCTTCTCTTCTCCAGGTGAACAATCCCAACTCTCTCAGCCTTTCCTCCCAGCAGAGCTGCTCCATCCCTCTGATCGCCTCGGTGTCCCTGTTCTGGACTGGCTCCAGCAGCTCCCTGTCCTTGCTGTGCTGGGCCCCAGGGCTGGATGCAGCCGTGCAGGGGGGGCTCAGCAGAGCAGAGGGGCAGAATCCCCCCCTCCCCTGGTGCCTAAAATCCTTTCCATCCCACTTTGGATGCAGCCCAGAAACATTATTTCCCAGAGACAGCCTCAAACAGTGCCATACATAACTGACTGAATTTTGATAGGACTACAAATGGCAATTCGGTATTCCAGAGAAAATATGACGTGAGGGCTCTTCCATACCTTTAGCTTGGAACAATTGTGGCACACRGTTTTGGCAGGAACTGCACTGCCATCACTGTCCTGGAACAGTGATTTTTCTTTAAGCTGGCCAGAGGCAGTGATTGGTCTGTCCATGGTTTTCCTTCTCCAGGTCTGATATGTCGGTCTYCCTGTTTGAAAAATATTGCTATGTTTAACTATTATTTGCATAAGAATTGCAGGTTCCAGCGTTTTTCATTCAGACATACTCGAGGTATCTGCACATTGACATCTTTTCTCAGGGAAGGACGTTAAAGAGTGCTCAAGGGACAACACTTAGAAACCAAACATTYCCCTAAAAGTTACTCCTAATGGCTGAAAATAGGCACTACTGTCTCATACAAAGATATAAAGCCTCATAAGAACTCTAACTTGAATTTTGTAGGAATAGTTCCAAATCCTACTCCAACAGGAGGGAACTATGAAAAGCAAACACATGTATATTTCAGACTAAGCTTCTAAAGGGACCTAACCTTCCTTAGACCATCTTCAGCAGCTCAAAATAAAATTTAAAAAAAAAAATTAAAATAAGCTATAAGTAATTAAAGTATGGTAAAGTCAGACTTACCCCAATCCTTACAAGATATGAGCTGAAAGACAGTTCTCTAGAGCAAATACATTCCTTATTGATTTGTATTTTGCTGATGATTAACTTCGTGAAACATCTGACTCTGTTAAATAAACAGTATCTAAATCAGTGACACAGTTTTCATTATATTTAATTTTAAATATGAAGTTTATGGTGMCAGCCAGATAATCCACCTGAAACTCGTAGAAAAAGTTAAACTGTAGAAACTCTTCTCTTACACCTAATCGAGCAATTACATTTTCCACAACCACTCTATGAGAWTCTGAACTTTGGTAAACCAGTGAATCATTGACACCAGGGATATTTAAATTTAAATTAAGCAAGAAAAATAATAAAATATTTATTAATTAGTGGTAACATAGTTTTTGTATGGAGGCATTAAATGCTCCTTTCTCGACAGTGTTTATTTATCCTTTAAAAAAAATATATTGGATTTGCAAGATAGTACCTCTGCACTTTACATAGTCTTTCAACTTTAGGGACAGCGAGATGTGCAGAAAGGCTGCASTGGCACCTCACAACTAAACAAACAAACCGAACAAATGGCGAGAAGCGGGGAGGGAGGGAGGGTGTGCAGGGGCAGCGAGAGGCAGAGAGAGCACTTACTGTGTGTCAGAGCAGTGTCAGGCTGGTTCTTTGCCGTGCCCGAGGGCTTCCAGGCTTGGAGCCAGCGCAACGTCACAGCCCGGGCGCTGCTGCGCCCACAAGAGCAGCACCTCACCACATGTTTCTTAAACCTTGGATTTCCTTCTTACGGTGATTGCAACACTTTCCCACAATCACCGATACAAAAGCAGTGCAGAGGAAGGCAGGTTTCTTGAGCTGTCACCTCTTTGGCAGCCTACCTGCCAGTGCTGCCAGCCTCTTCTGGGTGGAACAACTTGTTTTCTTCACTCTTTCTTTTTTTTTTTTTTTTTTTTTTTTTTTTTTTCTTTTTTTTTTTTTTTTTTTTTTTTCTTTTTTTTTTTTTTTTTTTTTTTTTTTTTTTTTTTTCTTCCCTAAACATTGGAGCTGCATTAAGCACCTCTCAAAGGGAGCTCCCTGCCATCCACACAACAACGATGGTGCCTCTGAGCAGGACCAGCAGAGATAGCAAGGAATGGCTGAGCTGCTGAAAGGGCATGAACTGTTCATTGGGATCTGCCAGTTTGGRGTGTGAGCCCTCTGCTCGCAACCCCAGTGCAGAGGTTTGCACRGAAAGCCTCGATTATCTTCTTCTGTATAAAAATACATTAAGGGATTTTCTAAAGACTAAACTCAATTAAATATATGGAATTATAATATTTGGTGAAAGCTAAAAAAAATATGAAAGCTAAAAGAAATTATAAACTTGCTAAGCACATAAATAGACAAGCTCTCATTGTCCCCTGGAGTTTGCAGGTTAACTGCAGACAATCATTTTATCTGTCATATTCGCACTTGCTATTGGATTTTGCTTGATAGAACTTTACACATTTTACTGTTATCATTATATATTTATTGATTATTTTATGGGTCTTAATTTAAAGTTTCAATTTTTCTGTTTCGCCAGCAGGACTCGAGGCTGTTCTATACTACACACTCAGTGARAAAATCAAAACAGAGCTTATTTCTATCATTAAGTAAGAATATTTGCAACAGAAAAATAGTTATTTTCTATAGTAGCTTTAATGCAATGTTCCTGCATTACTCTTTAAATGCCAATTTCTTGTTTRATTAATTTAGTTTTAATACAAGAGAGCATTGTACATGTTGAAACTCACTTTCTCTTAAAAGAGTTCAGARTATGGAAAATCCATCAAACCTGTTCTTCAGATAAATTGACTCTCATTTGCATACTTTTACCTAGGTGAAGAACAGTTATCTTTGTCTGCTTTTTAATACCTTAATTATTCTAATTTTCTTAATCTTCAAAAAGCTTAGATTCATTTACCAGAATATCATTAGAASGAAGCAGATTTGGCATCATCTGACAATGTCAAATTTACGCATACTGCAGCCTCCATTTGGATGGCTTTCAACTCTTACAATATTGCAAAGTTTGGAGGAAAGCAATGTATGAACATTTGCAATGGGTTCCCTATTTATTCTTGCCACCAGTCTGCAACCTGGCAGAAGAACTGAAGTCTGATGGAAAGGCAACTGCAAGCCCATTTCTGTCAGGAGAGCGGGATCTCAAACACAGTTCCCAAGATGAGACACCCACAAGAAATATATTTTAAAGTTGAATACACAGAAATTTATCTATAGAGGACCTGACACTCCTTGTGATTCTTGCATACAGACGGTAATATCCACTTACAAGGCAGCAACGCATGGATTCAGCTCAGACAATTCCAGAGGAGACACTCAATCAGGTTCCCTTTACAGTCAGAGGAGGAAAAAGAAGCTTTTCCAAAGGCATGGGTTCTTTGATCTATTCTAGCTACTTACTTTAGGCTGGAGATGGAATAAACTCCAAATCTGGCTGTGAAAGGCTGGACAGCAAGATCAGCCTTTGACAGCAAAGTCAGGAGAGATTAATCCCACCGTAAAAGACTTCAGCGCTCCCATCAAAACAGTCTTCTGTGGCTTCTTCAAACTGAGCTCCAGCGCCTGTGACAGCATTTGCCATCGTGTTTTGTYCAAATCTGTTGTGATATGGCAGCTGCTGGCAGATGAGGAAAGGAACYTTGTGATGGAAGGGCACTCCTGGAGAGGCAAGGCACATCTGCCAGACCCCAGCCAGCCCCGGCTGAGCGCAGCACCAGCAGCACACACCAGAGCCTCTCCACAAGCCACAGCGTGGGCTGCTGTGTCAGCCACCAGCCTGACAACTGGCTGTACTGGGAACCTGTTCTGCAGGGCCCATGGTAGCACAGAAACTCAAAAACAGGAGAGCAGGTTAGCAATGAGGAAGTGTTTGTCGCTGCTGCTGGAGCGCTGCTGTTTCCGGCGTGACCCAGGGCTGGCTGTGGTGAGCTGGCAGTGCCTGGAGCTGGGTACACCCAGAGCCCCTTGAAAAYGGCCCCAGGAGCAGCTGCAGTGGGAAGAGCTGCCTGCTGCCAGCCTGGCTGTGCAGATCACAATCCATGTTCCCAAAGCAGGACGTGCTGTCCCACGGGATGCGCCCGGCTGGCTGCACATCAGCACCGCGTGTGATGAACCGCATCGAAAGGGTGCGAGATGCTCTGCAGCCTGGGGACACGCAGGGACACTCTGAGCCATCTCCTTCCTCCACGAGGCTGTTTTGCATGGCAGCCACTTAGGAAACTGCAGAATTTTTAGCCCTGGCCTGCTGCCACGCTGAGGTGAAGCAGATGGCATGTCCCACTCAGGATCTGCCCTTGTCCATCCCTTGCTCTGCACGAAGGGGACCCGCTTTGTCACCGCTTTAGCCACGCTCGGCCGCACTGCTCGAGCTTCCCTGGCAAACACAGCCCCAGCCTGGAGCAGCACATCCCAAGTGCCAAGCTGGCAGCAGGGACATGGCGTGGGCTGATGGGGCTGCGAGGGCAARGCTCGGGCAGCTCGGCCTGCAATGATCATGATCTTCCTCAGCTGCAGAGGGAGGAGGAACACGAATTCTGATCGTACCCTGCTCCTGCTGAAACACTGAAGGACAACGTGTGCAAAAAGGAGGGGAGGAAAGCAATCTCTGCTTCAATAGGAAAAGAGTTTTTAGATGTATAATTTATACATAAGTCATTCRGTCCTTTTCTTGACACCAATTTTTCACCTCTGGAAAAGTGCACAGRGGATTTGGAGTTGCTATGCCAAGCAATCATTTAATCTTATTTTACTAATTCCAGCTTCCTTAGGTCCCAAAGAAAATTCACAAAAGACAAAGATACAAGTGACAAAAATTATTTCAAAGTGGCTCTTCTATAAGAATTTTCTACTCTTAAACTTAATTTGGCAACTCTTCACAGATGTCCTAAAAAATCGGTGCGATCCGTGACTTATCAAAGTTGTGGATGTTTAAGTGCTAGCCAGCTCTTGTATTCAAAAGYACAATAATAACTTACTAAATAATTCTCAAAAAAATTTCATTATGTCCCTAGTGGAAATGCAAAAGGAATATCTCAATGGCATTTTTTTGTATGTTTGGATATTATAAACTTACCTTCACTTTTTTAAAATATGAAAAAATCATAAAGTACTTTTTATATGCAAGATTATTATTACTTATGCAAGTCAGAGGTGTTTTACTACTAAATGGTGCTTCAAAAGTCCTTAAAGAAAACTTAAAACTTTCTGCTTTCTCTTAAAACGTGCTGGATGTAGGAAGCTTCAAGGAAAACATTTCCTAATTTATCCTGAGATCAGTAAGTCCCTTTGCAGTTCCAAAGAAGGCTGCTTTTCTCACAGTAGTGTTTTTCAAAAAAATATTTTATGTAGAGATTTGTTTTTCAATAAAACTATGCATTAAGAATTTTTTAAGCATTAGTTTCAGTAACTGGTTTTGAGCAAGCTGGGTTTTTACACAAGAACTACCGAAAACAAACATGCTGTGAACTATCATTAACATTGCTGTGCAGCACAAACTCAGGCAAACAACCCATGAGAATTGCTTTCTTCTGCTGAGGAATGTAAAGATATCACCCTCTAGGATCTGGAAGAAAAGTCATAGTGCCATTGATTCAGTTAGAGCTCTAATCCCTGTTTTGGTGTTCCACTCCAGGAAGSAGCATGGCTCTTTTCTTTGATACAGAAGTTCTATAAAGGAGAAACAGGAGCCCCTGACCCAAGTTTCTCACTCAGCTACACTGAGAGGACTAATTACAACCCAATTTGCAAAAAAATGGTTCTTTGCTTTTTGTTTTGCTAATGTCATAAATTATTGAAAAATCTCAGAGCTAAAAAATTCACACAGCATCAAAATGTTAACACAATATACCATAAGACCTTTTTCAAGGAAGCAAAACAAAACACCACCAAGAAGAAGCAGTTTTCAGAGCAATAGGATGTTGAGCATGACACAAATTTCATGCATTCTTGAGTACCTAGTACACATAGGGAAGTTGCACCCTTACTTTAGGGAGATTGCCACTAGTAAGTACCTGAAGAATGTAAAAATATCAGAGAGAAAAAAAATAATGTTAAATTAGATGAGAAAGTTTATGCTAAAATAAAAAAAAAAAAAAATTAACACAAAAGGGTGCCTGTGACACACTGGGAAATGTTCCAAGAGAGCAAAATTAACAGAGTATAAAACAATCTCCAGAGAAGTAATAGAAGTCATGCCACCTATATTTTAAAATTTGACTTGGCAAACGTCAATAAATATGTGCCAAGAAATAACCTTTTACTGGTGGTAAGGAATGTAATTTATTTACTGTACTCAATTTATGAAGTCAAAAGTGTTAAGCCAGCTGGGTCAGGACTAGAATTAGAGGCTTGGGACACCAAATTGTTCCCCTCTGTTCATTACCACCAGAGCTGGAGCACTTTATAAAGARACAGGAGTTTAAATCCCCTTTGACAGCCCTGGGGCTCCCATCTGCAGCTGGCAGTGCAATTGTTGTACCCGAGGCAGATGCACCAGATGCTGTTCCCCTGCTGCAGCAGCAATGCCAGGGATGTCAGCCACAGCACCCTCTGCTTATTGCCTYCCCTTCCCAGTGACCACAAGAAATATCTTCTGTCCCAGGGAATTCCCTGCCAGCCCAAAACGCTCGGGGAGCAGTTTTTCTTCTCGAGCAAGGATCACTGTGCATCAGGGAGTTGTCTGGATCCCTTTCCATGCAAACACAAACTAAATGGATCCTCTTGGTACCTCTCCTCCTGCCTGTTTACTTTTTTAAAACTAAAGGCATATTCAGACTAACCTCAATCTTGGTGCTCACTCTTCCTGTCTCTTTATTTAGAAAGCTATTAKTGTGAGTTTGTGATAAAAATCGTACAAATGAACACTGACAGCTGAGCTGTCACTTGGGGCACTCAGGCCTTTGAATTTCCCAGAGTAATTAATTCTCTGTCAGTGATCTCTGCATCTGGAAGACTGAATTGCAGCCCTGTATTGACTCCTTTCCACTTGGTATTACAAACGCTAAAAAATACACATATCAGAAATGTGGTGTGGGGGAAAGGCACCAATTACAGCACCTGCACTGAATCACTGCAATGGCTCACCCTCAGAACCMGGAGGGTTTCTGTGATATGGATTTCTTTGGGATTTATCGGCCTGCAGTACTGAAGAGAAACAGCTCTCCCACTCCTACCACTCTTTGTGTCTCCAGGTATTTACTGAAGTTGCAATTGTTTTGTTTTTTTTTTAACAATACCACTGCCTGACTCTATGTGTGTGTGTAATATCAAGTTCACAATGTTCATACTGAAATAAGATTTATTTCTGGAGAAATACCAGCTCTTCTCTACATAGACTTTTCTAATTAATACAAGAAAATCCTAAACTGAAACTTATGTGAGGACAGTTTAAAGCTGCATCCAGCTTCTTCTGCTTGGGCCTTTCTGACCTGAAAACATAGCAAGACAAACTAACAGAGGAACTTGGAAACAATGAACAGCTTTGTCTCTGCTATATTCGACCTTAGAAATAACTTCTCTAGCACCCAAGACAGGATTTCAGATTSCAGGCTTCTACAGAAAAGGAATCCAAGTGAAAAGGGAAGTCCTTCAGTAGACTCCATCTGTTAAATTGTAACACTGGAAAATTGAAGGAAAGCATTAAAAAATTGCCTATGTCCGAAACAAGTTGTCTGTGCCTGTATGCATACATACAAAAACATATATATATATAAAGAGAGATAGATATATAGATATATAGATTAGATATAGATGTACAGATTAGATATAGATATATAGATATAGAGATATATAGATTAGATATAGATATATAGATTAGATATAGATCAGATATACAGATATATAGATAGATATATAGAGATATACACACACACACACACCTGAAGGGAATATTCCTGCAAGATCCTGGCCATGGATGTATAATTCACAAAGCAGCAGCAGCAGCAACACTGCAAATGCTGCTCTCCTGTTATACNCTTCAGTAGACTCCATCTGTTAAATTGTAACACTGGAAAATTGAAGGAAAGCATTAAAAAATTGCCTATGTCCGAAACAAGTTGTCTGTGCCTGTGTGCATATATATATATATATATATATATATATATATATATATATATATATATATAGATATAGATATATATATATATATATAGATATAAATATAGATATAGATATATAGATTTATAGATTAGATATAGATATATAGAGTAGATATAGATATAGAGATTAGCTATAGATATATAGATATATAGATATAAAGATATATAGATATATAGATATATAGATATATAGATATATAGATATATAGATATACAGATATACAGATATATAGATATATAGATATAGATAGATAGATAGATAGATAGATAGATAGATAGATAGATAGATAAATTAGATATAGATATATAGATATATAGATATATAGATATATAGATATATAGATATATAGATATATAGATATATAGATGTATAGATATATATACACACACACACACATCTGAAGGGAATATTCCTGCAAGATCCTGGCCATGGATGTATAATTCACAAAGCAGCAGCAGCAGCAACACTGCAAATGCTGCTCTCCTGTTATACAGACTCACCAGGAAGAAYATTCAGAGTTACAATGCCAGGTAGAAAACTGCATCAGCACCACCACCAAAAGAAAAACAAAAYAAAACAAAACAAAATCGAAGAAAACAAAATAACCAAAAATAAAAACAAAAGCATGAGACTTGCACCCTCTTGGCAATTTTTTAAAAATTCTAAACATTTCTGCAGGAAGTTAAGCTTGTTTGAGATATGATTCTGTCTTTATATCAGAAAGTTTTCTTGAGAAGAAGGAAAGGCCACGGTGTGCCAGCTGCCTGCACTCTGGCCATGCAGAGAGCTGCCTTGGAACAATGGTAACAGCAAAAGTACAGCGTGAACTGCCCCACTCTGTGTCTCATTAACCTCAAATGAGAAGTTTGTTTTCTCAAAGCTGCTTTTGGAACCATTTAAATGATAACCTCACAAAGCCAGGCWGCTTTTTGACCAACACAGGGGGTCAAGGCCTTATAAAAAGCAAAACTTYTGGAATGAATTATTTCTTTTACACCACCATTCCCCCACCTGTGATGGGGCTTTCTACCCTCCAAGTTTGGGGCTTCCTGTGGCTCTGCCCAGGCTGTAAGGATCCAGCAAACCCATGGTCACAGATGTGAGCAAAAGCACTGAGCATTTCTGCTGGAAATGAATAACCCCAGAGCACACTTCTGGCCTGGAGCACCAAATAGACTCTTCCAGGAGGGAAGTCAGGCATTGCAACATCTAAGATTCCACATTCCAAAGTGATACTCTGTGTTKTATCCTGTGGTTTTAGTCTGCTGTGATTTAAGAAATTTATGCCCTTGGTTCTCTGGACAAAGCAAAGAGAGAGGCAATTACCAAGTAATTTTCTACATTCTCAGAGAAAGTCCTAAACAAAGAAAGTTCAAAATCCCAACCATCGAAACTGGGAACACTTCATGCCTTGTAAAGAAAGGAAAAGGTTGACAACAATTCTGTGTGGGGAAAAAAAAAAAGGTTGACAACAATTCTGTGTGGCTCAACAGTAGCCAAGGACTTGTTGCTGGATATATCCAGTTTGTGTCACATGACCAGACTTACATAAACTAAAAGGTGATTTGGCTTCTTTYCATGCCAAATCCCATCCCAGCTATTCTCAGGGTGCTCCTGTCCACTGCCACAGGTTGAATTAGCTTCTGGCACTGTGGCTTGCTAGGATGAGAAGAGTCTGTAGGGAGGAATTCGCTGCTAAAACTCAAATTGGGGTGGAAAGGTTACAAAACCAGCTCACTGCTCACCACAGATGAAATTACAGAAAATGAAGGTAAACCGAAGCTGCCAGTAATAATTACCCAAAATTGTGATGCTCATGTGTTGAGAAGCTAAACCTGTTAATACAATATGTTTGGACCACAAACACAAAGCCAGCATCAAATCACAATCAGACAAAACCTCAAACRAATTATAGTGTAAGAATGCAGCTTTGATCATCACACCTCCCTTCTGTGGACTAATTAAAATCAGCTTGTCGGGTAACATCTTTTCCTCCCAAATGAGTAATTTCCTGTCAAAAAAAAAAACTAACCAAAAAACAAACAAACAAAAAAAAAAAACCAAAAACCAAAACAGTGATGATCATAGCTTGGACAATATGCATTGTCCAAATGATGCAAAATGTTCAATTGTGCATCAAGAACAGGTTTCAATTCTTAAAGGTTAGTAGCAGTAGGGTGACAGTGAAGCTTACCAGACACAGGATTTTTTAGGATACAGATAARGCTGTTAATAATGCTTGTAAAATAATGAGACCTGGCAATCAAGCAGCCAATGAAATTAAAATACAGATAAAATAATGAAAACAAATTAAAAACCGCATAGCCTGCTCATGCACTGAGATGTGCATTTTACAAATCATTGATATTTTTCAGTAAGACTGCAGACTCATTGTTTCTCTAAAAATGGTGGCTCAGCAACTGATCACAGTCCAAAAAACCCCAATGGAACATCAAGGATCCTTACAAAAGACCTTGAGTACAAACTGCTAGATAAATGCATGACAAAACGCTGGATAAACATTGTGTGCACTGTTTGTGTACCATTGCTTTTAAAAAACCTCCAAGATAGTCGCATTTCCTGAAAAAACTGCAAGTGTTTGTTTCTCCATGGTTGGCACCATCCATGTCCAGGCACCAACATCCAACCTTCCACTTCGTAGGCTTCAGGATCAAAATCCAGCTCTTGGGCACTTTTACTGGGCTGAAACTTCAGTGACCGAGACACCTGGTGGGTTGTACTGTGAAAGATCTGCTGGGCTCTCAGGCACTCAGAAAATAAACCTACCACCCATTTTTATAATCTAGCATTGGATTTTATCAACTCAGATATTCATATGCCGTTGTTTTGTAGAAAACTTTACACCACTGTCACTTCTACTGCCTTTTTTCCCATCTGTGGCTCGTGCTACCCTCAGGTCGTGGTGCTTGAAACATCAGGCCAGGACCAGAGCAAACATTCAAGCACAATGATACCCTCTGAGTACTTTCTGTWGCCCCACTCTGTTCAAATGGGGGTAACAACAGTGTCAGTCTGGGGTTCAGTCTCGTAATGACCAATATCACCTATTTAATCAATAAAGATCAATAAGGCCACTCATTTTAAACTACGTTTAAATGATAAGACCAGCATGCTTAAACTGGAAGGAATCCARTCTGGTTTTACATTTGAGGGACTAWCTTTAAGAGTAACTTTCTGATGTCCCAGCCCAACCCTAGGAATACCTGTTGTACCAGGCATGGCACATCACACAGGATTTATGAGGATCACCTTGGCACAGCCCATGCTCTGTTTTTGCTATGGAGATGCAATGTTCCCACCACGGGCTCATGCCCTGGAGCTTCTCTAAGGAGGCATCACCCACACACAGCACTGCCCACCTGGATCCACAGTCTGGGCTGGGTTCATGAATCAGAGCCTTGGGGAAGGTGCCTTTTTTCACTGCTACATTCTCAGGCAGATGAACCAGATCAATTAAACACCATTAATGTATCTGCCGAAATGCTGTATTTAAGACTTGGAAGCACTCCTGATGAAATGCTAATTTTAAAACTTGGAAACATTCCTATCTGCTTCCTTCCACTTCAAAACACAGCCAGTTAACTAGGTCTGACCCTTTGGCAGCGCTCCATTTAAGTGGCACAGATTTGCCTGCTTAACAAAGCCCTTTTGTTTCCTACAGCTGTGAAATTCTGGTGYTCTGTAACTTTTCATGTTTCCCAGGTTACCTTGGCACCAAGCTGTGACTAAATGTCCGCAAAGGATTTTTGACTCCAGCTTTGGAGGAATATAACCACAAGGAAGAATGATGGCTTTCAGTGAGTACCCCATGCTAGCAAGAACAATGCTCAAAATCAGCCTCAAACGTCCACAAAGTTTCTGGAAGATCTGTGGCTTAATAGGCAGCTGCATTCTCTGCCTTGTTCCTGGCTTCCCTCAGGTTTGTCTTTTCTTCCATTCCCTTCCTCATGTTCTACTTGCTCAGCTCTATCATCCAGTACAAAGGGAAATGGGCTGTGACAGATCTTTTCAAGAGAATTAATTTTAAGGACCACTTGTGTTTGARGAGACTTTAAWTTCTGGAGCRGATTTCCTGCTCTGTGGGAAGAAAYAGGTTTTCCTCACTGATTCCACARGRACAGGAAGSAATTTCAAGCACACWCATGATGTAAATAAGACACCTTGAACTAAACAGATTATAACTGAACTAATGAATTAGAGAGGAATAATAACCTTTCCCTTTTTTTGGTGGTTACAGAAAGTCCCAGATGGTTTAGATGGGAGCAGAACTGTGGCATGTAGAATAAATAAGTAGGAAATACTTGCAGGTGCTGGAGCACAGGTCTGTGGCAGTTCCACAAGCTCTCTCCATGCCTCATGCAGTAGGGAATAATAGCCAGGACCTGTAACAAAAAGCCTCAAAAAGTTATTGCACAGACCCCTGCAGAGAGACCTAAGGGTTCTCTGCACTGGGGCCAAATATGAGGCAGTGCCAAAATGGATGCACCAAACCACAGAGACACCTTGTGTGACTTAAATCATCAGGTTTTTCTTGTGTGTGGTTTGTTTTTTTTTAATTGAGACATTTAGGGATTTTTTTCCTTAGAGATTTAAGACATCCCAGAGCAGCAGGTTACTGAAGCAGTGAATCCTGAGGACCTTTCCTTGTCAATGCTCTATGCAAATCTTAAAATATCACCATAACACAGCATTTTTTAAAAATGTATTTTTTTATTTATTATTATTACCACAACACCCAGACTATGTCATAAACCAGGTTTGCAACAAATTGACCATCTATACTATGCAGAATAACAAACAATCCCTGCCTGAAAGGACTGGTAATATCATTAAATAAAATTATGGAAACAGAGGCCCGAAGAAGCCAAAAATCYTGTCTACTGTCAGTGAGAGAGACTCTGACAGAAAACTTTGGACAATTCCAGGATGAAATCTGGCATCATTTGGAGTCAATTGCAAAATACTCACTATTTTCAGCGGAACAGGACTGAACACAAGTTTCTGCTTCATAGCCCTTTCCTTAGACAACTCAAACCTGGTATTTCATACATTTTCTTATTTCTAATCCTTGTTCTTTTGCCCCAAACATAGTTTTCCCATGCCTTGTGTTTACAAACTGATACTTTTAAAATAGAATTAGGATATAACTAT
Source organism: Malurus melanocephalus (assembly GCF_030028575.1). NCBI lineage: Eukaryota > Metazoa > Chordata > Aves > Passeriformes > Maluridae > Malurus > Malurus melanocephalus. The sequence goes on from NW_026623344.1 coordinate 763,176, forward strand.
GTGTAATTCTAGTATTCTCTGTCCAAGTGTTCATTAGTTAAAGTACAAAATTTTTCACAAGGATATATCCAATATTTACACAGCAATGTTGTTTTCCCCTGATATGTCCTTCTTTGAAATGCTATTTCACTGCTTCTTGCTCTTTATCCTGCATTTCTACTGGGGCACTTAATAAGACTGGCTTTTCAGATTTCATTTTCTTCTTTAAAATGAGGAGAATTAGTGTACTTGGGATGTAGGACACTCCACGTAACACTGCTGGCAGGCCRAGATAAAGCCACCTGAAATAAATGATGAGTTTCATTGAATACATGCATTTGTAAAACAAGGGTAAAACTATCCAATAAATATTGTTTTGAGAAAATGACRCAGCCACTCTAAAGCTTGTGCCTTGATCCTTTTGGATCTCACAGAAGATGGGAATGTGAGAACAGAGAATATGTCGGTCAGTAAAATGGCCTTTGCAGCTTCCAATTTCAGGCAAACTAAATAGTACAAAAACTATTTAGCTAGTTAAGTCAAGCACTGGGACTCTTATGACTTTATCCCTAGGGAAAAGAGAGAGCCCTGAAAGGGCTCAAATAATCTGATTAAAATTTCTAGGTATTCATAAGAATATTCTTCCAAATCAACCTCAACACAGTATTAAAATGAATTAGTATGAAGCYGTAAGTTCAACAGATTTTTCTTTTAAAATCCCACAGTGGTCCTTGAACAACTACAAAAACATGATGTGCTGTATTCTGGGCCAATTTCCAACTTGTGTAACTGCATCTTCTCTAAAATATTCCTTTTTTTAAAGTCAARTACTGTTTCAACCATTTTCCATTCAAAGATGTTGCATAGTCAGCCAGTAAATCTTCTCTCCCMTGTGATCTTACATCATTATTTTGAAAATGAAAATTATCATTATAATTCATTGCTTTTAAGGCTTGTTCTCATGAAAGGTTATTAGTGAATATAATGGCACAATAACATTTCTGTTCAAAGGTTTTTCCAATGTCTGAGTCAAAGGTTGCCCTTGACAAATAAAGCCAACGCCAAAGAAAATTGTGTCACATCTCTAACACAGGAGCAGTTTGTCTACTAGGAAGAGATAAAGTGTATAAAATTACATGTCTGTGCATGTTATAACAGAGTAAAAAGGAGAAATTAAAGCAGGAAATATACCTGTATGTGACAATATCATATATCCTACATGCTCCTTCTCCACCACAAGTCATAGTACCCCACTTCAAGCAAGTGGTGTCTATCAAAGCTCCAAAATAAATGGGAGATGGAATTCCAGCTAAAAAGAATAAAAACATTTTCATGAATAACAATTTTCTTCTGGTTATCAGACACCACAGAGCCCATGCTGTTTGCCACCTACTCCATCTGTCCTGTCCTCTTGCAGCAAGAGCCACGGCCTCTGCGTATCTTGGGGTCTCTCTTCTCCCTTATCCACCCACCCTCAACCAAGATCTTCTTTCCTGCTGCCTGTTCAACAGCATCCACATGTTACAGCATGGACTGTAATTCCTGTTCAGAACTCAGCATTTTCTCTCACCAATGAGAGGCAATGCTGTGTTCATAACCACAAACAATGAGCAGGAGTGAGGGAATGCCAGCTGGCTTTCCAAGGAGCAGCAGATGCAGTCCCCTGTCCTGGTTTCTGCTGGATTACAGTTAATTTTCTTCTTAGCCGCTGGTACAGTGCTGTGCTTTGGATTTTATTTTGGAGAATAATGCTGATAACACACTGATGTTTCAGTTACTGCTAAGGAGCGCTTACATCAAGCAGTTTTCTGTGTCTCATGCTGTTAGCGAGGAGCTACAGGAACCCAGGGGGAGTGTGGCCAGGACAGCTGACCCAAACTGGCCAAAGGGATATTCCACAACCCGGAATGTCATGTTGAGTGTACAGTCTGGAGAGAAGTGGCAGGGAGGGACCGACTGCTGCGCAGAGATGGGATGGGTATCAGTCGACAGATCACAATTTTATTCCGCATCACTTTTCTTTCTTATGTTTTATTCCTCTCTCTRTTTTTCCTATTATTATTATACTTTACTCCAGTTTCATTACTAAACTATTCTTTTCTTAACCTTTTCTCATCCTTTTGTCCAACTCTCCTCCCTATTCCATGTGGGAGGAGAATAAGAGGATACACAATACTCCTTTCCTGACTGGGGTTAAACCAAGATACCAGCCTATTTCCCAGCATTAAAAAAATGCAAACTGCAAACTGTTCTAATTTGCCATGCTGCTCAGATCTGCAAAAGAAAAAAAATCTTAAATTATTCCTGATCAAAGGCATTACAGAGAAGCACTCCTGTGCCATGCCCATACCCCTGATGGGATGCTTCTCTGACTTTAGGTCAGCCCTAACTGTGCCTCYGAGGTGTATTAGATATTTTCTTACCAAATACTCTTGAAGCAAGTCCATGGATACCCACTCCAAATGACTTCTCTTCAGGCTTTAGAGACCTGGATGATAATTGCATTGTGCACTTATTATAGGTGACATTAATAAGAGATGTTTAACCCTTTTTTAAAAATAAAGTTCTTCATCACATTAGGCCCCAAACCATTCTAATTAGAGCAYTGGTTGAAAAGGTTCATTGCTCATTCAGTGATGTTTGCTGAAAAGTTCCTTGCCCAGGACTGCCAAATGACAAAAGGAGAAGCTGCTGTCAAGGTGTCAGTCACTGATACTGAGGCCAACACAAAGTGCAGGGTGGTTGTGCCTTAACCAACATCATGTTGATGTGATTGATGAACACGTGGCTATCACACCCTTCTCAACATCCCTGTGCCCTGCATTAATTCAGGATAAAGCTGATAGCCAAAAGCAACATCAGATTGCAAAGCTGACATGACACTAAACCTTAACAGCACAGCAGTGACATGAGATTTTTCTGCTCTTCCTCCTTCCATATGCAAACTGAGCAACTTTTAATGCCCTGGAGAATTAAAACCTCAGAATAAAAAGTCCAGCAGATTACTTAACATAAGGAAATTTTACTATACCTTATTAAGACCATGTATCCAGGCATGGCTGCTAAGGAAAAAATGAAGCTGCAGACTAATGACAATATTAAAAAATAATGCAGCATCTTGTCACAGTCTTCATGTCTATCACACTGGCCCAGAGTTGCAGAAACATTTTGAGATGAAAACCCTGAGGCTGCAACACAGGTGCAATTTTCAAACACCTGCCAAAAGAGAATTTTAATCACAYAGATTGTCCAAACTCACACTCTGAGTGGCAAACCCACACTGTTGGCACCCAACTCGATGTCTCCTGCACTTGAGTTTGTCCCTCATGCAGCACTGAACTATGGCCTCTCTCCCAGTCTGCCAGGCCCAGTTCCAGCCATCCCCTATGTGTGAGGATAAAAGTTCTGTAATACCTGGTTATTTATTTAAATCTATTGCATAAAAGAAATTTTCAAGTCCATGCTGTAGACTTTCATTTTGTCTGAAGAGTTCTTGGGCCCTAAAACTYCCAACTAGCAATACCTTCAGAATAATTTTCCGCTCCATGTGAAGCATTTAAGATTCCTTCAGTTCTTCTTCATTGTATTTTTTAATTTAAACTTAAACTGATTTTCATATTCAGTTTAAAWTTTCTGATGCTACTCAGTGAATTGGTTCCAATCTCTCACCCTATATATTCATTTAAATGATGCAAGGATAYTCCCCACCCTCTATCAGTGTAAGTATTTCTCACCTACCGTATTTCACAGTTACAGTACAATAAAATGTGTGCTTTACCACACTTCTTCCAGCTCCTCTTGAGGATTTACACCCAGCAAGACAAGGTGACACATAAGTGATTCCATTGCTTCCACAAACAGGGTCCCATGTTTTAAGTGGGCAATCACAATCCAGGTTGCAGCCAGCCAGCAGAGTATTTTCTGCATAGGAAACTTGCTCTATTCTGAAACACATTTAAAGAGGAATAAATATTTCAGTAAATAAATACCCACAGTAACCCTTTGCAATGCTTAAGATGCTATTCTAGCTCAAGTGTGGGATCMGGACCCAGTCCTACATGCTCCTTTCCTGGAGTTGTGCCTTTCTATCTTTCTATAGGACACTAAATTGTGTTCTATTACATTAATAATATCAATTAGGTATGCAAACCCCACAGCATTTTTCCTCATCTAAGGCTTGTAMGTTCTTGATTGTCCATAAGCTTTGCCTCTACACCTCCAGGTCCATTTTACAGACACTGCACAACGTGGGATAGTGGAAGGTGTCCCTGCCCATGGCAGGAAGGTTGGAAATAGAGGATCTTCAAGATCCCTTCCAACACAAACCATTCTATGATTCCCAATGATTAATGACAGGCTTCAAAGCAAGAAACTGCAGATAAAATATCCTCTGATAACTTAACAGGAATAAGAGAAGATAGACCTACTGTCTCATGCAAGCAAAAAGCCTTGAGAATTTAGAATAGGAAACTGAAATGGAGCCCCTGGCTGACTCTTGACAAGAAAAATCATCCCAGTGWCTTTAAACTGAAGCCCTCTTGAGTCTCAAAGAACATACCCTTGATAGGAAACTGTTAGACCAGCAACTGGTGAGGTATCACAGACAGTCCAATAGGCAGCGAAGTAGAGAAGGTATTCCAGTAAAGATACCCAAAATGCTATGTTCGCAGCCTGATAGATATTTATCTTGAATTTCTTCATGAATAAGCCTCCAGAAAAATACCCAACGCATAGAACTGGTAAGTTGTAAATACCTATTTAAACAAGTGAAACTTCCATGTTAAAATAAAGGAGACCATCAAAGCTACTCTACTATAATGCAGCTAAAGAAGGAGCTACTAAAGCTGCTGTAAGAGTAGATTGTGTTTGGCAAAGACTCAARCAGTGCCTGTGGCTCAATAATTTAACTACAATCAGAAATGGGTCCTTTCCTTTCACACCCAAAACCTCTGCCAAAGTCAACAGCATGTGAGAACTGCTTGGGGAGTGAGCTACAGGAGAGGACTGAAATTATTAATTGCAAAATTGCAATCCAGAGTTGCACTCTAGGTCCAACTTAAAAAAAAAAAAAAAAAGATTTGGCTTCAATCCAGTCTCTCTAGCTGACTGAGAAACTCAACCGAAAGACAAGTTAGTGGGGTACATCTTAATGCACTCTGAGAACCACAAATAGGAGGGACAGATTTTCAGTTTTGAGATGAGACTGATGAATGTGTTCTCACATTTCTTTGGTACTGATATTTTAATGAAGTAAATTCTCACTGAAAGACATGTTGGAAGTGGTTTTACACAAACATCCCGTGGCTCAGTTTCACATCAGCTGAATTTTCCGAGCCAATTCAGAAGATGGGAAGCACATTACAAAATTCTGTGCAAAAAATTAGGAGATGTTTAGCAGAAAATGCACGAATATTAAAAAATGTTTGTAGTGTGATATCTCTCACCTGTAGAAGCATTTAACCTTAGCATGTATATGTAAATACACATGAACATATGTGTGYATGCAAAAATATAGTTAATTTGAACAGAGACATCACTACTTGGCAGAACAGAGCAAAGCAAAATGCAAACATACCAATTAAAAAGATGGCATCTGATGCAGATTTTCCAAACTGCTGCTCCAGATATTTGGGCATGAAGGATATCATGCCATCRAAGGCACTGAACTGTAACACGGTTATGCATATAAATAACATGTACACGGGGTTGTGAAACAGAGCCTTGAGGAAGGGGATGAAATCTGGAAGGAAATAAGGCCATGAGTGAGTGTGATGCTTTATGAACAGAATGAGCCATTGCTCAGCGTGGCTGAGGGGGAGAGAAGGGAGCAGAAATGGTCCTGAACTGGGTGATCACAGACCATCCATGACATGCTTAGCCCAGGGTGCCCTGAGGCGTCTCCTCCGCCCAAAGACACCCTCACTCACACACGTGCACACCAGTGCAGGTGTTGCTTATAAAAAAAAAAACAAATTACAGCAGCAGCAGCAGCTACTGCCCCATCTTTCCTCTTTTTTCTCTTATCTCGTGCCCCCAGAGGATTCACCAAAACCCCTGCCCTGCATCTGGCACACAAAGGGGTGCAAATGCACTAGAGAGCAGTGACACACTGCCCCCAGAGACCTGAACACTGATTTACTGATTTTGGTTTTTTTTGCTGGGGCAAAAGAGGCCTGAGGAGAGCTGTGACMACAGACAGTCCCACCACCCTCTCCAAGTCTGTATCAGCCATTCTTCRGCCAAGCAAGCATCTGAGAAAGTAATTTACACAGGTCTTTTCTCTGCATAATGCCCATTAAGTCAGGATCTGAACCATAAAAAAGGCCTCACAATTCCCCTTTGTCTAATGTTCTCTGTTAATTAATGTGCTGAGCTATTGTTGAGGAGCTCTGCAGATAAATATAAACATCTACAAAACAATGAGTGGGCCTCACTGAAAGTGGGCCCCACTTAGAATGGGTGTATATTTTTCAGAGGTAAGCAAATACTTTATTAGAAGAAGATCTCTATGCCAATCTTGCAAAAATTGTTCAAATATTAGAAACACTATAAATAGGCTGTGTTCTTTACACATGCAGTGACACTTTTAATCAGAGCTTCCCAAGGAAATTTACTTTTTATTAAATTTATTTTATCTTAGRTTATTTATAACTATAAAAACATCAAATGCTTGGTTTCTGCTTTTCTGCCCAGGGGATGTAGGGTACAATCAACCAGCGACTCACCCCCAACCCACTGAGTTGCAATATTATTAACCAGATTTCTGTGCYTTAACCCTCTCATGGGAAGAAAAGATCTACATAAACCTGGAATGCAGGAGGGGAAAAGGAAGGAACCCAGACCCTGGAGCTATGGGATCAGCTTTCTTCCTCTGCAAGGAGCCATTTTAAATCYCTGCACAAATCCCTTGAGCTACAGAGACATGAAAACAGAGTAGGTATTGCATATCTTGGACCCATCATTAATTACACCTTAGGACTAAAGTAAGAAGGAAATAAAATACAACTTGCCTTTCGCAATTTCATACATGGTCTGTTTGGTGTCGTTTTTATCATTTTCTTGCAATGGTGCTACACTTTTTTCACTTGTCTCCTCAGGTTCATTGGTTTCACCTTCCTTCACGAGCGACTTGGGCAAAAACCAAAATGGTATTCCCACGAGAAGATTCAGCAGAGCACAAATCAAAATGCCCAGCCACCATGCTCCAACCCAGCGGGCATCAGTCGCTGTTATAGTTATTTCATCTACAATGAAACACACAACCACGCATCTTGGATCTGTTCAGAAACATTCTTTGCTGTCATTTTTGTTTCCCGAGTCATGTCTGATATAAAAGCATTTTAATGATTCTTAAAATAAGGCTCAGGAAGGAAAACAGTCTCCAGTCTTCTTTGTTAATGTTGCTAATTTTTTTTAAAATTTCAGTGGTTTGTATTAAATGAATTCTACTCCTTTCCTATGTTAAACCAGATGACACAATTAT
>NW_026623344.1:770834-786328 GCF_030028575.1 Malurus melanocephalus
TTTAGCTCTGATAAATACACAAACTACAGACTTAAAAATAAGATTTGATATATTCACCCATTACCTGCACCTACTGATCCAACATCAACAAACAGCTCTGCACAGAACGATGCCAACAATAAACCAAGGAAGGGGCCAATTACAGTTGCTGTGTGCAGACATGCTAGAATAGGAAAAAAGGAAAACAGCCTAAATTAGAAACCAGACATAATTATCTTCTTGGAATTGTTGTATATTGTTAGGACAGCTCTACTGAAAAGGCATTGGCACCTGAAAATGGCCTCATTAACAAGTTTATCTCTGGTTAAATTACAAGTTCTACAATATTATTATTTTGATAAAGCAATAATGACTGCTGTCTTCCTTTATTGGACTGAAGAGAGTCATAATAATCCTTTCCATTTGATTTTGTTTATGTGTGAGTTTGTTTGAAGGAGGGGATTTATCACAATAGGAGAGATTTACCCAGGTAAAAAGGTGAATTCTCTGCTTTGGCAAAATCCTCCAAATAGGAAATGCCTAAAGGCATGATRGGAGTTTCACCCATTCCTCGCACAATGTTTCCAACCATCACAAATATCCACAGCAAGGACCCGGGCTCTTGTTCACATTCTGTGAATGAAACAAGAGGTCAGAATCAATGTTTTACTCCCAAATATCAATGAAAATCTAGAGACAAAGATTTGACTAACGGCTTAAACTCTGGTGGGTAGGCCTGTCCTCTGAGCCCTTTGACTGCCCARTAGTTCCTTTACATGAACATTGCTACTGCCCGTACATGTTTCAGTCTCAAAGGTAAGTTTTAGCTCAGTTTAAACTATTTTCTCTAAAGAGAAGCAAGATTTTATTTTAGTTCTAGCTCTATTTCTCAGTCTTTTATTTCCTGTGTGATACAACAAAAAAGCATCCTGATGCCTCTTACCCATTGTTGAAATTTGTTTCCCACCTCCCCACTGTATCATAGGATTTCAAGTTATAAATAGGAACATTTGTGAGAGTCAGGTGGTGCTGTACATCCCAAAGTGGACTGCCAGGGATGTTAATTAAACTGCTYGGATACTGTGATAACTGCATGAAAAAATATTTTAGCTCTGGAGTCATAGACCAAAGAAACACAAAGGTCAGGAAATTTCCTGACCTCAAGTTTCTATGCCTTTAAAAAGTACTGATCAAAAGCAGAACCCTGAAGCAATTGCTAATAAAAATAAAAGCCTATTTACTTAGACACTATAGACACAGAAAAAAATATTAGTAGACCCAGGAAAAGTCATACCTGTAGATGGCTCCTCGGTAGGCACAGAGGACAAGCTTTGATTCACAAGGCACAGAGGCATCACTGAAATGTTTTCCTGTTGTGAAATGCTGCTTTCRATACGATACCTGTTGGAGTCAGAGGAAAACAGGCACAAGTCAGGAAGATACACATGAGAACCACCTCGTGTAGCTGCACTTTAATAATGGAGATACCTATAAGAAGAGTGTGTAGCTATAGGAAGAGGGGAACCCAGATCAAAAGCTGACTGAACAGAGGGTGCCACCAAGGCTGTCAGGGCCATTCCATACTGGACACAACAAGRCTGAAGGATCAAAAACACCTAGTGGATTAAAACCTAGACAAGCTCATGTTGTTATTTTTTTAAACCAAGCAAAAAAAATTAAAAAGTAGTTGAAGGATTATTATGGTCAGTACAGGCCTTGCCAACACAATGGTCAGTCATCAATGAACAATGATCTGTCATCCACGYTCCAGGCACACCAAGAGATCTTTAAAAATCACCTTCTGTTGCCTGTCCAAGCAGATAAGAGCTGGTGGTGTAAAGGGAGAGAACCAYAGCCCACACAAGGGGTAGCAAAAGGATGAAGGCAAAGCAAGGCAAGGTGCCCACCAGAGTGGTGACTCTCCTCAKGAAGTGATGACTGCCTTTTGAAGCCATCTCAGAGGCAAAACACAAAAACCTGCTCTGCARTGGTCATATTGAATCCATGCTCAGCACTCTCTCTCTCAGTGGAAGGATGTACATGTTAAAGTGAGTAAGGATCACAGAAGCTGCTGYGAGCTTAGCAAAACACTCACCTTCCAAACAGAAAATGAGGAAGTGATATCAAAAGACATCCAAAGGACAGAATTGTGCAGCCCAAAGCAATTATTCTGGGCCTGTGAAGYTTTGCTCCGAAGTAACTCACAAACGCTATCAGCAGCAGGTTACCTGCAAAAAGAACCTGGGTCACATTGACACACCAAGGCACCCCTAGAGCTTTGAAAGTGCAACAGAGATTTGAATAAACCTTGTGATCTCAACATCTGTTTCTTTTCTTGTCTTGTAAAAACTGTCACTAGACAGGGAACTGCCTACATGGTGCAGTAATTCCCTGCTATGTGTGATCTTTTTTTGGAAGAGTTACATCACATGRAAAGAACATGAGAATAAAAGGCAGAATGGAAAAGAGGSCACAGTGACAGAGATTTTTGAGTGWACCRATGTAGAGAAGAAATTTCCYRCTACTCTGCATAGAGATCAGGCCCAGGGGCTGCAGAATAATAGCTGTTTTAGGAAGTTATTCCCCTAGGACACTGTTTTGTAACGTGTAGGGAAATACAGTGTTTTTTTAGTGAAAATAATGAACACAAGTTTACAATCACACACACCAAAAAAAGGAATAATAAGTTAATATTAATCTCAGTAATTGAGATTTAAAAAATACAGGKTTTTATACCTAGTACCATTTAAAAACACAAACATTCTAAAATTCTTCATATTCCTCTCCTCCGCTTTCACATCAGAATCAGTTGATTTTTCCCTATTCATTTCTTGCTATGCAATTAAGAACAGAATCAAGCTTCATGTTATGAATCAGGCCCCATAAAAATAGCAATTTAGTAATTTTACACCTACTAATTTTGTGATCTTTTTGTCAGAAGAACAAAATCATGTCTCTGAGTGATGAGTGTCATGCTCTGAAAGAAGATAATGCTTTTTTTATGTTTGATTGCTAAATTGACTATTAAACCAGTGGCTTGAATKACACTTAAAGATGTACTTTTAAATTTATCACTGGGCAATAAAACTTACCARCAGGCAGGGTAAGGGGCACTAAAAGTACTGGAAACTTTCTTTGCAGGTTAGTTGCACAGGTGTGAAATCTTGAAATATTATTGAGTTCAGGTAAGGATTCACAATCCACTCCAACCAACTCTGATTAAAGGAACTGCAAAATGCTAAATACKACCTTAAATTCAAAGTTTACTCAGMTGTTCTTTTGTTTTCTTCAGAAAGWTTCAATATAAAGCTCATAAACTARTTMTATTTTGTTAGTTGCTCTGTCATWTCTTAYGGTAGCACAGAAATTAACTGAACCAGCTTTTAAACCTAAATTTAGGTGGTGCTCTTAATTCCCAAGACATGAAATGGTAACATATCAGCTCAAATGGAATAATAGAGTTGGCCACTATTGTCACATACAGTAATTGAGAGCAAATTGAGAGTCACTAATATATGGTCAGACCACATATTGCATTTTCAAAGAATCAGAAATATTAAAATGAAGATTTACCWATTTCAAAGCTTCCATTAATGATGCCCACTAAAGAAGCTGGGATATTAAATTGTTTCTCTATCTGTGTGTACATGCTGTTCATGTAAGCTCCAGACATTGTTTTCCCAACGAAYGCAAGTGACAGTGCCAGCAGAAACACCTAGGAAGGGAATAATGCATAAAGAATTCAGTATTACATATTTATGAATATTCCRTGGTTATTTYCTCCACTGAAGCTGTGTCTCCAGTTAAAAAAAGAAGTGAGCAGTTCCACTGATATATGTGTAAATCCCATCATCTRTTCCTTTCTACAGTTATGGCTTYACTAAACAAAAAACAAAAMTAAAAACTCTGTTCTTCACCTGCTCTAATGGACAGAGACTGCCTTCAGAAGCCCAAGCCCCATTTGCCCAGCGAGGCAGCCGTGTGCCTGCTGCAAGGTTGCCATCTGCAGGACCTTCCCACCCTCTGTTCATCTGAATGACAAATTGCATGCAGAATTAAAATCACTTCCTTTGGTTGAATCACTCGATCCAGGATCTGCTCTCCCATCTCAGCAGAGGTCATGAACACAGAACAAGTTATTTATGTCCTTTTTACACGAAAATTAATAGCAATTGACAGTAAAAAAACTAGAATGAATGAGTGCAGTARTATTCAAATCCTTTTGAATACTAAAGAACTTCGGGGTTCTTTACAAAAAGCATTTAAGAAATGAAATCAATATTATTTTTAAATACATCTGCCACAAATGCTAAAAAGCAAAATAAATGTATTTGRGTTTTTAATTACTATGAGAAATAAGCTATTTTATAGCGTTTCTTGACAACTTGAATTACTATTCAACATCAACCGCCAATTTTTAATGCCACATCACAGTCTGTAAGGCTCTTTCACAGCTTTAGGAAGGAAGGGCACACATACTAGATTGGGGGAATTACACAGTCAGTGGTGGAGCTTCAAAGCAGCAATCAACAAATACCTCCAATACATCAGACAGCTTAAACGTCAGGGAGAGCAAAAACCAGCACAGTTGTTTACAAACTTGTTTAACCTTGGTTAGGGCATCAAGGGTAGAAAAGAACAGCTTATCCATTCATTTAGTCTAGGCTGAATCTTCTACCGAAACTCTGTAAATGCAAGTAATTACAGTTGTGTGTTCCTACAAAATCACTGAAATGTTGCAATACCTTCAGCTTGGAAATGCAGCAGAATTTGTCCTCCGCGTGTGGCTTCCCAGGTTCCTTCATGTTGCCTTTTTTAATKGATACTGATGTCTGTTTCTGAGTCTGTCCAGCCATCCCATCACAGTGTTGAAAAAGACGAGAGAAAAGAACAAAAGTTTTTGTCCCATGTTTGCAAAAATATTAGATTCCCTCTAAGGGTAGAATTCACCTTAAATAATTGCACATTGGATTCCTACAAGCCAATGGACTTTATTCTAAATTAAGTAACTTATTAAGAATACCGAGATTAATCTCTTGGAATTAAAATTAGAGGGAGACAAAATAAAATCAAAACCACCAGACCTATTCAAGTTCTAAATTGAAAAAAAACTGACTCCATTCTCCTTCCTCTACCAAGATTTTCAAAAATATTCCTTTTTTATTTGTCTGCCTACTTTTACTTATCTCCACCTCCACTTGATTAGARTGTCTCGTAATGCTGAGCCATCTGCTTTCTTGACATTTTCCATGTATTCCAAAAACGTGTTTTGGAAGAAGGAGCAACATATTCCAGGGACTTGGACATATTTATTTGTAAAAGCCCCTACACATCTGAGGGTTTRCACAATGAGTTAAACAGATTTCGTTCTAAGGACCTCTACAAAGACTCCATTAAATCAAGTTATACAACACAGTTCCCTGCTGCCTGATGGAGTAAGCTGAAGGAAACCAGGGCAAATCAGAGCCCTACCTTGCAGTCAGGATGGATACAGCTTAATTTCCTCTTTTTTGGTCTTGGAYACACTTTCCAAGTGTGATCCTGCAGCACCTGCTCTTCTCCCTGTTTTCCACTTCATGGATCCAGGCTGGAGAGCAAACTTGGCGAGCCCACCAACAGGACTGGAATGCCTTTCAAATTCTTCAACCCAGCACCTTCCTGGTCAATCTCTTCAAACATTAATTTCTACAACAATGTTAATCCTCTCAAATGTGTTTCCTAACTAACTTGATTCCTAGCAAATTCACAGGCATTAACTCCTTCTCCAGCTRCCTTCCCACTTCCAGTTTTTAAAAGCATAATGCATTATTACAGCATTCCTGAAAATACTTTACAATTAATTGCAGGTGGTCAATTGCACTCAGACAGTTAGCTATGATAGATATATATGTTTGTATTTCTGGTTTGCTCTGGAACTTGTGTTCAATCACAGAATTAAACTGGGCTCATTCTTTCTTTACAATTTGGAATAAAACTTTCTGTACTTTTTTGCAATTTGGAATAARTCTTTATGTCCCAGGGAATCATTTCTGCCTTATCTGAATGCTGCATTTCTCTGAAGCCCATTAGAAATGCCAAAACAGCAGCCCCCTATGTCTGTGCTCTTCTGCTCCTAGAACCTGGCAAAGGGAGTCCTCCCCTTACTGTTCCAGACCCTGCATTTCCCCATCATTCACAGGAACATCATCTGGCTAATTGCAGGTTTTCTCTTCTGCTGCTGCAARATACCACACAGCAACCTGTTCCCATTCAACTTGGGGAGCCAGAAACATCACACTGCCCCTCATGCAATTACAGAAGACAAAACAACATAATTTGCCTTCACTTATTTCATATCTTCCCTCAGAGCATAAATTATTATAGGGAAAAAAGAGCATTTCAATCAATTTTTTATTGGGAAAATTATTAAGAGTATTAATTGAATCACAAAATAGACAGAATTATTATTTCCAGCAGTGTTTCTGAAATTGCTTTCCTGAGCTTTATAATATTTTGTGGTCACACTTCTTCAAATGGAACTGAAGCCAACACAGACCAAGCCTAAAGTATCAAAGACACAGGTGCACAGCTCACTCCACTGATCTTTAAACCCAGGCTGGAATTTAAAATATCATTTCTGTGACCAGGGACAAACCAAAAGTGCTTACACTCCTTTCTCCCATCTACCTGCTCTCCTTTGTACATTCCTCTTGCATATCTTATTTATTTTCTTGGCTCTTCAGACTCATCTGCAAACCTCTTTAGTTCATTAACTGGCAGAAATACAGTTGTATCAAAATATTAAAATATAGCTATGCAAAAGTTTGTCCTGGGGTTCTGGCTGACCTACCAGCTGTCATGTAAGCACCTGCACCTGAATCCACTCATCAGCCTACAATGTTCACTGAAATTTCAGGGAAGAGAGCAGTAAAATTCCTCCTTCCACTTCTGCACCGAGTTGGTGCCATATTCATGGCAGGCTAAGAAGCTGCCAATGACCCCAAATCTTCTTCTTCCAGTCACCTCCACTGCCTGACTAAATCTGCACAGACAGACAGACAGACAGACAGTGATCAGCAGACACCCACTGTGCACAGTACACAAAGATTGATCACACAGTGGGGGCAGCTCAAAACAGCATCCGATGTAACCTGGGGTGAACAAGGCTGGCCTAAAACCAAAGCAAACCCYTCCAGTGTGCTCCAAATGAGGCTGGTTTGGTGCAGCTGACAGCAGCAGGCAGGCAACACTGAGACATCAGTTTGGACCCATCTGTCCCACACAAACCCAGCAATACCTTTTATCGTTTAAAATCACATTTCACTCTAGCTAACTGATAAAAAGGACAAAAGCACCCAAATAACTGGATTTAAAAGCTGATGATGCAATGTTTTGCACGTTGYCTTGTCTAAGTCCCAAGGGGACATCCTGCTTTCAATGCAAAATTCATCTTTCATTTAGCTCATCTTAGTCATACAGATAGRCTGCTACATCTTTGTTTTGTTTACAAACAGGGTTAAAAAATCAGAAAACGTTAAAAATTCAAAGAGCAATTATGCTGTCGGAATTTTTAACCAATTTATTTTCCTGGCTGCAAAAAGCTTTTTGAAATCATGTTTTACTAGGTACAGTTCAACCTGTTACTCAAATGCAATTACACTAATGTTAGACTGAGACAAAGGAAAATCTTCTCATAGCAAAACAATTAGGTACTTACAGTTTTGGAAAAGTTTCTGCAAGAAATCACTGATATGGCACACTTGAACYTTGACTTTTAATCCACATTGTTGAAAATTAACCAAGTATGGGGCCAAACTTGTGTTTTTGCCAAATAGTTTCAAATGTACATTTTGAGAACTCAYTCAGATATGACAGACATGGGCAATTCAAGCCTTCAAAGGAAAATTAAGCCCATCTCTTTCTCTTCCCTGCCAAAAAAACAGCCAAGGGCCACGACTATGTCAGATCTCTGAGCATGAAATGCTGACACTCGTGCTCACTGAAGGCATCCACAGAGCACTCACAAGCAAGAAAGAAACTTTCAGAGTGCAAATAAGTGTGTAAATTTACAGGCTGGGTGGAGCTCTGGCAAAGGGTGACCCARGGTCAGAAGGGAAGAGGGGAATGAGRTCATGTTACTGATTACCAGATGTTAAAAAATCCAATAATAGTTTGACCAAGCATAAATAGTTCTACTAAACCTGACAAGAAGAGATAATTTGATTTAAATTAAGTCCATTAGACATCATATCTAAGAATCAGTAGATACACCTTCACCTTGGTACTGAGACAGGTTTCACTTGTGACCTTAAGTCTCTTGTTGACACCCGTGTTTGTCTCCCTCCCAGAAAGTGCTACTAATGAACACCAAAATCCTACATGCCAGGTGTAAAATGTGCTGAGGATGCCATTGGGATTTATGGAAGCCTGAATTTCTGATATGGTACCTTCTCAATTCTCACACATCAGAAAAACTCTCAAGCAAAGAGCTATTTAGATGCTTCTAATATGTGAAAAGCTTCATACTTCTTCAGAAAATGAGCATTTTGTTAGAGCTATAGCACTGCTTTCTGTTTTGTCTTCCTGATGATCTCCAAATCATACCTGATGGCTGCCTGTACTGGGATTTGGCTTAYACATCTTAACTAGAAACAGAAAGTATGTTTGCACTTTTGATCCTCTGGAGATAATACTGCATATGTGCAAAACATTATTGTTGTCTGRTTTCAAAACTATTTATCTATTTAAAGCAGTGATTCTTTCATAACAATTTCTCCCTTAGGAAAGCAGTTTAGCATGTTGATTTCCACTTGTATGGATTTGGGGGCTTTGCTTTTATTCTAGCAAAACATATCCATGCCTTCTAGCCTTGCAGCAAACTTTATAAAGACATAAAATTCTTTATTCTTTGTAAAATTTGCCACAGGTCTGGAAGACTTTCTATTGTACAAACTTCTGGTTTTAAATGACAGAAAACATAAATGTTTCATTTGTCAACACAGCTTTTCAGAATGTTGAAAACCTAATTATATRCTTTTGGGCAGTATCTCTTATTTAAAGTACAAAGGACTTTGTTGTGTGATCAGGTCATCAGCTTTGCACTAACAAAGAAAATCGTCTCAGGAGCATAGTCTGAGAAAAGTTAAAGGAATGAATGTACTGCAGGTTGACTGGCAGTTCAAAGCTTCAAAGTCTCTCTGGAGCCTTTTCCTCTGAAAAAAATGACATTCCCCATGATTCATCAATCAGCAGTTTATGTAACCTGATAGCATTTCACCTTCACTATCCATCAAGTCCACAAGGGTTTTGGTGTGTGATAATATGTTTTGTGTGCAGAGATATCATCAGGCTAGATGGCTAAAGGTGATACTCCTGGCCTTTCTAGGCACACTTTACTTAGTTCAGTCCTACAAATGGTGAAACACCTGAGTGGAAGCTCCAGGATCTTTTGGGAATCAGACACATCACACAGGCATGCACCTGTGAGCACAGCTTTCTAGCTACAAACACCTCCTTTTTAAAACACGGGGAATTTTCATAGGATTCCCTGAAACAGATACTCTTTTTCAGGAAGGTTAAAGTTGCATGGAGTATTTAACCCCTTTTAGCAGTGAAAATAAAAGACCTGACTTTAAATAACAGCGTGGCTTTTAGTCTTTCTAATAAAAAATTCCTCACCTCTATGATGATAACTTTTACAGTTGCTTTTTCAACTACTACAAACTGTTATGACCATTATAAAAGGCAACAGGATGAGATATGACTTAAAGCAGTGGGCTGTAGTGATCCATGATGCCATCAAGATTGTGACAGYTTAAAMAACAGTTTAAGAATGTGTTAACCCYTCRTTTWCATGAAGTGCTATGGAGTGTTCTGTTGGCATGAAATTATACAGGACATTGCCAATATTGTTCATTTTTAACACAATACCACTAAGTATGAACCCAATTCCAATAAGTATGTGGCCATGTGAGAGCTCTCTAAAATGAAATGAGCCATTTGCAGTCCATGGGAAATCTGTGAAAACTTACAAAATCAAGCCTACACTCACTRGAATCATGGTCACTAGCCAGAGTGGAAACATTTGTAGGAATCTTGMAAACCAAGAAAACTAATAATAATCAAGAAGACTACTTATGAAAACAACAATTTACGTAATAGAGAATACTCTAAAATCAAAAGCAGAGTTTAAGATACTCATTCTAAATATACAGTGAGTATTCAACACACACAGATTTTAAATGTACGTGTCCTGAAATCTGTGCTCCTCTGCTGCTCTGCTCAAGGCTCTTTTCTGAATCAAATGCTTTCATTAGGTGACTTCTCAACTTTGTCCCATGGAAACATAATCATTCATTGCCACAATATGTGCTAATATGAAATTATTTCAATATTTTAATGACTGAAAGGTTCCAGAGCCTCCTGTTTTTCCGCTCACAGTAACACAATCCTTTCAATTTTCCACTGGGTATTTGATTCAATAACTTTMTAGCAAAAAAGCAGCACCTCTTGAACTAACCATGTCACTTGTAGGTCCAAAATTATTTGTGAGAGCTCACATTTAAATGCTGACTTTTTCACACAATTCCTAATTTTTGTTCTCAAGGATGAGCTCAGCCAAAAGTTGATCTGTTGCCAAATRCAAGGAAACAGCAATATTTGGTGTAAAAGATGCTACCATAACAGACCAAAAATCCATTAAATGTTTCCAGATGCATATTCTGAACTTCTAATGAATTTTTAATAACTTCTTACAGTAGAGAGACAATTTCATGAACTGATTCATGTTCTTTGTGCTATCAAAGTCTTTTCTCATCTCCAAGAATGAAAAGGTCAGGTCTTGCACTCAYACACACAATGATTCAGGCATGCTGTAAATTCAGCCCTACTGCACTTCGTTCTGAGGAAGGGCTACCTTATTTTGCAGCTATCTGTGATGACAAATAAGTCAGTGTTTCATGGTATTATCAACGTAAATTCTCCTACATAAGCTCATAGACTGCACCTCCCCTTAATGAAAAATTATTACGAACATGACGGATTCTCAGTTCAGCACAACTCTCCTTTTTAAACAGCAGAGAAAATGCCACTATTAATAGCAGAGCTGTCAAGACAGYATCATCTAAAAGACTCAGAGTGTTTCAAGACAAAGCCAGATTGTCATTCTATTGCAGCAGTTTGCAGAGGGAAAAAAAATCTGATTTTTTAAAAGTGAGATAGTTTAAAAGAAAACTTAGTTAAAACTTATTCACTGCATCAGGGATGAAGGGCTGGCATGAATCTGTGTATAATTCTTCTGAAAAACAGCAGTTTATCTAAGGGGTGACTGGTTTCATTTGCTTCATATTTGCCAGTGATTCATCTTCAGTGGAATAAGTCTGGGGAGCATGGAGGGTGGTTCTTGGTCTCACTGCACCTTCTACAGATGTCTGTGTTCTTTACAAGATGCTGGGGTGGGGAAGAAGSGGGGGAGAATTCTCACAGTTAGACTTAATAAATCAGAAGCAGCACTTCTTTCTACACATGCCTAATTCCTCAATCTCTTTTTTCCCTRCAGAAGCATTTAGAGAGACTTTATTCTGTCATTCAATAGCTTAGGGGTGGCCCAACTGAGATCTTCCAGAACCTAAGGGAGCTGACAAGAAAGATGGAGAGAGACTGTTTACAAAAGTATGGAATGACAGGCAGGGAATGGCTTCACACTGACAGAGAGTAATGTTTAGATGGGATATCAGGAAAAAATTACGGCGAGGGTGGTGAGGCACAGGTTGCCCAGAGAAGCTGTGGCTGCCCCTGGATCYCTGGAAGTRCCCAAGGCCAGGCTGGAAGGGGTTGGAGCAACCTGGGATRGTGGAAGGTGTCCCTGCCCATGGCAGGGGTTGGAACTGGATGRTCTTTAAGGTCCCATCCAACCCAGGCCATTCTGTGATTCCATAATTCAATGTAGTCACCCTGCCCTTCCTTTTGGCACAGCTTTTTGTTCTGCTTTGGATTTCACATGAACACAACACATTAGAGAACTCCCTTTACTATTGTAGTAGTGGCTTGTGTACATCCCAGCAATATCTCTGAAACCTGAACACCTTTTTGTACATTAATTGCTACAGAAAGTGACTGAAGAGAATTACCAGAGCAGGAAGCAATAGATGGCTTAGGTCACCAGAAAGGAAGAACAGCACTTCTATTCCATATTCAATTTTCCATTAGCCCTGTCTAGRGCCCTTGCAAGAGACATTGCTAAGTAAAAGGGAGTGCTGCTTTTACTTTTAAGTTCTGGAAGCAGGTTGCAGGAGAGATGGGAAAAGAAAATAAAACAATCAAACCTTCTGTTTATTCAAGATAAATTGTTGGATGCAATTAAAACTCCATAAACTGTAAGTAGAAATGGCACTGGGAGCTATAACTCACCGGCCACTGAACTGTCAATTCTGACTTTTCTGATCTAAACATGGAGTTTATTTCTCTTGCTCAAGGGATTCCCAGCCATAGGCACTGATTCAGCACAAGCTCTGCTGAGCTCGTTCTCAGGGCAATCATTAGCAAAAGTCYTTTGAGGATCCATCACTGCTCTGTCAGTAGCATGAGTTGAGTAATAAAATACAACATTAAAGGTGGTTTAAAATACTGTTAACTTCCCTAATCACTCCTTTCCATTTGCTTGTCAATTCCATGGATGGACATCCTTCATTTCTGGATCATCTTTATTTTTTTTCCACTGGGGAAGATACTATTAACTTTCCTCTTACCTCTCAGCTGCTTCTTACATATTTCCTCCTCAGGTTTAACATCAGTTTTGGGATCAACAAGAAGAGCTCTTTRTATTTTTATCAAGMACTGAAATRGCCCACACGAAACAGGAAAAGAAAGTTGTGCTAGCAAAAGCATATTTGATAAAATACTATTTGAACAAAGCACTTACAACAGCTGGAGTTCTAGGAGTAGAAAACTACAACCTCACACACCAGACAGTACAAACATTGTAGTATTCAGCATCACAGCACCAAGCAAGAAATACTGAGAAGAGAGGATTATAGCCAAAATGTTCAGATTATGGCATCTAAAGGAAAAAATTTAGGGAACAATCAAGGTTCCTAATCATAATTGTCTAGTGTGATTTTACACTTCCTCTGATGTTCCACTTAGCTTTTAGTTGCTACAATGGTGCTCTGATAGCCACATTCATGAATKCCAGTCCTGGATATTTTAGGATATATAAAATGACAGCAGAAAACTTGATTTACTCTTCTAATTTCAGATTTGGCCATACAGGGTAGTTTGACTTTTTCAGAGGTGCTGTTACTACCAATGAAACTCCTTTTTTACGCTTCACTTTTGTTTTGCAGCTTAATGTAAAAGGGATGAGAAACTACTAAAGTTTCTATAAACATGAAACAATTAAATACTGCGCTCAACTCATGTAACAACTCCAAGCTGTGGCACATGCACCATTCTGGCAATATTTACACTGATGAATATTAATGTTGCTGCTCTCCTGATTGCTGGTTTATTCAAAAAAATTAAATAAGCCCATTGCAAGTTAATGCCTAAACCTTTCCTTTTYCTGTTTTGATACAACAGGCCAACTAATCCATGAGTTATTCACAYACTTTTAGTTCCAGATAATCGAGCAACAATGCAATTTGCTGAGATATCTGCCCCACACAGCTGTGCAGCAGCTGGGGAAGTGCCTGCAACAGCTAATATGGCTCTGACACCCTCACAAATGGGAGAGGTACACCCATCACCAAGAGCCTTAATGTGTTTTATCAACATTGTTAGGCAAATGCAGAACTCAGAGATTGAAAAGTAGCTATTAAAAGTGGGAACTAGCTGCCCAGCATGGCCCAAGGAAAAGGTAAACATGAGAATCAGGCACTGAGCACATAAGAGAATTGAAGCACCCCCAATGGAGTTAATTTCATGTGCATTTAGACACCTGCAGTGKGAACACCTGCACCTGAGCGAGTCACCCAAGGCTGCTTTGGTAGGCAAAAAGCAGAAAAAGGCACAAACCGCTTAAGCTGTTGCAGACTTTGGCACCAGAAACGGCAATGGAATGGTCKCTGTTCAGCTCACATTTAGTCAGACAAATCCCACTCCCCAGGAGGTAAAAGCAGCAGACTCCTGAGACAAAGCTGGTTCCAGTACACCCCAGGGCAGAGCATGGTCAGCATTTTGCAGCTCCAGACACTGCACAAGGAGTTTCCAGAAGGAACCAGGGCATTGGCAAAACACATCTTTTGGATTGTCCTTAAGCCTCAGCTCTGGTGCCACCTGCTCCTCTTATAGGCATAGCTCTTTAGACAAATCTTTGCATCCAGACTTCAACACCAATATAAATATCTAAATTACCATGTAATTAGTCAAAATAGAATTGATCACAAACTTCTTTAATGAAAACACTTGATTTTCTTTTTCCTTAGGTCAATAACAGTCGCTATGCACAGTAAAAAAGGTTTTATTTTCTAAGATCAAGGTTAAGGAACTTTGTCAGTGGTAAAAATAGCTTTCTAACCACTCACTCAATGGCACTAACTGCACWGTATTTCGTGCCAGCATCTTGAAATTTGAGTTATGAATTATTYCACGGTCAAAGAGATTCCACAATTTCATATTCCATTCCTGTTTATGCAGGAAAACACTCCCCCTGCCTAAGAGAAATTGCAACAGAAGCTGCAGTACCTTAATTTTGTTAACTTTACATGTGACTAATTGCTGGATAGACTTCCTGATGACTCTGCCAAGATGCTGTGTGGCCCAGGAGGCTGGCAATGCTCCTGGGACATCATGAGCCTACTTCCATTTCTACAATGCCCCCAAGAAGCAGCCTTTCTCCCCTTCCCTCAGAGGATCAGTGGCTCCCCCTCAGTCCACCTGCAGAACAGCTGCAATCTGAATTYCGGACCAATATTTACTAGAAATCTGGTGTTTCATTTTATTTCTCTCAACCCATAGCTTGATTCAAGCTTGATGCAGAAACCACTCACTTGGATGCCTTAAAACATAAGAGATTCTGGGTATTCAGTTCAATCCAGTTCAATTAAAATCTTGAATACAAATTGACCTATCCATTGCTCTTCAGGATTTGAAACAACATCTTTCACATGGGCTGAGCACACAAACAACTGMTGAGTGTCAGTGACACATGGATCTCTTTCCACCCTGGAAAAGCACATAAAAGCATTTTCAAGTTCAATATTCAAGCTGTGAAGATTGGCTGATGTCAATCCCCAGCCAGATTATCTGTATAATTGTTTCTCAGCACAATTCTATCTCTGTAAAATGGGTTTTATCATGCCTTCATTTCAGAGGAGTGACATTTCTGCAGTGAAAGTAACACCAGAATGTTATTTCATCACAGTCAAATTCTACAGTGAGTCTTTGGAGAGATAAACTTGTTTCAGATGTTGCACAAAACTTACTGCMACAGTGAAGATAAAACACTGTACTTACTTCTCTTACACTGGGGCTGTCCATCCAGAAAGGGGATAACAGGAACCTGGTGAAAAGAAGTATATGATCATATTAAAAATAGA
>NW_026623344.1:786405-793589 GCF_030028575.1 Malurus melanocephalus
ACAAAAAACCCAAAACAACATCTGCAACAATCAACAAAACATTCTGCCACTTTCTAGAGTCCTGTTTGCAGACTGTTGTAATCAAGTTTAAGAGGCTACTATCCCAGCTAAATATTCCATCTGTATTCACTTCGAGTAGCACAGATGCCTGAAGTGAGCCAAGGCTGGAACTTGAGCCATTGCATAGAAAATCTGGTACTACAGACTAAACCAACAAAGGAGGGGGGGTCCAGTTAAGGCAATGGACTTGGCACTGGAGCAGTTCTGAACTAATTCATGTTCTCGGGGATAGAAAAAATGCACATGATAACTTCTTATCACAGAGAACTTTTGCTGAGCTTTTGTGCCAGAATCTTGACCTCTATAAATAATTGAAAGACCTGTTTTCCAAAGRTATTGGGGTACCTAGAAGAAATTAAGGAGACAGAGGGGGATTAAAAAAAAAAGTTATTTGCCTAATTTCCTCTGAAATCAGAGGAAAATGGCTCTAATCTGTATTTTTGGAAATCTGCARTCAGGTAAATCATTTACACTGGATTTAGTGTATTAAAAGCTGTACATTTTTCCCTGAACCACACTCTATGGACACTAGAGTAAGGAATTTTTACAGGTAGTTTTATTCTGACATTTCCTGGCTTTTTAATCCTAGTCTTTGACTTCTGAAAAGTATTGACTCAATTTTCACGCATGACAAAGAATCCACCAGTGTCAATAAAACATGAGATTTTACATTAATAGTGACAGAATTTTCATTCACATTTAGACTTGACTGAAAAATGTACATGATTTCCACCGTGTTACCTTGAATGAGGACTCTATCTGTCAATTTAAGTAACTTTCACTCCTTTCTTATTCGTCATACAGCTTTTATCCCTTCAGACACCTTTTCTGTTTGATCTATATTCTACAACAAACCTCCACAACTTCAACTTTTCCATCTTTCCTGAGATGTATTTCCTCATATTTCAATTACCAGTGGCCTGGCGTTTCATTTGCTCTCTCTTTCTCCGTAACTTTTGTTACCTGATTTAGCCCTGGAAAACACCCACAGGGAATATTACCTCAGCAGTGATCGGAGCTGTAAAATCCAGGCTGCGTTTCTGAGGTGCAATATGCTATTGCAGCACCTTCAGCAGGGCGTTCTGYGTGCACCAGGTGAATATTTCCCGATGCACTAAAGCAATGATGCCCCAGCTGCCTCTGCTCCTCTCTGGGGCACTCGCTGTCTATAGGGATCGGGATTAACCACAGTCTCCCTGTGCTGCCTGATGTCAGAGCTGAGAAAGGTGTCCAGGATATATAAGTGCCGTATTACTTGCCAGAAAGAAAGAGGGAAAAGGATACTCCGGCGTGGAATTGTTGCATGMACACTTCTTGCTAACCAAGAGGGCTCAGTGGCTTCTCCAGTTAGATCCGTGACCACAGAAAGGTAAATAATTTCCCTTTTATCTTTCTTTACCTGCAGTGCAACAGATGTGCTTTAGGAAAGCACAGCATCCCCTCTGATCAATCRACAGCATTTTCCAGGAAAAGGCAAAGACAGCTTCAAAGTAAACTGCACTGGGGACCAGAATGTGAGACTGGGATATGTCAGGAAATGCAAACCAGAGATAAGGGATAGGATTGAAACTCCTGGATGGGAAATGAGGTTTTGCTGCTGAGAACTRTATTTCTGAAACTGCATTGTGTCACAAAACTTGAGGGGAGGGATCATTTTTCTCAMTCTAGCCTGTGAAAAAGACTAGCTGCTCTTGATTTAGGACAGAATGGGCTTCACTAATAGGATATGCTGAAGAGTATTTGGGTTTGCTTTCAGTTTTGAATCATTATTCTTTTCAGAAAGTTTGGAAGGAAAGATGTRCAACCTAAAGCTGTCAGTTTTCTTCATTGCACTTTCTGTCACTCTGAGCTGTTTGGAAGCTACACCTATCGAGAAGTGAGTAATAAATAATCACATTTATTTCTTTTTAGGGAAAAAAGTGCTCAGGTTATTGCATGAATTGCTTTTGCGTTCGTGTCACAAACAATACAAAAATAGAGTTATTCAATCTCACTATTTTACTGTTGTTCAAAGATTGCTGTCTGTGGCTGATGATCTGTCTGATGGTACCTCCAAGAGACAAGGATGGATGCTGCCTGTAATGCCACAGAATACACTCTCAGGACTCAGTGAGGAAATGCCACAACAACCAGCAGCAAAGACAAAAAGGTATTGATTTTCCATGTTTATTCCAATCATATCAGATTGAATCATGAAGCAAACTTTGTTCCAGTGATACCCTGCCACTTGAGACTCTGCTTCTGCTGTTTTTTCTCCAAAAAAAAAAAAAAAAAAAAAAAAAAGAGATTAAAAGAGCCTTCTACTAAATAGAGCTTTTCTGTAAGCATAAACATCAGCTTCTCTGGAACATAAAGATCAAAACATTCAGGGTAGAAAGTGAAATCCAGGGGTAAAGTTTCAAATAATTTAATCACTTTACAATTATAACAATTTCACAAATTACAAAGGCTGAAAATACTACATTACCTTGAAAAGTAAGGTGTATTTCGAAAATGCCTTCTTTTTAGAAAACTTTGTCAGATTTCCAAGCCTGAAGGGGAAAGAAAAAACATATTATTCTTAATAATGCTATTGCTCTGCTAGAATGGAATTACTTTATAGTAAAAAAGCTTTCAGTAAGCAAGTAAATTTTTAATCACATAATTAAATATGAATTTAATCGTGGGAAGAATGAAAAGAACAAATTGGTTCTGATAGAATTTAACTTGTCTGAAAYGAATTCACATTTATAAATTCATAAATCCATAAATTTTAGTCAACTTTTTAATGCATAAAAAACATTTCAAGAAGCAGTTACAATTTGTTCTAAAATATATGCAGCACTGAGCTATTCTATTTTTCACAGAATCATCAGTGTTGAAAGTTCATCTAGCTCCAAGTTCATCTAGTTTTGTCAGGCTTTTGAGTGAATTTCTTTCAATGCTTTTATGGATATATTCAGTAAATACACACATATATGTAGTTGCCTGTTCCTCTCTCCTCGAATATATATTAAAAAATTACTATTACACAACAATTTTGCTGCCTTCCAAAATATTTTTATAATGGAGACAATGTTCTCACATTTTTACAGCTATTACTTAAAAAAAAATAAATAAAAAACTCCCCAAATAAGTGTAATACTCAAACACAAGGCATSACCTTTATGAGTGTGGTGTGCCTGATCTGCTTTTCTGCAGCCCAGAACTGTGTCTCACTGGGTGAATTCTCTGCTGGAAGCTCACATTCATTTAAAGGCTACAGAGCAGAGATCTAGAAGGGGCAGTGGGTCCAGGCTGGACATGAGTTAAAAACCAAACATTTTCCTGTAAGGGATTAAGTTTTACACTTGGGGTGTCAGGCCTAATTTTATAGCTTTAATGACAAAGAGAATTCTGCCTCCAGRAACAAAGCAGGATCTCCATGAGAACCACTTACTCTGAAATTCTTATGTTAAGGACTTGATTAAAATCAATAGAAATACCCATGAAAATCAAAGAGAGGTTCTGTCAAGCCCTATCCAAACATTTTCTTTTAATGCTATTATACATTTAGAATATTAATTGTTTAAAAATTGTTGCACATCTACTGATGAAGAAACAGTTTAATACAGACATTTCTCTCACAGCTGCCATTCCATTTGGATTCTTAGATCAATAAAAGTAATTTAAAAAGGCTACAGGACATTTTAGATGACAGATTTAATAATCGATAAACAAAGGAACATATTGGCAACTGCTCAGAGTTTGAAAATGGGAAATTGTTGCTGTTCACAGTAAATTTTAGCTGCAAACTCAGATCTACCTCATGCCACATCAGGAAAATGAGCAACAATTCAGTAGGCAATCTCAGCAAGCAAGTATTTCTGTGTGAAGGAACAGCACAGCAGTCTAAGACACAACTTTAAAAACCCAAGCTCTCTCAAGTTAATAATTTTATCACAATTAAAAAAAAAAAACCCTCATGTTTTGTTGAGGGGTTCCTTCACATGGAGTTCTGCAAATGGTCTGTTGGTTCAGATAATAAAATGATAAAATATCATTTTTAGATATGGATTCTTMCATGGACACTCCTTAAAGTATCATTCAGCAAATGATTTTCTCCCACCACAACAAAACTTTCAGGTTGCTGGTGTTTCAAAAAATATGTGGCAGTTTTTCAGTAGGTAAAATCTCTGTTTAATCAGAGCTTAATGGCAGAGAGAGAGAGCTAAAGACCATCTTAAGTGGTACTGAAGTTGGCAGA
Source organism: Malurus melanocephalus (assembly GCF_030028575.1). NCBI lineage: Eukaryota > Metazoa > Chordata > Aves > Passeriformes > Maluridae > Malurus > Malurus melanocephalus. The sequence goes on from NW_026623344.1 coordinate 790,691, forward strand.
AGGTGGCAATGCCTGTGACCTCTCATGATATGTGGTCCAGCTGGGAGAAAGAGTCTTTGGGTTTAGTCCACTTGATGTGGGCTGGAATATTACCACTCATTTCAGTGAGAGCRGGATATGATTCTGTGGGAACAGGAGAACTAAATAAATGTTAGTGATTATCATTTTGTTAGTAATCCTCATGATATCAGCAAGAGCTCTAAATAGATTCAGAAGTTCAGCTGCAAGTTAAACATTTAGTCATTGCTTTCACTCAGTGTCTTACCTATACTATCATTACGGTTTTGTAGGTGTCATAAACTGCTGTGCAGGATATCAATAAAAACGACATATGACTGTTCAGGTCTCTGCATTTCAATAACCCCCATCATTAAACCCAATAAGAGCACCCAGCACAAGGATTTTTTTAAGGCACAAAGTAGGTGGTGGGAAGACTGTAATGTTCCTGTATTTGTGCACATATTAAAAGAACTCCCACGTTAGCAGAGCTCAAATGACTGTGAGCAGTCGATTGCTCATCCCTTGACTTCATCTGGGCTCTTTTTTGGTTTCACCTTGGCAGTCACCAGCTGGAGAAGAGGAAATGCAACACCGCCACGTGTGTGACACAGCGTTTGGCCGATTTCCTGGTGCGCTCCAGCAGCAGCATCGGCGCCGTTTACTCACCCACCAACGTGGGCGCCAACACCTACGGCAAGAGGGACACAGYGGGGCTATCGAACAGAGAACCCCAAAACCGTGCACAGCTTTAGGGTGTTGAGATGGCTGCTGATGCCGTTTTCGTTCAGTTTTTCATGTATCAACAACCTCTTGGTCATTTATTACTCGTACAGTCTTACCAGTGCCTTGTTTTCTGTGTGTGTGTGATTTATGTTCCTCATTCCACTGCGCGTGTACAAAGACATGCATAGGCTGCTCCTTCAATTCCATTAAGAACTCCATTAACTGCTTGTTAAATTTATTTGCAAAAAACTATCATGACAATAAATGGAAAAGTAATTGCAACAGGGTTTTATTATTATTATTAAAAGGATAAAAAAGATAACGCATAAGGTGTATGTCTTTATAGTGACTGATAAGAGAAAGAAAACATCTTAATTAAAGAGCACCAAATACCAGAATGCTAGCAAAAGTGACATCCTAATGAAAAGAAAACAGAAGAATCTTCTGGTTTTGAAATGCCTACAGGATCTTGGTTGGACAACTGAAGGAACAGTTACATGAGAAAAGATGCTGCAGTGTGCCCCATAATCACACGATTATGCAGTTTGCTGACTGGTTGTCTCCACTGTAACATACATCAAGCAAGGAAAAGTGGTCTTGCAGCAGATTTCTGTGCCTACTGAGCAGGGAATTTTAAGGATTTGCAGTTTCTTATTTTAAGATGGTATCAGTAAAATATAAGCATAAAGAGCGTAAGTGCTTTTAAATATGAATACGGTAAAGCTCTGATGACAATCTAGCAGAAATTCCTGTCCTTGGGTATTACTTTTCTTGAACTAGAGTAATGAAGAGAAGAGAAAAATACAATGAGTATCTCAAGAACCAAAACATATCATATAAACTGGGTCATTTTGTCCACTGGCGTACTTATATTGCCACCAAAATCCAGGGAAACTATTTTACAGATGGACAGACCTTAATGAGAATATAACAGTGTTATTTTCTCCTATCTCATCACAGAATCAGTGCAGGTTTAAAAACCATGTTTGTTCCTTTAAATTGTTAAGCAAATTTTGATTGAGGTGACATCTTATATGACGGAAAGGGTTGTTTTGTCCACASTTTCCCAGTGAAGGGTTCACTATTATTTGAAAAAAATTATTGTCCAATTATGAAAAATATTCAGCAGAACCTTAGCTCTGGAGAAGCAAATGAAATTTTAATACCTGCCTTCAGTTGGTTTGTGTCTATTATTTATACATTAAAATAGAAACATTTTTGCTAAGTTTAATGTAAAACGGCAAAAACTTCGTTTCACAAAAAATACACGGGAATAAAAATTACTGCACAGAATTTCTACTGTAAAAGTGTTACTAATTACTCTTTTTAGTGAGGAAAGTTTCAACCTTCATTAATGTTCTAATGGATATTAGTTCTGAATTTTATTGAGAAAACCATTTATATAGTATTAAGGTGTCTAATATTTCTGACAGCTTGAAATGCTTTCCATTCCAGTTACTTTTATCTGCACACCCTTTTTGTGTTTAGCTTGTTTTTCAGTCAGAATATTTATTTTTCAGGAAATAAATGATAAAATGAGAGAGTAGCTTTGAAGTGGCACTGTGACAAGGTTTGTGCAGAGGAGTGGAGCCTTCCCTGTGGGTGGATGCTGATCTCTAGGCTGATCCCAGCCCGGAATATGAGCAATGCTTTATGCACCAGCTTTCATTTTTTCAGACAAACCCCAACAAAGCACAGGACCAGTGGAACTGAGTACATTAATTTCTGCTTTATGCAGAAATTATTCTGAATCTGGATTTGACAAAAGCATCTCACATGGTCATGTTATTTGGCAAATACTGAGGAATGTAACTCAACTCCTAAATCAGTGGAACCACAGAGAGAGAAGAGGGCACCCATCTCACCTGCCTTCAGCTCCTCTTTGTCTAACCAGTTGTCAGTGCTCTCCTGCTCTTTGGTGGAGGAAGACAGCTACTTCCAATTCATCCCAGCTTAGACACCTATTTTAGGATGGGATGAATCACTCCTGAAGTACCCTCTATTTCTTCGTTGACGATAGAGTGTGTCTAGACAATTAGCTGAAAATGAGCACTTAACTTTAAGATAAYTAGAGTTAGGTGACAGGAATCTCATCTGCATTTGGTATGTGAACCGTTCAAACTAAAATAAAAGAGAAAAAAATTGGTAGAAAACCCACACCACCAACACCTCAGAC
>NW_026623344.1:793804-813983 GCF_030028575.1 Malurus melanocephalus
TAGCTTGGGCTCTTTTTCAATTCATCTGGAATCCCTACATCTTTCAGAGAATATGCAAGCAAACGAAAAACACAAAAGAGGAGAATTAAGGATACAGATGATGTGATAAATATGGCTATATTCCCTTTAAAAAACTAAAAATACTCAATCTCTGCTTTTTAGTGTGTTCTATTAAGTTGTGTTTTAAAAAGCAGAATAGGGACATAATATTGAATTTCACTCAATGAGAAGCAAAAGAATAAAAGTCATCAAACAAGCAAAAGGAATGTTTAAAAAAAAAGATTATATGAACATGAAGAATGTTTTAAATGGAGTAGTGGGCCCTAGGGTCYAATATTTCTCAGGAACTATGACAGCTTCATAAAAGACAGGATTCATATTATTTTCATGATGAATAGAGTTGAGGAAAGAAATTGATTTCACTTGTAAAAGCTTAGGGTAAAACTAAGAAAGCACAAAATATTTATGGAACATAAAATGTATTTTACTGAATAGTAAATTTGGAGTTAATAGTTTCAATTTCTATGAAACAAATCAGCCATTTTTCAAATAAATAAGTTTATGGGTAAAGTTTTAAACACCAGGCTGACAAAGGTTCCATTCTCTTTCAATGGGCTAAGTTATTAGAAAGTCTGGATTYTACTGAATGGCTTTTTAAAACTGTTTGAAAGGTAATACATTGATACCCCAAATAAAATCCTTTTCTTGTAATGCACTACTGAATATCTTCWGTAGCTGCCAACTTCACTCTCTAGAATTATGCTTCACTCTGTACAATTATACATTTACAAATATAGCTTGACAGGTATGGTAGACTTTTTGTTCCAAGCTACAAGGTTAGATAATTTTGTTGTCTAGGCTCACTTTCATATAGAAAAGGGACAGCTCTACATTGCTTTTGCAATGAGTAAAAAGCTGTGGTTAAGAATGACACATCTCCCTGCCCTATACAGGTTGAAGCCACATGAAACAGAATCTTTCTWTGGGATGTGACAACTTCTTTTCCAATCATCCCACTATTATTTCTGGTTTTCCACACTCAGAAAATATCCCACACTGAAAAAAAAAAATTTTTGAGGAGCTGGGTAAGGCTCCAGAATCTGACTCAAACTCAGACCTGAAATCCACCATTTAAACTAAGCTTCAGTTTAGGAACAAAAATCTGGATCCTCTTGTTTTCCTGAAAACTTTAGAAAAATTGGTTTCCAGCTACAGTTGATATGATAACTATTTATCCTTCATTAGATTCAGTTAAGAATTATTTCTCTAACTAAAGCCTATCTTAAAATCAAAATGCTAGCAAAAAAAAAAAAATTAACTAGGCATGATCTATGCCATGAAAAGCTAAAAGTCATGTCATCAAAAGCTCACTGAAGAATGAGACAGTGATGATAAGACAGTAGTTAAAACTGTTGTTCATTGTGCAAGAAATTGTCTCCTTGAATGCTAAAACACCTGAATAAAAAGAATAAATTCAAGTGTACTTTTAATCCTAACAATAGGGCTGACTTGAGTAACAATCATACCACAAAGTCACTCTTTCCTAGAAAATGCTTTTAGAAGTACAAAATAGGTTTAATTATTCAAATAAGAATCTTAGACCTGCCCCTACTATAACAATTTTTTTCCTCTCCACCTTCAAAGACTCTTTTTGATCCTGCATTAGAGACAATGAAAATGTTTCTTATAGGCTCTTTTACAATATCCTTAACATAAATAACTACATCACAGGTAACCTGAAATCTGCTGCAGAACAGCGAGATACATTTATTATTTTGCTTTTCAAAAGGAATTAATATACTGGGATGTATCAAAATAATTTGAGTTGTATTAAATAAATCATTACACACATGAATTTAAATAGTTGGAATCAGTTTTAAATTAAGTGCTGCTCAATATGATTACAATAGGATTAAACTCATCACCTGCTCATTATTATTTACACTCTCAACAGAGGCAGATCACTTTTTTCAAACAGAATCAGTCCTTATTCATTAGGCAGTCCCTTTGGAAGGAGTCAGAGTGGAACTTGCTTCCACGAAGGCAATTGTGCTAAAGTTTAAGCAGCCCATGTCTGATTATCAGTCCAGCACTGAGAAAGCTGAGCTACCTCATTCTCAGAATATGGGGCATTTTAAAATATCATTCCTGAATGAGCTCACTACTTGTGTTGCATGTCAAACAAGCCACATAACAGAGAAAAGGAATTTTTGGTAAATTGCTTGTTTCTTTTGCAGAACAAAAAAAAGGAAGGGGTCGTAAAACTGAAGGAGGGGATGAATAATGTTAAGGTTGCGAAATACATAAATCCTTTTCCCAGGATCAGTGAGCAACTTGCAGTCATTTTTTATTTCTAAATTGCCTGCTGTGCTATGGTAYATGAAGGAAAGAAGAAAAACTAAGATTGTGGGGCAGAATATTCTTTGTCCCAGAGAAAATACAAATCTGAAGCAGACTAAGGCAGTGGGAGATGGTCAAGTGGACCTTCAGAGGCAAGATTACCTCACTGCTCCAAAAACTGCTTCTGATTTCAGAATGACCACACAGTGAAATTAGAATCACAGAAACATTTCGGTTGGAAAAGACTAAGATCATCAAGTCCAACTATTAAGCCAACAAGTCCCTAAATATCACATCCACATGTTTTTGAGCACTTCCAGGGATGACGACTCCACTGCTTCCCTGGACAGCCTGTTCCAGGGCTGGATAACCCCTTTGGTAAAGACATTTTTCCTAATATCCAGGACATCTAAACTTCCCCTGGTGCAACTTGAGGCCATTTCCTCCTGTCCCATTGCTTGTTACCTGGGAGAAGGGACTGATGCTCACCTGGCTACACCCTCCTGTCAGGGAGTTGTAGAGAGCAATGAGGTTTTCCCTGAGCCTCCTTTTCTCCAAGCTCAACACCCCCAGCTCCCTCAGCTGCTCCCTCATGGGATTTGTGTTCCAGCCCCTTCCCCAGCTCTGTTCCCTTCCCTGGACACGCTCCAGCCCCTCAGTGTCCATTCTGCAGTGAGGAGCCCAGAACTGGACACAGGATGGGTTTGAGGTGTGGCCTCAGCAGGGTCAAGCAYRGGGGACAATCCCTGTCCTGGTGCTGCTGGCCACACCACTGCTGACCCAAGCCAGGATGCCACTGCTTGGCCACACAGCTTGTGGAACCTCTTTCTGTTGTCCTCAGCCCATGGAGCCTGCCCAGGACTTACTGTGGGAGGACTTACTAAAAACATTATTCTTGAGTCCATAGTTACTTACTGTTTATCTTTTTTTAAWTTTTTTTTAACAGAAGACCTTTCCCCAAATCAAAAAGCAAGTATTGTCACTAATTTTTCCTACAGTCTTTTTCTGTGCTATTGCAGTAGCACTTTCCCAAAGCCTGTAGGATGCACTCTGCCTGCTAAGGTGCAGCTTACACAACGGGAACAAAGCCAGACCAGGTATCAGTGAGGCTGRAAAAGACCTAATTGAAGTGGTTTTAGATGAACCCAGAGAATGTAAAAAGTAAAGAAATCTATCTCAGTGCTATAAATTTATTTCTGGAAGAAAAACAGGTTGGTTTTCTTTTTATTCACTCAGTGTTTCCCCAGATCCAGTCCAGGCAAACAAAGCACAGCCCTGATGGTATCAGCACCAGCTCTGTAAACACAAACACCCTGAGTGGTGATCATGTGGCACAGAATTACTAACCCATGGTATCTGGAACTGAACAGCTGCAGAAGTCTCTGCTTCATCCTAATATTCCTCCTCTTCATTCCACACCTTAGCAAATATAACTTCTGTGAATCACCACTCACAGCTGTGAACAAAAGTAATTTAAACCCCATCCCTTTCTACATTTTTTACATTAAACAATTGGCACTGGAGATGGATGGATGAGTTTGCAGAATGATTTTCATCAACTACACTAAGCATCAAGGAATCGTAGAATATCATGGGTTGGCAGGGACCCATAAGGATCATCAAAGTCCTGTTCCTGCACAGAACAGCCCCAAGAACTGCACCATGTGCTGAGAGCATTGTCCAACACTCCTTGAATGTGTCGGGCTCAGTGCTGTGACACTGCCCTGGGGAGYTGTTCCAGTGCCTGACCACCCTCTGGGTGAAGAACATTTTCCTGATATCCAACCTAAACCTCTCCTTATGCTGATCACTTTCAGATAAATCAGCCTTGATGTCTGAAAAGAAGCTGTGCTCAGGAAGACAGTTAGGACAGTGTTTTTTCCAGAACACTATGCTGTAAAAAAAGACATCACTGTGTCCCTAGAAGGGTGTACATGGGTTCAGGCCTCAATCCAGCAGACACAGCAATTTTACTGTACTTTCCTGTCCCTTATGGGATGCTGACCTAAGTGCAGGGGCCCACCTGTCATCTTCCTGCACTTCCCTAATTTCATCATCATTTTGCACCCCAGAATCCTCAGCAAATATATGCTCACAGATCATCATATCTAGGGATCATGCTACAGAATTTCCTAATAGTTTTCCCAGAAGGATCACTGCCACCAGGAGGGATGTTTCCCCTCTCACATCAKAGTACAACACAAGAGAACCTGGATTTCAAATGCCTTCCACTATACTGTTGGAGGTTACAGGCTGCCTCTAGGAAAGGCTACTCAATCCTGTAACAGGCAAATCTCCTCCTTTTTCAGGCACTATTACTTTCCAGTCTGCCTTTTCTTCCTTTTCTCTTTTTCCCTTCTTGTTTTGGGAAAGTTTAAAGGGAGGAAAGAATCAGTGAACTAAAGATTGCTTTGAAAACAGCACAGCACAGACAAGGAAAGCAGCCAGAGGAAAAGATAACACAATGTTTTCCAAAGCTGCAGACAGACACAGCTTCACACAAACAGACTCTCAGTCACAAGGGGAGCCYGATTTGAATGTACAACCCAAGCAGCTGTGCAGAAACAAGGTGGATTCATCTCGTAACCACATAAAGCAGCATGGCACAGATGAGTTTTCCAACACTGAGGTCGAAAAAAAATGTTTGAAAAGAAGGGGTAAAGGCAATTTTGTTGCTTTAAAAATTTTTTTTGGTCAAAAGTCACACAGACTTTCACGGAGTTGTATCTAAGCTTTCAACATTAACAAATCTCTTCTTTAAAGGCATTCTACCACATATTCAGGCAGGTATTTCATAATACATTTAACAAGCCAGGGGGAATTACATTTCTTTACTTACATTTCATCGTTACATGTGATTTTTGAGAAAAGTAACTATTATGTTAAGATCACTATCAAGTCATGAAGTATAAATCACAGAACCACGGGATATCCTGAGTTGGAAGGGACCCAAAAGGATCACTCAAGTCCAAATTCTGGACCTGCACAGGAAAGCTCCAACAATCCCACCACGTGCCTGAGGGCATTTTCCAAATGCTTCTTTCTACAAAATCTAGCTAGAAAAAGAAACACTTGTTAACCAGGAAAARGCTTCTGAGTCAACTTAAAAACCCAAAACAATGTGATTTAAGATCATTTGCATCACTAATAAGACCAAACCTGGCATTTGTGAGAGTTCTGCAGCACGGCAGCAGCAAGAGAGTGTTGGCATTAAGGCCATTTCATTCACACTCCGTGTATTTGTGTGTTCTGAACAAGAGTAAACACAGCACAGGACAAAATTCTGCAGCTTCAGGTAAACAGGAATTTCTTCTTTGTTTTTTTCATTTGTGGGAAAACACACTGAAGTGCCCAGTTTCTGCTGRGCCTCAACTGATTAACCCAACATTTTATTCTTTATAATAGTACWGCTGGAACTARTACCAAAATTATTTTTTYCCTTTTTGTCAAAATTCTCTGTGASAAAKGCCAAMAAAATAARAATATCAAAAGAGTTTTAAATCAGGACACAGGTTATTACCTGGTTTGTGAGATGAGGAAGAATGAGATAAGAAATATAATTTATTGATATCGTGATATTGGTCTTATACTTAAAGTAGGAAAAAAAATAAGGATAGCATGATGCAACTCAGGAGGCACCTAATCAGCAGCCTGGAAAAAAATTCCCAGAGATGTAAGTGAAAATTGAGAACAGCTAAGGTAAAGGGAACTATAGGTGGTAAAGCTAACTTTTGCATTTTTGAGACCAAAATGCATCCCAGGGATTCACCAGCACAAGAAATAACACTTTTGTCTGACTTTTGTCTGACTCTCAGGATTCAAACAAGATCTTCAGCTTTGGACAGGTTTTCTACATGGGAGCTAGTTTCATCTTAGAGGTAAAAATCTCAGTTTTGTCATTTAATCACCATATTAGGTAACAAGTTTTAGTAAAGACTGCAGGATTTAGCTTACTGCTATTACAGAAAGAACTGAGATTGTGCATGTTTTAAGAAATTGTTTTCTTTACCCTCTACTCAGCATCACAAGCAAGAGACGCAAGTGACATCAGTCAATGGTCATAAATTTTACTGCTTTCGTGTTACCCTCATTTCTATATCCTGCAAGGGACTGGAGATTGGGTAGGTGACTAATGCTGAGGTTATAAATTGCTCAGAGGAGAAAACTAAACATAACTGTGAACTTCCTCCTCATACAAACACATCCATCACATTCTAACAATATGAAGTGCAGTTCTAATCAAAGCTGATACAAACTTTTTTTTTTAGTCTAGATATCTGCATCCAATGCATATTCAGTCACAAAGTAAGGTTCTGGAGTTTGTTGGGTTCTATTAAATTAAAGAACTAGAGAACTTGCAAAAATCTCTGTGGCATCAGCTTTTCTTCCACATTCCATAAAATCTTTTTCCCCTCAAAGTTTGCATAATATCTGATCACTGGAATCAAAATGTCCATCAAGTGAGTTGCCACAGACTGTGAACTTGTTATTTTGCATGCTGGGTGCCACTCTGTGCCTCACAATCTCTCTTTGAAATATCTGTCTGAAAAATGCCTGATGTTTCAAACTGAAAAAAGACAAGCTGGAGATGAGAACAAAAGAAATTGTGCACCTGCCTCATTGTTTTCCATGGTGTTTCACTCTCAAACTTATTAAACACTGCTCATAAATAAAAGCTGTTAACTGTTTCATTGTGGCTGGAAGCAGGCAAGGATGTAGACACAAAAATTACAATGGTGGTGYGACAATCTGCTTATAAAGCCATTCTCTTTGGGCAACATGTTCTGCYATGACTATCAGCTTCAACTGCCAGAGTACTGTGGAATTCTTCTATGCAAAATAGCAAGTTTGATAGTGAAACCCACATAAGTCTTCAGASTTTTCAAGGCAAATCTTAGTAACAAAGCCACATCACAAATCAGGTGATGTTCAAATACAAAGGCAGTCTCAATAAAGCCCAAGTGCACAAGCATAASATAAAGCAGGAATATTTTGTCTAAGGATATGTCACACAACATCATCCATTATCATTATCTGTTTAACCTTTTATTGCATCCACTTGTGTTACACACTCTTTAAACCTTTCCCCCCACTTACTATGGAATGCTTCTACTTTTCAGTTCATTAAAAGTCATTGCTGCAGCCACAGAACACTCCCAGTGCACTTATCTATGCCCAAAATGGAGCTAACAGTAATAAGACAGCCTTCTCCTGCTGATGTGGCCCCTGCTCTCCCATCCCTGCAGTTTCTTGCCCCCAAACCCTTCTAGAGACCCATAGGTAWCCTGCTATGCTGTATCTCAGACCAAATATGTTACTTGAAATATAGAAATCGGTGCCACCTGGAATAGGATTCTGCAGCAATCAGTTGCCACCACCCAAGGAATCAAAAGAAATCAGAATTGGTCAGACTGGCTGCATATTTAAATAAAATTACACAGCTGAAGTCAGACACAAGTAAAACTGTGATACCCCAAAGGAAAGAAAACATACCAGTTTTCTAGAGAAGCAGAGAACAGCATCAATTTCTACAAATGAGACTCAGTCTTAACTGGACAGGGAGTGATTGCTCTGAGCCCGTGGCATGACAAGGACAAGTCGCTTCTGATGGCAAAGGCAGAAGGGACCCAGTGCCCTCATCACCACCCCATCACCAACACTGACCCCTTCCTCCCTTCTGACCCACATCACCAGCTCCTCACTGGCAAGTGATGGGCTATTGMTGGCCACCCACACTCACCCTGGCTCCGGGCTGCACTGACAGATGGCTTAGAACTGACTGAGCAAGAGCTGCAGCCCCACACTGCCCGGAGAGTTCTTCACTCCACCCACACCCAGCTCCACTCTCTCCAGCAGAGCAGCAGCGTCCCAGCTCAGTGTTCCAACTGCTCATCTCTCTTTCAAAGAAAACTTAGGAATAAAAGCAGCTGCGAGTCAGGAAGACAGCCAAGTTTGTTTGCCCTTGAGAGGAGGTGGTCACACACAGTGAAAGACAAAATGAGCAGAGAGTTCCTCAGCAAACATATCCCCCCTACTATCTTCTCCAGGCATTAGTCAAAATCTCYACAAGTTGGGCAGCAAGGCACCATTGTCACCGTCCTGAGGTACATTTCTTCTGTGCTTTTCCAACACAAATAAAGGAACCCCTTACCTTAGGGCATACACATTGTCAAGGAGGAAACACCTTACTCATGGGCTGAGGGTCCCTCTCACTAACTCTGTGTAAATGAGTCAAGCARTTTCTTAGACCAGAACCTCCTCAGAATATAGTGGCCACTCCTWTAAGCAACGGGGTCAGCAAAGAAGGCTTAAAAATGCTTAAAGTGTGTTTCARAGATAGAAATTAGTATCATGTATATTTGTGTACGTTTGCAGTAACACCCATAAGTGACTTCTGCAAGTCAGCATGACATTTCCACAGAATGAAGCTTCTGGAAAACAGAAAAGACTAAATACTTGGAGATCAGGAAAAAATATTTTCCTCCTGAGGTCACCCCAAAAGTGTGAATAATACCAGAGAAGCCTGGTTACCCACCACTTTCCTTTGCAAATTTCAGATGCTGGCTCTATTGTAGGTTATAAAGGGAGTGAAAGACAGGAACACMTTCACACTGAACCCTCTGGCCAGAAAATCTTCCAGGTAGGTGGCAAAGCAGAGAGTAAAGCACATTTAATTGCCAGCATGCACATGGTTCATCCACCAGGGCACAAGGATCCACCCTCCTTTGCCTCTTCCCCCTGGCAGGAGAGCAGTTTGGATCTGTCCTTGCTGCCTCTGCAGACACAATCCATGGCAGTCAGCAGCTCCCAAGGATGAGGTTCACGCTCTCATCTGAGGGATGAACTGCTCCACATGGGCTCACCAGCTCCAGTTAATAACAGATTTGCTACAGATTTACAAACTGACTCCCTGTATGAAATATCAGCAATGAGAATCAATATAACTGATTAATAAGAGCCAAAATATTAAATACAGGGCAACAATAACTCTACAGATGTTTGTATCTCATGGCTACAGGTTTCAGAGGAGCGCAAACCRGCATACTTAGTGGAATGGTTGAGTTGGGGGAGAGGAGGTAGAAAATTACCAAAACACWATCAAAACAAAAATGAAAGCCTCAGTGAATGTAACTGAACAGCAGGAAGGGCTGAAGAGCCCTTACTACTGTGATGTGCATCATTTCTGGGGGATGTGAAGAATTCAAATAACTCCTAATATTATTTGGGTTCATAGCTTGCATTAGGCAAAGGAAAAGGAGGCAAAGAAGAAGAAATTGCACTAGGCAATGAAATGTTAATAGAAGTTATATATAGTTATTAATAAAAAGAAAACAACCATATGAAAAGAAGGCGAGCTACAGAGAATGGAGAAATTAATATAGGGGACAAAAAAAGAAAAAGGAAAATAAGATGAAATTGAGAATAATAATATAATTCTTCAGCACACAGTTTGGAACAGAAAGATACTCCAGAGGCTGTTTTTATACCCCAAATACCCACAGGAAAGGCAAGAAAAGTTAAACTGGAAGAGGCATTCAAAGGATACTCAGAAAACTCACGAGTAATTGACTAAGGGAAAAAGAACCCACTCACACCAAGCTCTGGAAACAAAAACAAAAACAACAACAAGAAAAGGGACAAATAGCACCCCAGGCAGATGGAGCATTGAAATAACTTCCACCATGCCCCAGCATACACATTCTTTTGCAAACATAACTAGAAATGATGGGAGATAAAGGGCTCTGTGCTGGCAGGAATATGATACTGATGTCTCTTGTATTTGGGAAAAGAACAGAACAAACCTGCCAACAGCCTAAGAAAAGGCAAAAAGTTCCTTCACTACACCGCCCAAGACAATTGCAAGAGGAAAAAGCTGTTCCTTAAATCTAAAATACTCACATCCCACATGTTGAGGTGTATATTTTTTCTAAAAGGGATTGCCAAGAATGCCAACAGAGTTTTATCTGATGACTCAGGCCATCTGAGGGAAAATTTAGTCAATTTTTCTTGATTCAAGTAGCTCCAAACTTTTTTGTTTCTTGTTTGTTTCAGGGATTGATTTGGTTCACTATGGAAATTTAATGAGGCAACATCAATTTTCAGAAGAAAAACAAAATTAAAAATGTGCAGTCACTCTACTAATTCAGGATGGAATCTGMATTGAATTGAATTCATTGTCAAGTTCATTGGAGCTTTATTCTCTTTTTCAAACTGAGGCATTTACAAAGTGACAAAACCTACTGTGTTTTCTCCCAACACCTTGTGCTTCTGCTCAGGTAAAGAAACAGCATCTGACACTTTGCTGATGAGAATTCTGTATTTCTCCCCTGTTCATTCTGCATCCAGTCCCGCTCAGCTACAGCCCAGCTCTCATCGGTGCTCCTTGTTCCTCACCTCCATGTTCCACACACTTCTCCCACACCAGTTGAATTCTGCATGATTCAATCTTTTTAGCAGATTGAATTTAGCAGGTAAGAGACAAAGTGCACATAATAACTGCCATTTTTTTAATCTTCTACACCCTTTTTAGGGGGAGGTAGAAATAATGGCACAATTCACAGCACCACATTGAAAYCCTCTAGGCTCCTCTCCAGGAGAGAAGAAAGTGGAGCAGTTTTGAAATACTGAAGAGGTTTTTTAGACCAGCCTAGAATTTATTAGCAGCAAGGAATTTCCTTTCTGCTCACAGGATGGCTCCAACCTTGAACAAACTTTTGTGTCACATGGTAGAAAAGAGAAGGCAACAGCTACTCATCCCATCAAGAATCTCCTGAAGTGCTRTGGAGATCAAAAATTGGTGCCAAACACTCAAAATGCTTTAGTGTCAGGTGAGATACATGATACCTGGCCGTGTAATTTTGATTTTATATAATTACTTGACTTTTCCTTTTTTTAAAGACAAAATACCTTTCATTCAAGTTTGATAGCTTTTGCTGACACATCTGAATGTAAATAGCTTTTTCCATACTCACGTGTGCATTCAGATACTCACAGACATGTGAGGATTGAGAACACTTCTAAAATCATTTCTACAGCTTCCTAACTGACTGAATTTGCTGGAAAAGACAAGAAAATGCTAYTCACAACAAAATCCTGGAACTGAACAGCCATACAGTGAAAGTTAATACATCTCCAAAGAAATCTAGCATTATACCATCAGCATTAGCTAGCCCCAAAATCAATTGTCCCAATTAATGAGCGATAGGACTAAAGGAAATGGCCTCAAGTTGCATCAAGGGAGGTTTAGATTTCACATTAGGAAAATTTCTCCATCAAAATTATTATAAAGCATGGGACCAGGCTGCCCAGGGAGGTGGTTGAATCAGCATCCTTGAAGTATTTATGTGTCACATAAAGACACTGGATTAGTGGTGGATTTGCCAGCACTGGACTCAATGGTTTTAAAGGTCTTTAGRTCTTTTCCAACCTAATTGATTCTATGCTTCTATTATTCCTGGGGAATTCTTTCAACAGTCATGTTCGTACTAGTATTTCCCCAGTTTTCTCCAATTATAAGTTAAGTAACCAACATGGATAACATCCACACAAATACATATCTGCCTTCTTACWAACCCCACTTAAACACCAGCAGGCCCAGCTGAATTTTGCACCTGCTATGGATTTCTCTCACACAATTGTTGGTAACTTTGTGATAACTTTACAGAACTTCTTTAAAAATGAGGGTGAGGGCTGAGGGCTTTTTTAGTCCATGAGAAGAGATGATGAAGAAAAGCTAAAAGAAACAAAAAATTAAGGTCATTTTGCTTTAACCCTTCCCAGTAAATTCTGCTTTATAGAATCATGAAATGATTTGGGTTTGAAAAAATCATCTTGTGCCAGTCCCCTGCCATGGGCAGGGACACCTTCCACTGTCCCAGGTTGCTCAGAGCCCCATCCAACCTGGCCTTGGACAGTGCCAGGGATGGGGCAGCCACAGCTTCTCTGGGAAACCTGTGCCAGGGCTTCACCACCCTCACAGGGAAGAATTTCTTCCTCATATCCAATCCAAACCTGCTCTCTGTCAGTGTGAATTCATTCCCCCTGTCCTGTCACTCCAGGCCCTTGTCAAGAGTCTCTCTCCATCTTTCCTGTGGGCTCCCTTCAGGTACTGGAAGGCTGCATTTTGGTCACCCCAAAGCCTTCTCTTYTCCAGGCTGAACAACCCCAATTCTCCCAGCCTTCCCTCATAGAAGTACTTCTCCACCCCTCTGATCATACTCGTGCCTCCTCTGGACTTGTTCCTACTTTAGCAGGTGCTCCTTCCTCTTTCTCTCCCAAAGAAACTGAAAAATCTACAGGATGCATCAATACTGCTGCAACCTGCCATTCTGGCAGTCTCCTGTCACTCACAGCAAAAAATGCTCTTCCCTGCCTGAGATTTGGAGCAGGAATCATGCAGCCAAATGGGCTGCAGGACAGTAAGCAAATTTTTATCACCAAAGGTACTATTATAATAACATAATTATTATGTTTGATCTTCAGTTACCTTTGAATAGCTTTTTTTAACCAAATATACACCTGCAATTGTAACCCTCCCATCCATACGGTCAGCAATAACAATCACTGGATTTATGTGGTTTTTCTAAAACTTTCCAGACATTCAGAAATAGTATCAATGTATTTCATTTATCAGCGGTACTGTCTGKTTTTTTTTTTCTAACAAACGATTTCAAAAATATTTTATGAATGTATGCTGTGGTAAATCTCATTTCTAAATTGACCTATATATTAAATATATTAGTATAATGTGATGTAACTCCTATAAAATATGAATACTTCTTCCTCTGAAAAATGTGTTTATTAAGCAAGGGCCTTAGGGTGCCCAACAAAGTCAACAAGTATTTTGCTTTTGCTCTAAACCACACAATTCTCTTATTATTCTCYACACTGAAAAGGACACTGTTTGCTGTGTCAACATAGCAAATGTCCAACAGGAAATACTGGAGTATATGAAAAAGCATATTTAATTTTGAGGAATAAATAATTTGAGGAGAAAGGCTTGTTTGTGGATGTGAAAAGACCAAGGGACAGTTTCCAGTTTCTCRTTGCTTTTTTGTGCTGACTTTAAAGGGTACTACCTAAATAAGGTAAATACTCAGATTCAACTTGCAAAAGATGKGCTATTTAAAATCATATATTAAAAAGAAATGAAAATTAGAGATCATTTCAAAAAGGAAATCTGTTCCTTGACTTTGTAAACTAAGGTGGCTTGCAGCCAGAACTCTGCTGACTTACATTCCTGACTCAGTCCTTCATCTTGTCACCAGTAAATACACAGGGATTCTGTATTTACTGAAGAGTATTTTCCAAAACTGATAAAAAAACAAATGCAAAAGTTGGCTGTAGCTTAAAAGAGACTTTCTAAAGGTGGATTTTTCAAAGGTAATGTTCATATTATTCATACTTACGTAAGCCCACATTTTCAGATCCCAACAAGGTGATTGTTAAGGTCATGTTTTTTCTGTCAAACAAAATTTTGATTTTAAAACCAGACCAACATATTTATAATTTTATGCATTATGCACAGAAGATAGTATCATGCTGACCTTTTCAGAGAAATTATATGACAAAGGAGAAAGTGATTCTGATAGCATCCTGCCATTAGAAAAACATTCCTGTTCCAAAAGCTTCGATGAAGTTGAACCTCTGATGCACCAGCAAAGTGAAATGATAGCATCTGTGTGAAAATGAGTCATCAAAAGAGACTAACAAAGAAAACATTGCAGAAGAGTTTCTCCCTCTTCAAATGATTTATAAACCTACTCTTTGGGAAGAAAGGAAGGAAGGAGGAAGGGGAGAGGGGAAGGGGAAAGGGGAAGGGGAGAGGGGAAGGGGAGAGGGGAAGGGGAAGAAATGAAAAACAAAAGGTGGGAAGCTAGGCAATCAGAAAACAAGAGGCCAGAAGTCAAGAAGTATGCTTTTCTTTGTGTACAACATTTTGATGCTTAGATGTATATTGGCCACATGTGCTCTGAAAAGGAAAATTTGATTACTATGTTGGTTATTGCACAGCTTTATGGTAAATTCATTCAATTTGCATCATTTTTTTTCTTCCACTTCAATACTATTTACAGATCATCCTAAACAGAACTCAYTTAAAATGCCACACTTCAAAACAGGCTTCCTGAGAACCATCTGCCATTTTCCTGTATATCAGACTGGTCAGAGGCTTAAGATGGCAATATTCAAACCTCATCAATTCAGAATTACAATCCCTTTTCCTCTGCTATTWTTCAGATGGGAATTCATAAGGCACTCCTACAATAGTAGGTTTAGATTAGACTTTAGGAAGAAATTATTCCCTGTGAGGGTGGWGAGGCCCTGGCASAGGYTGCCCAGAGAAGCTGTGGCTGCCCCATCCCTGGAAGTGTTCAAGGCCAGGTTGGATGGGACTCTGAGATGTGGGATCTAGCAAAAAGGAGACCCTGACCATTGGAAAAAGAACAATTTTAAGGTCCCCTCTAAAGCAAACTATTCTATCATTCTAAATACTTTTATGAAGTTGCTAAGTGCAATTTTTGTTTCCAGCCTGTCTTGTGCTGTTGGAATTATAATTTGTCAGACATTARAATACTCCTTTTAAATAAGAGCCTTAAAATCTTGTAGGGTCTTGTTGTCTATTTGTTTCGTTTTGTGTGTGGGAGTACACATTTTTTCTAATGGGATGTCTGTGCTAAAGACAAAGATGCCACAAGTAATCTACAGCCCTTCCATGTAAGTAAGCCACCAGGTATTTCCAATAACTCGTAGTTAAAACACTAGATTTTCTAAACCCATTGAAAGAAGAAATGATTATACCTGAAATTATCTCTAGCTGCAAAGATCTCTTGATCAATATGTCTACTGAGCAAACTCTGGGTCTGCATGTGTAAAAGAACACCMGTAACTATAGATATTACTCAATTTTTTTTGACAACGTTTACTTCTGGGGCTATTCTGCTCTGCAAGAATAAGATTTGTGTTGCACATGACACTCACAGGAATCTCATATCCCATGATATTTCTCTGCTGTGCAGTATTTAAATTGTCATTGCTGTAAGAAATCAAGGTCAGGGGAAACAGAACAACTTCCAGGTAGGAGGAACAAATAATTGAAGATTTTKATTTTTAAATTTACTTCTATGTATCTACTTAGCAGTACAGCAGCACTTTCCCCTTCCTAGAAACATTTGTTCAGTTTGGTCTGAATTCCACATCAGCCAGTGCTGCTTTTTCAGGTGCAAGCATGGTATTTACCCAGAGATACGTGTTGGCAAACAGATATGTTTGATGGGAAAACATGCAGAGCTATCAAACCATGCAAAACTTGACAACATTCCAGGAAAAATTTTGTTTTGTGGAGTGCAAGAGTTGACCCCACAAAGTAAAGAAGAATGCAGCCTACAAAGATCATGCAAGAAAACTACAGTCATTGCTAAATATTCCTATGATCTTTGCAAATAGTTGCAGCATTTGGTACTAATTTCATGAAGTCCTCAGAGTAAATTGAGAGAAGCTTACCACTTCTGTACAGTCAAAACAAAGTCACACAGAGAAACAACAGAGTATTATCTTGGTTCCCTTCCTTACTTGGAATGATCAAGGACAATCAAGCTCCATTTCCAGAACTACAAATAATAGCAYGAATTCTTTCTATCACTTGCTTTCCTGTGAAACATGTAAAGCATTTTGAGATCCCAAGATGAAAGTGGCCTTAGCATACCATGAAAATAAATGATACAGAACACTATAACAAAACGAACAAAAAAAAACCCACAAAACACAAAAAAACAACAAAAACAATCAGAAAAATAAATTGGTTAAGCAAATGCATTAAAGTAAATCTAGTTTATAGTCACGATGCTACTAAATCTCCTGGTTCAGAATGCAACTTCTTAGTTATGGAAAAACTACAGTCAGAGTTTTATAAGCATCCATACACAGAATTATAATCATGTAGTGAATGAAATTCTTAATGGCAAAGCACCTGTGACAGAAAAGCAGCAATTAACCTAATGTGTAATAAGCACTACATCTTTTCATCATAAGGCCCTGAAGAAATGACAGAAAAATAAAGCAGTTCACAGAAGAAGTCTCTGTCTCAGTTCTGATAGTTTCACTTATCAACAAACAAGTTTAGCTCCATGACAAGACTATATAAAGGGAAATATGAAGCTAAATGTGCCCAAATGTTATTTGTTTTACCTATCAAAAGTTATTAGTGTCAGAACCACTGCCAACARGCAGGCTTAGAAACAGAGACACAAAAGCTGGTTGTTTCAGGCTATTCTTTTAAAGTACAGTTAAGACTCTGCATGGATAGAAGTTTWTTTCCTTACCTAATGCTGTCATGGCAAGTCAGGAAACAGCACAAAACTTCAAAAAAAAAGTAAAGGTTAGATCTCTATCTTAGATGAAAATCACCCTGGGGAGAATTACACGTATGTGACTAAATCACCAGTGAACATTTTMTACATCTCTGTGGATACCCTGGGCTGCCTGGCCTCATCAACACAGGGACATCACTAAAGCCAGCTGGCTAGAAYGAACAGCCAAAAATGATCTGCAGACACAAGGTGTTTGAAATACCTGATTTAGTATTATCCACAATACTAAATTACATGCTGTTTCTTCCAGCATGTAGATGATGTCCCCCCACAGGCAGAGGGACAAGGGGCATCTCTGACTATATCTAAAGTACCAGTTTCTTCCTGCACTGACAGTTTGTTGAAGCTTTGCAGGGAGAGGCTATAAAAGCCTTTGGAAGGTGGCTTATAGCAACTTTTGTCAGCAGCCCCTGCATCAAAAGCATTGCACCTGGGAATATATCTCAGCAGGAACTTGTTGCCCAACTCCAGAAGGCAGCCCAGAGGCAAAATRTCTCCTACACAGTGAGCATGACCAGAGCACCAGGAGATGGGTAAGAGGTGCAAACAACTGGAGATGTATAAAAACACGTAGATAAAAGCATTTCTGGCAGGCACTCACAGCTTTGCTTTCCCTGATGGTGCCTCACCTGGGGCCTCCTCTGCTCTCTGCCTGGGAGCCCTGCGGAAGCTCTGGCTGGGTTTTGGTGTTCATGTACCTGTCCCTGGTGGGTCTGCAGCCTTCCCTGGAGTTGTGCCTCCTGGGGAGATTCCCAGGATGGACCTGGCTCATCACATGAAATATTTGGGGCTGCTGATAAGCCCCTTAGCACAATTTACATGAAGGTCAACCCAGCTCCAGGCTTGTACCCTCCCTGCGGGCAGCTCTGCTTCCACAGACCCCTTGAGAAACACTGCTCTCCTCACATGCTCCTGCTCTGCCAAAAAAAAAAAAAAAACTATTGCTATCCCCTTAGAAAGTCTAGGCTCTTTTATTAATAGTTCAGAGAAAGTTTTGTTCTGGGAACAGCATTTGTAAGTTTTCAGGACAGCAGGAAATAAGCAGATGAAGTTATGCTGACCATCACAATGATGCTGGAGAGGAGGGCAGGGAGGGAGGGAAAAACACATTCATAAAAATAAAGCTATATGGGGAAAAATAAATTTTCTATTCTGAAAGCTTATAACTTCCCAAATTGTGAGCCAGATAATTTGCTGAGGTGGCTCTGTGTTTGACCTAGCTGGAGCCAGGCYTCTCTTCACTGATGACCATCTGTCCAGGGGCAGAGTGGGTGACAAGGGAAGCAGTGCCTGGAAAGGAAGCAGTGTCACAACCCCTAATGCTGTAAATTTCCCTGGCAGAACTAATCCAGGCCGCCATAGGCAGTGACAATTAATGGGAAGTGACACAACTGCRATCCGAAAATGAGGTAACAGAATAGAACTGTCACTCTGCTTCCCAGAGCAATGATAAATGATGTCATCTCTATTTCAGGATGTTACAGGTGAAAAGCAAGCTTTAACTGCAAAAATCAGAGAAGGAGAATGAAAAGGTATTACACCCAAGAATAAAAAAAAAATAGGTTACTCTTATATTGCATACATTTGGCTTGCATTCTTGCTGTGTAACACATCACTGTGCTGAAAATCTCTGTGCTCTTTCCTTGCTGGATCCTGGCTGAGCACATAGACCTTGCTCCAAATCTAAGAATATATCCATCCCAACTATTATTTTGCTCTCCAGATGCTTAATTCACAATGGGTGGGTTACAGGGTGGCTGTGAGACTCAGGTAATCCTTAAATGTTATTCACAGGATTCCCCATTTCTGGGACTGCAAGAAACTATATTGGCTTCTCTTAGCAGTCAGTTGGGCCAATTATACCTTTCATATTTTCTCCTATTTCTAAATTCTGAATTTAAATTTTTCCTCTTGTCCAGACAAAGAAATGGGGACCTGTGAAGATTTCAGTTTGAAAAGCTAGCACTAACACAAGCCACACATAGGGTGTTACATTAATATTTTATTTGGCAAACACACCAATCCYAGAACAAATCACACTATTCATGAAGTAAAATATTCTCCATGCAGATTAGCAGCCCCTTCACACCAGGAGGGTAAAAAATAAGTATGTTGTCTGCTTCCAAGAAAAAAGGGCTGCAAAATGGACAAGAATTTGCATGGTGTTTCTTGCAGTCAGCTACTCACACATAAGGGCATTTCAGAAACCAGTTAGAAGGGCTTCATGATATGCTTAGGAGCATACAGGACAATACTGATTTCTCTTATTTCTGAACTTCAGGGTTTCTTCAAGTGAAGCTCTTTCTGACTGTGAATCAACTAAAGACACCATCAGAATCACAGCTCATCAGACATATAAAGACTCATGAATAGTGTTCATGAATGAAGGGCTCTTTAGAAGCTCACATCTTTTCTGCTTTCACCTAACAAAGGTGATTGTAAAGATTAATGTTCCAGTAAGAGCCATAACAAAATAAACTTCTCACAGATCCATGGTAATAATGTTTACTCACACTCACAGAAATGAAAGCAGAACCCAGTCAACATGTTTTCACTGGCAAATTCCTGAATGTTTTTGCTAACTGCTGTACTTTCAACTAATAAAAATATTATGACAGCACAAAACATTCATTTAGCTGGTATTTAAGTAAGCATTAACTTTTTTTCAAGTCCAATGTGTTAAAACTACAGTGCTTGGCACACAAATGTTTCTAGAGAGAAAATCCTAGTAGTAATTATTGCAGAAATAAAGAAAACATATTAATCTCTTGTTCAAGAATACATCAAAAGCAGCTAAACTCTGCTAAACACTGGTTTTGAATGCTCTAAAATGACATTAGAATGCATAAGCCTATTGTAAAGGCATTTCCAGCAGCCTAGTGGTAAAGGCCACTGAACATTTAGGAGATAACATTGCACGGAGCAGCTGTCCTGGCTCTGCAGGTTCAGGTGTGTGCTGCAGTGCAGGTACAGCCTGGTCTTCCTTCATCCTGCGCACATCCCTTGGCCTCAGGATGAATTATCCCACGAAGGGTAGTGAGGAATCTGTTGTCAGCTCCCCCTCAGCACGGGAGATTACACCAACTGCATGGCCTTGCCTTTATCTAAGAGTGCAGCGAGTTCTCATGAGAACACCTTTTTGTTTGACAGTAGAAATGATTAATTGAAATATTTACACCTAGGCGAACCCTATAAGAGCCCAAAAGACCACGGCGYCGGGCAACCCATCCACCGCCGAGACCAATGCAGCAGCCCGATCCGACCCGACGGCAGACCCGGCCGATCCCGCACCGTCCAGCACTCCCAGCTCCTGGAGGGCCGTAAGAATATCCGCAGTTGTCCCCTCTTAGCTCTGGCCATGGGGGTTAACGCGACAGTCCAGGTCATGCCGAGGCCATAGCCCCAGGCGTCACCCGCGGCACGCTGCGGGCACCGGGATCCCCTGGAAACACCGCTCCGGAGCGGGCACCGGG
>NW_026623344.1:814353-816809 GCF_030028575.1 Malurus melanocephalus
AAACACCGCTCCGGAGCGGGCACCGGGAGCGATTCCCTGGAAACACCGCTCCGGAGCGGGCACCGGGGGGGATCCCCTGGAAACACCGCTCCGGAACGGGCACCGGGGGGGATCCTCTGGAAACACCGCTCCGGAGCGGGCACCGGGGGGGATCCTCTGGAAACACCGCTCCGGAGCGGGCACCGGGAGTGATTCCCTGGAAACACCTCTCCGCAGCGGGCACCGGGAGCGATTCCCTGGAAACGCCGCTCCGGAGCGGGCACGGGGCACCGAGCGGGCCGGGGTTTTGGCGAAGGGGCTGGACCGCGCTGTCCCCGGGCAGTCCCCGTGGGTGCTGTTCCCGGGCAGTCCCCGGTCAGTCCCCGTGGGCGCTGTCCCCGGGCAGTCCCCGTGGGCGCTGTCCCCGTGGGCACTGTCCCTGAGCAGTCCGCGTGGGCGCAGTCTCCATGGGTGCTGTCCCCGGGCAGTCCCCGGTCAGTCCCCGTGGGTGCTGTTCCCGGGCAGTCCCCGGCTCAGCGCGGTCCTGGCCGGCCGGGACCGAGCGGCCCTGACCTGAACACCGCCCGACTTCACCAGCCCCGGCCGGCAGCCGCATCCCCCTGCTTGGGAAGCTCCCGGCACMGCGGTGGCTCCCCCAGTGGGGTCCAGGGAGGAGCGGGGCCGGACGCGGGTATCGCCCCGGCGGCGAGAGGGAGCGCTGCGGGGACAGGGACGGGCGCGCTGTCGGGAGCCGCCGCCGGGGAAGACACGGCGGTCCGTCAGGGCGACTGTCCTTGGGAGAGGGAAAGGGGGCTGTCTKTGGGTGTGGGAGGTGTCTCCTTAGCCCCCGAGTCTC
The DNA here is from genome assembly GCF_030028575.1 of Malurus melanocephalus. Lineage (NCBI taxonomy): Eukaryota > Metazoa > Chordata > Aves > Passeriformes > Maluridae > Malurus > Malurus melanocephalus. Next base: position 815,189 of record NW_026623344.1, read on the forward strand.
TCCCAGCTGCGCCGCAGCAGGAACGGGACGAGGGCGGCGGGCAGCCCCTTCCCGGGATGGCCGGGGCTGGCATATCAGCAGAGGGTTGTGGCTCTTCTGCAGCTCATCTGTGAGGGATCCAGACCCTGAGTGATGGAAATACGAGCCATTGCATGCACAAAGACTAAAGAGATGAATATTAGCATCCTGGGGAGGAATGGGAGGGTGGCGGGGATGGGCGGGGGGAGCAGAAAAATTTGGATTAAGAAGTTTCTAGCAGCCAGAAGGTTGTCCAGTTTATCGTAACTGAAGTCAAAAAGCTGAAGTAAACTTTAAAGAATCTTGTGGCAAGCACCCTACCAGGCCATGCCCAGGCTGCAGATGAGCAGCACCTGGTGTTGGAGGAGTGTACAACCCTCCTTTTGATGGCTAAACATGATGGCAGGAACACAATGGCTCTGTGAACTGAGTGGGACTGCTCTTCTAATAGGTGTCTCTTTTCATATATGTTTCATTAATGCATATTTTATCAATGTACAATTAACTCCTAATTAATCATTTGCAAGGTTCACTCCACTACTTGCTAGATGGTGAAGGCACACCCAGGAAAAGCAACAACAAAAAAAAAATCCAGAGTCAGTCAATCCAAACCAAAATAAACCCGAAACTATTTATGTGGAGGAGCGGCAGGTAGGTGTGTGACAAAAGGATAGAAGCGGTAAGGATAAAGAGGAATACAACCTAAAGGCTCAATAGCACTTAACAGTATTTAAACTTAACAGCACCTCAAATTTAACAGCATTCAGCTTAACGTGTAACTTAAATGTAACAATTTATCAAAGGACTCACGGAGGATTTACAATCCACAACAGCAATTTACTTACACGCCTATCTTACTTAGAAATGTAAAGTGCTTAAGAATCTAGAACAGCATTTCTCCAACATTTGCTATAGTATACGCACATTTGCATGTACACAGACATAARGAGTCTGTACAAGATACCTGCAAAAAATTCTCCTCAAAGCTARAGAAATACACACTTCAGATGCTTTTTCACCTTCTCAACAGTGAAGGGTCTAGCCTTGAAGAGAGGGGATCTCAGGCAAGGATTTGTTGTCTTTCGTGGATTCTCTGAGTATGTAAACTTGAGAGTTGACTCACTGAGAGGCTCTGCCCAGAGGGAGGGTGGTGGTAGCAGCCCCTGCAATCCAGAAGGGMTCAAAGGGTCCCATTTTGGACTGCTACTTATAGGGCCACAAGACAGTGGGGTTTGAGTCATAAAAATGCAGAAGCTCATTAGACAGCACGAGTGCCTGAGAGCAGYTACTGTTTCTGGTAAGTTCAAGAGGAGATATCCATCAAGGCCAAGACCTAACAGGCATTTCTCTGATCATAGGRCAGCCTGGGGGCAGGGGGGCACAGRGGGGAGGAAAGGTACCACCACAGATTGSATGTGGTRYTTGGTGCCATGATTTAGTTGAGGTCTTAGGGCATGGGTTGGACTCAATGATCTTGAAGGTCCCTTACAAGCTTGTGATTCGGTGTTTTTATACATGTAGAGAAAGTAGATATACAGGAATGTACAAATATATATTGCAGATATATTTTATTATACTTAGATACACTTTATAGGTACATATT
>NW_026623344.1:818226-820509 GCF_030028575.1 Malurus melanocephalus
CTCCTCTGGACTCATTCCAACAGGTTGTTACACCCTGGTCACTCAAACCTAGGGCTAAACCAAGGTTCTTGCTCTGGGTAGGCAAGGGAKCAAAGGAGACAAAGGAGAAAATTCAAACCAAATATTCTCAAGAGGTAAAAATACACTCAAGTTTACCGACAGAGTACAGAAAATTAAGGAGCATTGACAAAACAGTAAATACCACATAACATCAGTTATCACGGCACAAACTTAGCCCATTGAACATAGAACACATTTAAACCCATTCGATATTACGTTGTGTGAAAAGAGGGTTAGAAGAAGAGGARAGGGAGAAAAACAGTAAGGCAGGAAAGATATAGAAAAACAGACACAGCTACCAACTCCTGGGTTCCCACGGTGTAAGGCTCCAAGACGAAGGCAGAGTTAAATGAAAACGTGCTTGCGTTGTGGCCAGGCTTCTTAAAGCCTTGGCCCAWCCTGGGCCTTCCTCCCACGTGGCACTTCCACCCTCTCAGCCTCTCAGGGGTGGGTTAGGTGACACTGGGGGGCTGCCTCCACTGAGCCATGATTGACAACACTGTGGAGCTGGGGGATATGGGGGGCAGGGCACCACCTCATCAGGGCAAGGCCTGGACCCACCTCCTACCACACATGCCAAGCTCCCAAGACATCTCAAAACAGATCACCCTTTCCAGTCTCTGACACAGGTAACWCTGGCCTGAAATCTCTCTTCATGTAATTGAGTGGGGTTTTCTCTCTCACCAGTTTACCTTCAAACCAGCACATCTTCTGGCACCCAATGTGGGGAGAGAAAGAGAAGTCAGAATTACAATTTTCTTCTAAAGCATTTGTGTATTGGAGTACAGAAAGTCTCTGATCATCACAATGCTTGAGGTATTCATGTGGATGTCATACTTTACCCTGTATATATTTCCACACATGGGGAATTATTTGYACATCATGATGTTCTTTTTAAGGCCAGGGAGAGGAATTAAAATTGCTTTGTTAATATACTCTGTCTATTGCATGATGAAATCAGAGGAAATTAATTTTATTTGGAATGTATATTCAGTCTTGGTYGCCTGTGCTAACCAGATTTCACTTCTGCTAGGTCTGGAATTAGCACCTTTCTGTCACAAATTTCTCTCTTCTATGCTTAYCTCAAGCTCCCGCTGTGGTGGTTTATCTCGTGGCAGGTTCCTTCCACTGTGGTCTTGATAGTATTTTGATAGAGACAGGCAACTCTTTAAGTGCTTTTTAAATGCTCTTTAAGTCCTTACAGACCTCTGGAGGTCCCTTCCAACCTCAGCCATTCTGTGACTCTATAAATATTCCTTTGGTCTGTTAGGGTCAGCTGTCCTGGATGTGTTCCCTCCCAACCTCTTGCTCATTCCCAGCCTACTGGCCTTTGGGACAAAAATTACTCACATSAAACCCTCTCCCTTTGGCTTGGAAGCGAGGCCACCCTACCACKCCCTCTGCCATGCTTACTTGACCAGAAGTGGCCTCTTGTCCTCAGAAGAAACTCCCTTCACCCTGCCCCTGAAAATGATGTAAGGTGGTATAGAATGACTTCTGGGTCCTAGCCATACCATGCAACTGCAAAAATACTCCTGTCCTGGCTGGAACCAGAACAGATTGACCATCTACAACTACTCTGGGCAACCTGTTCCAGGCTTTCACCAGCCTCAATCTAAAAAAATGTCTTCCTTGCATCTAGACTAAACCTTTACTCCTTTASTTTAAAACCATTACTGCTYCTCCTGTCACTAAAGGCTCTATTAAAATATTTGTCCCCATCTTTCTTGTGACTCCATTTTAGGTACTGGAGGGCTGAGTTTTTGACCACTTTGGGATCTGTTWTTCAGTCAGTTCTCAATCCACATCACTTGTCTATTCATCTAACCCACACTTAGTGAGTAAGCTGATGAGGATGCTGTGAGAGGGTCAAAAGCCTTGCTGAAGCTGAGTTAGAAAATATCCACTGCTCTGCCTCCATCCATCCAGGTTTCATTGCTGAAGGCAGTCAGGTTGGTCAAATATGACTCATCTTCAGTGAATCCATACTGACTAGCCCAAATCACCTTCTCATCTTCCATGTGGGTAAAGATGGCCTCMGTCACCTTTCCAGGGATTTGACATGAGGCTGATTGGCCAGCAGCTCCCAGAACGGCCCCTTTAACATGTACCTGTAAGGCCCCAAAAAAAGGACTTTAGGGTGGTTCCACTACTCCGGGTTAGACACATGGGAGAAATACTGACCAGATATTCTCAAGGCAAAAGTTTACTAGCAAACTTTAG
>NW_026623344.1:821698-824141 GCF_030028575.1 Malurus melanocephalus
GGTCAGAGGACTCGGTGTGTTTCTGCTGCCAGCCCGGTTCGCTTCCGGAATTCCCAGACGAGATGGAGCCGCGCGGATTTTCTCCCGGCTGGAGGGGGATCACAGGAGAGGCAGACGGGGGGTCTGAGGAGAGCTGCCGAAGCTAACAGCCGAAACTGTAACAAATGTAACTGCGCAGCACTCCGGCAAGCAGAAGGACTCCCACAGCGAGAAAAAGCTGAGCGAGAGCTGAGCTTAAAAGCCCGGAATCGTGGCAGCGCTGGTTTTTAAACCGTCCGCGCTGCCTTTCCCAGCAGCCCACGCGGCTTCTTCCGGGTTACATTTAAAGATACAGAACATCTTTTGGGCGTATATGCCAACAGAAAAGGAATACAGAACAAAATTGGCACAAAAATCAACCCAASACAGGGGGTGTCTTTCTTGGCACCCAATATGGGGCAGGAACCCATGACCCTGAGATTTAGAGTCTCATGCTCTACCGACTGAGCTAGCCAGGCTGTGTATCCACCCCTAAGTGCTGCTGTACCAGACATGTTGGACCACCAATATAAGCTGGAGTCGAAAGAAGCCAAATGGTATGCCACAATTGATGTTGCTAATGCATTTTTCCCAGTCCCTCTGGCAGCACAGTGCAGGTCACAATTTGCTTTCACTTGGAGGTGTCCAATACACCTGGAAACGACTGCCCCAGGGGTGGAAACACAGCCCCACAATTTGCCATGGCCTAATCCAGACTGTTCTGGAACATGGTGGAGCTCCAGAACACCTACAGTATATTGATGATATCATTGTGTGGGGCAATACCTCAGAAGAAGTTTTTGAGAAGGGAAAGAAAATAATCCAGATTCTTCTGAAAGCTGGGCTTGCCATAAGACAAAGTAAGGTAAAGGGACCTGCAGGAGAGATCCAGTTCTTGGGAATAAAATGGCAGGAKGGACGCCGTCATGTGTCCACAGAGGTGGTCGACACAATTGCAAATATGTCTCCACCAACTAATAAGAAGGAAACACAAGCTTTCCTGGGCTTTGTGGGATTCTGGAGAATGCACATTCCAGTTTATAGTCAGCTTGTAKGCCCCCCTCTATCGAGTGACCCAGAAGAAAAATAACTTTGAGTGGGGCCTTGAGCAACAGCAGGCCTTYGAGCAGATCAAACAGGAAATAGCTGGTGCAGTAGCTCTTGGGCCTGTTCGGACAGGACCAGCCGTGCAAAATATCCTCTATAGTGCAGCTGGGGAGCATGGCCTCACCTGGAGCCTCTGGCAAAGGACCACTGRAGAAACTCGAGGTCGACCATTGGGGTTTTGGAGTCGGAGTTATCGGGGATCAGAAGCTCATTATACTCCAACTGAGAAAGAGAWRCTAGCAGCTTATGAGGGGGTTCGMGCTGCCTCAGAAGTCGTTGGGACAGAAGCGTGTCTCCTCTTGGCACCAGGGTTGCCTGTTTTGCACTGGATGTTCAAAGGGAACATCCCCTCAGCCAGTGCTACATGGAGTAAATGAGTAGCAATAATTACACAATGAACCCGAATGGGAAAACCCAATTTCCCAGGAATCCTGGAAGAGATTTTGGATTAGCCAGAAGCCAGAGATTTTGGAGTATCGTCTGAGAAGGTGATTCGTGCCCAAGAAGCATCACCATATAATGAATTACCAGAAGACAAAAGAGGTTATGCTTTATTTACTGATGGATCCTGCCATGTAGTAGGAAACCATYGAAGATGGAAAGCTGCTCTGTGGAGTCCCACACATCAAGTCATTAAGGATGCTGAAGGGGAAGGCGARTCAAGCCAATATGCAGAGGTGAAAGCCATTCAACTAGCCCTAGGGGTTGCTGAGAGAGAAAAGTGGCYCATTCTTTATCTCTACACCGACTCCTGGATGGTGGCTAATGCCCTGTGGGGGTGGCTGCAGCAGTGGAAGAAGAACAATTGGCTAYGCAGGGGTAAACCCATCTGGGCAGCTGTATTATGGCARGATATCRCTGCACGGGCAGAGAAGATAACTTTGAAGGTAYGCCATGTAGATGCRCATGTACCCAGAATCCGTGCCACCGAGGATCATCAAAACAACGAACGGGTAGATAAAGCTGCCAAAGTTGAGATAGCTCAGGTGGACCTAGACTGGGAAAGGAAGGGTGAGTTGTTCATAGCCYGATGGGCCCATGAAACATCAGGGCATCTTGGAAGAGATGCAACTTACAGATGGGCTCGTGATCGAGGGGTGGACCTGACCATGGAGGCTATCAGCCAGGTTATACACAAATGTGAAATGTGTGCTGCAATCAAGAGAGCCACGCGAGTGAAGCCTCTCTGGAATAGAGGTGGTGGCTGGGTTTCCAGTATGGTGAGGCCTGGCACGAACACACCAAGGCAAGTGTTATATCCTCACCATGGTAGAGGCAACAACCGGCTGGTTGGAGACATACCCAGTGAACCATGCCA
>NW_026623344.1:824891-877163 GCF_030028575.1 Malurus melanocephalus
CCTGACCCCTCATCCTGCTGGAATGGAGACCTCAGGGAATTATTGGTTTGAGCTGTATGTGTGGGTAAGAAAGGATTCTAGTAATGAGAAATACAGGAAATTGAAGAATTGGAAGAGATACATATAGATTCTGTGGAATCTGAGTATGATGTAAATGGTATGGAATAAGGGGTGGAGATTGTATTGGGTCTGAGTGAGGTAAAGCACCTTCSAGTGCTGTGCTTTGCATGAGYGGCTGRAYRGGAGCTGATAACAGAGCAGTGTTTTGGCTATTGCCAAGCAGCRCTGTCCCTCTGACATTCCTTCCCCCTCAAAGGGATGGGAGTGGGTAAGATCCTGGGAGGGGACAGGACTAGGCCAGCTGACCCAAAACAACCAAARGGATATTCCATACCATATGACAAGAGAGAAGGAAGGGGGGGCATTCATGAGTTTTCMATGTTTGCCTTCCGGAGCAACCACTACGCGTGCTGAAGCCCTGCTTCCCRGGAAGGGCCCAAACAACGCTGCTAATAGGAAGTAGAGATTGATTTCTTTCTTTTTTCCCTTTAGCTTTTTGCGTGCACAAGTCTTTACTTATATTTTGTATCTTTGCTGTAATAAAACTACTTTATCTCACCCTGCTGGCTGTTCACCATCTTACTTCCCCTGTCCCAGAGGGAAAGGGAGTGATAGGGAGACCTAATGGGTACTGGCATCCAGTCAGGGTCTACCCACAACAGGGGGAAGGTGTCAGACATCAGCACCTTATTCTCTCACAGTACAACCTTCCATACTTTTTCTCCACATCACATGAATAATATGAGCTCTTTTTCCTTTTCCAATTGGTCACAAATGTCTGTTCCTTTTTACAAAATGTCAACACACAGTTCACATTCCATGGCCTTCTCTCTTTCTCGAAGTTGTTTATCTCTAAGACTTGAGGCCACAGCAAGAGGCAGTCTCTTACTAGCTTCCACAATTCCCCCTTGTATTGGGTCTGACCGAGGTAACCTCAAGACCTTCCAGTGCTGTGCTTTGCGTGAGTGGCTGTTATTCAACCACAAATGCCATGTTTGCCATCTTCTGCAGAGTYCTTGGCAGACAAGATAGCAAACACGGTACAAGCATCTCTTGTGTAGTTTCCATCAATTCCTGAATGTGTCTCCGAGTTAACTTTGATTTATCTTTTAAAACTATCCAGCACATACCATGAAAATCTTCACAGTCATGACATTAAGATAACAAAAAATTAATAGTTGCAAGGCTTCATGAAGTAGTGTGGCAAACACTATATCAGTGGTCAGTGCAAAAATAAACTAACRGCTATGTGTTCTCTTCTGCCATAAATGCATGTCCTCACGATCATCTACTGATAACGTGTTCAGTGCCCTCTGCAATCTATGATTTTCGGTTTGCACTGATGTTTTGATAATGGCCCTTGATGGCCCTTATCTTTTGTGTTACCCCCCAGTCTGTTGAGATGTTAGGCTCATCCGGCCTCACCTGGTGGAACAATGCCCAGCAAAGAAACTTCAGCACCCTTCCCCAGGGCAAAGGCAAACAAAATCTTTGACTAAAGTTACATAAAATTTTTTAAACTGGTATATTTTCCAACAAGCCTAGATAGAACTGTTCATATTACTTGTAGTCAGTTTTTGTTGGCTGTATGATGCTACGTTGTGGTGAAATATAGAGTAGAGACTAGACAAGGTAAAAGTCTTGTCAAGATGCCAAAAGGTTTTTGCTTTTCATATATTTTTCATATATTTGTAGCTCTGTAGACTATTATTGTACAATTATATAGTTTCTTCAGCTAACTCAAGTACTCATTAGACAAACACATTCCTGGAATACTGTTCTAATCTTGTTTCTTCAGTGAACTAAGGCCATTCCACTTTCCCAGGTATTTAGATGAATGACTGGGGCTAGAAGCAAGATGGGGAGGCTTCAGTAGGGAGCTGAACCAAGAGAGGGAAATTACTTCATTAACTGTACTTCTAATTTAACATTCTCGTAATTCTAATTGGACATTCTTGTAATTATGCTAATTTGCTGAACTTATAAAAGTGTTGAAGCCCTATATCACATGTGCATTTCACCATAAGTGCACCTTATGGAGGATCTTCAATAAACGGTCACCACTTTTTATCATTTTAATCTTGTTTGGCTTGTAATTTTAGGGCTGAGAAATCATCTCCATCACTATTATATCTACCCCAAACTAATGCCTTAATAAAAACACAGGGGTCTTGCTTTGAATTCACTGGACTCAGGGAATGCAAGGTCACCTTGGGTAATAATGCCTTAGGATTTTAGCTTCTATATTTTTCTTGTGTCTGTCATCCTTTCATTCTTTAATGTATAACTCCAGACTCCATACACAGTGCTAAGCTAAATGTTTTCCCATTTTAGACAAAAGAATTCCTCTCTAGGCCCRAAATTCAAGGACACCTCACTGTCTAAGGCCCCAAGATATGGAAACAACAGTGAAATGTGGGTGAAAATTTGGAGTAAATGACTTAATTACCTGAAGCTGTAATTGGATGATTAACGCCCGATATGCAAATGGACAAAACTTATAAAGTATGAAAAACCCATGACTGAGTGTCCATTTCAGATGTAGCCCCTGGGTGGGCTGTGACTGCCCTACATGTACTTGAAGGCTCTTCAATAAATAGAACTGCTTTTAATTCTCTTAATTCTGTCTAGTCTCTGTTTTAGGAAAGCCCAATAAGGCATCAGTTCCTGGTGACCCAGGTGGGACAGAGAGGCCTCCTGAGAATCCTCTGGACCAAGTAAAACCCAGTACACCCCCCTGCCCCCAGTTGGCACTTTTGGGGGCAGTGGCTACAGTCCAGGCAGTGTCAGAGTCCAAGAACCCAACACAGAGGCATGTAAGTAAGCGAATAAAAGCAGTGTTTGAGGTTAGCACCTGGGTTTGGTGTGAAGAGATCTCTTATCGTTCGTTTGGTGTGTGGAAGAAGGAGACATCCTTCTGCCACTGCAGTGCAAAGTTTTGGCTTGAGGCCAGCGGTGGCATGGTGAGTTAAGCCACACCCTGATAGTTTGGAGTTTGTTTGAATCCTGTATGTTCCTTGTTCTTTCTCTCTCCCTTCCATTTAGTGTGTGTCTCTAGGTCACTTTGTTTCATTTCTGTGATTTTTTTTTTCTATTTGTAAGTGTAGACATGGGGTGTGGCTCCTCACGTGAAAATACGCCTCTGTCCTGGGGTGACTGTAATAATTGTGTATTCCCTATTGACTGCTCTAATGCCCGGAAAAGGGTCCTGTAGCTGTAACCTGGGTCCAGGGGCAGGGGCGGGAGCCAAGGAGCTCCAGAGGGAGTTTTTTTCCTTTGTTCAAGGACTCTCCCAGTTTCCAGTGTGCAGAGAAGTTACCCTGCTCACATTCTTGCTAGCTAGCTTGATTGTTAGCTGCTGCGGTGAGAAGCTTTTCCCTGGGACTTCTTCTTCTGCCCTTCTTCTTCTTGGACTCTTCAGCTTGCTTCTGCGTCTGAAAAATGAGATGATTCCTGGAAGGACAATCAGCAGGAACACTGCATGAAGCYGCCGGAGTGACTCCGTCCCGGCCCCCAACCACCATACTCCCCAAAGAAAGAAGGGACTCTAAAAGTCCACCAGCTGTCTTCCCAGATTCAATACCTAATATTCCTTTTTACCTTTTCCCGTGCTTTGTGGGCATTTTGTTTGCTTTGTTAAACAACCAGGGAGTTTTTTTCACTTTCCTTTAAGGGAATTATTTCTGGGCCTGGGTGGGGGACGAGCTGCTGCAACTTGGAAGCATTTACCTCCCAATTTGTCTCAAACCAAGACCAATAATTTGGTGCATTGGCCAGGAAAGTGAAAAAAACACCCAGTGATAATTACATTTTGGCTTTGTATCGGAGTGAAGCAGCAATGTGGTTTGAGGCACTACTGTCTCTCTGGTCTTTAGGCCTGTTTGAATATCCACAGGTGGTGCCTGCTCTGTCCTTGGCATGTACCTTTTATAAAGCAGGGTTAAAATTCAGACTTGCTATACTGATGGGTTTAGTGATAATAATTTATAGAAAGTTAACAGAGCTGCTGAGAGTTGTTCAAAAGGACTACCGTCTGTGGCTTCTCCACTCTAATTGCCATCCTAGTTTCAGTAGCCTGTTTTGGGGTTTTGTTTGCAATATTACTCAGCCTGCTAGAGGGGAAGCAGAGGATGAAGCTTCCCAGCTTTTCATCTCCTTCTTCTCCTTTAAATCTGGTACACCACCTTTGGCTAATGTTAAAGAGACCATGTTCCTGGTGTTTTATCAGGTAGTGTTTTTCTATATAGTTTTCAGCTTGTCTAGAATGAGGGYTGAGATGTCCAGAAGGACTAAGCAGACACCTGACCCAGATGTGAAAAATCCTGTGTGGTGTGGGGAATGGGAGGATATGGGCCAACTCTTGAAAAAAAATTTTGGTGATCCAATCACCTGGGATTTTTCCCCTGAACACATTGAGAAACCAGCTGAGCTAGTGAAGTATCTGAAAGAGAAGTGCAATGGCAACCCTAATGCAGTGGGTTGGGCCCTGGCATACGCTTATCGCACACTGGTAGATACCGCAGGGCAGGAAAACAAATCAGCGGACATTCCRGTCACTCAGGCTGCAGCCAAACCAGACGGGGAGCCTAMGCCAATGGCACGTGCTCCTATCACGAGAAATAYGAAATGCAAAACCAAAACCAATCCYCCAGCAGATGATGATGCARTWGCTTCAAAGCCAGCTGACTCAGAATCAGAAACCATTATTGAGTCCATGCCCATGAGGGATATTCACAGCCTAAGAAAGGATTAYGTTCGACRACMTGATGAGTCTATAATTAGTTGGTTGGTCCGTCTTTGGGAYGCTGCAGCTGATACCATAATTCTGGATGGTACCGAGGTGAGGCATTTGGGACCCCTGTCACATGATCCAGCTATCGACCAAGGGGTGATGAGTGGGGCTGGCCCTCTCAGTCTCTGGAGGCGGCTCTTGAGAAGTGTGTGGGGAAGATACCTGTGGCCAGAYGACCTCTATATGCAGCAAACCCTGTGGAACACCATAGAACAAGGGATTCAATGCTTGAGAGAAATGGCRGTGGTAGAGATCCTCTTCTCAGAGGACCCAAGAATCCCAGCACGGCTTATGAATCCAGATGAGGTAGAATGTACACCAGTGATGTGGAGAAAACTCATACAGCTTGGGCCACTAGAATATGATTCTGCTTTAGAAATGATGAAGCGGGACGATGGGCATGAGACTGTGCGTGATATGGCAAGAAAGCTCCGAGAATACGCAGATGCCATGCATGGCCCAATGCATGCAAGAATCTCAGCTGTGGAAACATGTCCACAGAATATAGAAGATAAGATAGAGGAGAATCATGAGAAACTCAGTAAGGAGATTAAAGAGGGCCTTTCCCAAATCTCGGCAGTACAGATGACAGGTTCTGTTACCGGATGCAGACGTTTCCCAGCTAGGGGGAGCAGGTTCACCCCCCGAAGTGAGCTGTGGTATTTCCTGTGTGATAGTGGAGAAGACATGAGGAGGTGGGATGGACAACCCACCGCTGTTCTGGCGCGACGAGTGCGTGAATTGAAGGAGGGCAAGACTCCACTAGGAGGGAAGCAGTTCCAGTTGACATGTCCAATCCCCTTGTAGGAGCCTCTAACATTTATGCCTGCCAGGACTAGAGAGGCCCTGCCTCTAGCCAGGTAGASGCCAGGGAAAACCATGTCTTTTGGGCTGTGTGGGTTCATTGGCCTGGCACAGCAAAACCACAGGAATACGAGGCTTTGGTCGACACTGGTGCGCAGTGCACACTAATTCCATCGCGACATGTGGGGACAGAATCTGTTTCTATTGATGATGTGACAGAAGGATCACAAGACCCGCCTCTGGTGGAAGCTGAGGGGAGCCTGACTGGAAAGGAGTGGAGGAAACATCCTATTGTGACCGGTCCAGGGACCCCATGCATCCTGGGAATAGACTTCCTCCAAAGTGGGTATTTCAAAGACTCAATGGGATTCAAGTGGGCCCTTGGAATAGCTGCTGTAGAGACAGAGGGCATCAAGCAGTTGAACACCTTGCCTGGACTATCAGAGAAACCATCTACAGCAGGACTTCTGAAGGGGAAAGAACAAAGAGTATCAATTGCACCTCGATCATGCTCCGCTGGCTGTACCAGACAAATTGAGATAGTGTGATTCCCATCCACATGGCACATTTGTACAACTTTGTGTAAGATACATCAAGAAATCCTCCCAACAGGCATCCCTAGGGGCTTGTTAGTAGAGTCTTTTAGGCAAAACCCTCCCAGGTGTGGCCTGGGCCCTGGCCAAGCCTTGGCCCTGGCTGGTCGGAAAGTATGCCATCAGAACCAGGTGTTTTCTGTACAAAAAAGGCAAACAAGTCATTTGGACTTGTCAATTTGGGCCTAAAAAAGCTGGACCCCATTTTTGCAACCAGACACCTCACCTGGAGATGGAGGCACCACACAGGATTTTCCCAATTGCTGGGAAGGGTTCTCAACTATTAATTTCATTAACTCCTATTMAAGCATGTTTTATACCAACTTCTGTGGACATGCATATTGAATAAAGGTTATATATACATATAAAACATGTATCTAGGTATAAATAAAAAATACAGACATGCTTTTACATTCCTACATATATATGTTTTGCTCTCTCTATGTATATATAGTCAAGCATGGAGGACACAGGGTATGTCAAATACCAGTAACCTCAGAGGAGCTGATCCAATGGGATCAAYGCCTTATTAAGAGGAAACGTGTATGCACAGCTTCCCTCTCACACTTCCCCTAACTGGCCAGCGGTGTTATTACAGGTTGTAAATTATTTGAATAGTAAAGCACACTTCCAAGGCTTTACCTTTATCCCTACTGACAGACTGTAATCAACAAATTTAACTTTCCACTTACGGTTCTCATCCTTTTCTCCCCCACATTTCCTGCCCTTTTTCACCTCATGTTTCCCACTTGTCTCCCTTTTCCCACCCTTTTTCCTCTCACCTTCCCCGCCTTTTCCACTTTGCATTTCCTGCCCTTTTCCCTCTTCTTCCTTTTCACCTCACATTTCCTACCCTTTTTCTCTCTTTCCCCCCTTTCCCCCTCTATTTAAATACTTCAGTTGTTAGAAAAAGGGGGAATTCCCCTCAATTCAAACCCTTAAAACTGAGGGAAAGCAGGGATTCCCTTGACACTTAAACCTTAAAATGATGAAAACAGGGAATTTGCCCTCAACTCAAACCCACAAAATGGCATCATAAAGGTTTTTCCTTTCCTTTAAACCAGAAAATAACAATTCCTCATCAACTCATACCCCTAAATCATGGAAAAGACAAGTTTTCCTTCAATTGATACCCTACCATCCCAGGTGAAGGGGGATCCCAGGTGAAGGGGGATCCCCTCTAATTTAAACAGAGCCAACAATGGAAAAAGTTTTCCCCCTCAAACCGAAGGGGGATCCCCTCCATTTAAACACAGACAGTAACGGAAAAATAGCTTTTCCCCTCAAACCCCTTTTTTTTCTGGGGTCACTGGGATGTGCTAGGGATGGGACTGAAGGCATTGGGAAAGGACTGGGAAGATGAAATAAAGAAAAAAATATCTTCCTAGCATCTCCACGCACTGCCCCACCTGCTCAGGCGTAAAGAYGGATTTTGATCCCAGTCTTTTGTACACAGACGAACGCCAGAAACCACACCCACGTTACATAAACACGAAACACGCGGAAAGAACCCGTACAGAAGGGATGGCYCCTCCTCAGCCCGGCCCTGCGTGAGGAGAGGAAGTTTGGGTGCTGCCGCTCGCCGTACGGAGCTGCCGGCAGGGCCGCGTCCGGGAGCAGTGTCTGTGGGGCCGTGCCGTGCCGGGCAGGGCGGGGCGATGGCGGGGGCTGTGCCCGGGCCGGGCGGGGCGATGGCGGGGGCTGTGCCTGGGCGTAGCGGGGCGATGGCGGCGGCTGGCGGCAGCGCGGCGCGGAGCCGGTTCGCGGTGGTGGGCGGCGGCATCGCGGGGGTCACCTGCGCCGAGAAGGTGAGAGGGGCGGCGCGCGCGTGCGCACGGGGCTCTCCCTCCCCCGTTCCCGTTCCCGCCCTGCCCGCGCGCGGGAATTGTCGCCTGTCGCCAATGTCCCCAGGGATCCGAGAGGCTCTCCCACCCCGTGGCGGAACCGCAGCCCTTCGGGGCCCTTGGTGCTCGTGTGCGGCTGCCTGCACCGGCAGTGAGCCGGTGGAACCGGGCTGCGCTGCTGGCGGGACCGCCCCGCTGCCTGCGGCTGCTTAGAGGTGTAAACCCCCTTAGGGTCAGCTTGTGCACGATCATGAAAACAGATCTACACACTGATTACATAAATACTCTGTGTTACACCCGCCTAATCCCCACCTTCCCCATTTCTTAAAAAGTTTGTCTCGCTTGAAAAAACAAAAGCCAAACGCAGCCGTAGGATAGCAGTGCTGCAATATAATGATATTTATCTGTCTAGAAATACGTGTTAAGAGGTTCAAACCTGATAAGGTTATTTTGAAGTAATTTATGAACGATTCATAAAGGGAGAGGCACAACTTCTTAACTGTAGAAAGTTGGCATTGTGCGCTGGTCCAGAGGGCATGGACTTAAGGATTCCTGCAGGAATTATTCCTCTTACCCAGAAAGGACTGTGCTGCAGCTGCTGTGCCTTCAGGATGCTGTGATGYACTCCTTTTTATTAATACTGCTCAGTTTTTACCTGATCCAGTTTTTAGGGCTGYATACCTCATCCAGCTCTCTGTGAGCTCAAACCCTAAAAGTAAATTAATCTATTTCTTGGTCTCAAGGTTTTTGATGGTTTACTCCATGGTTTACTGCATGGTAAATGGAGTTAACTTTGTACCTGTAGAATGAAATGATGTGGGTCGTAGTTTGGTGAGGAGTATTKTATCTGTTAGAAATGCAGAGCAGTATAAAGACTGTGTTTTGGATGCATGTTTTCTGTGGTGATGTCAAGGTCCCTCTGGATGGCATCTCTTCCCTTCAGCAGCACCACTTGTCTTGTTCTACCTGTCACCCTTCTGAGCAATGCACATTTAAAATGGGAATTACTCCCTTTGGCTTGGGGCTTTAAAAGTCTTRCATTTCTTAAAAGCACCCTGAAGATGATAATCCATTTATCAGCTAACTAAACAGGGTTTAAAATATCCAACAGAAATCAGCATTTCCTCTGTGAAAATAAAACCTGTAAACAATTAGTTACTGCTGTGCAGTAAAAAAAATGTGTTTTCAGAAATCACATGATCATAGTCTGATCCATCATATGGCCTTTGGAACATTGTGACAATAAAGTAGTCCTTTACACTATGGCTGCAGTTCTTGAAGGTATATTTATGTGTGAATGAATTAAAATATTGGGTCTCCATATTCTCATCGGTCATTATCCTTCTGCTATCCTGAAGTAGTGTTTATTCAACAAGATTCCACAAGATTAAAGTAATGTATTAACACATACTGCTTTTCACCAGTAGCTTTATTGTATTAAAGTCTGATGATGACTCTCATCATGGTTTCTGTTTCTTTACAAGCTGGCTGCAGAATTCCCATCCGAAGAAATTTTTTTAATGACAGCTTCTCCAGTTATAAAAGCTGTAACTAATTTCAAGCAGGTAAGAGAGACTTAATTTATCTTACAGTAAGACATCTTCAAAGYTTATATGTACAGACAATTTTGAATCCAATTGTGAAAATGCTCATGAATTTGAGCTTGTTTTCATATTAGTGATTGCAGTGGTGTTAGTAGGATTGATTAGCTATTTTATAGTGGTGTTAGTAAGATGATGATTTGTTTCATAATGATCCATTATTAGTAATTGATGAACATATTCACACCATTCAAGCATTCACCAAAGGCTAAACCGGGTACTTACATGGTTGAAGTGTGTTCTGAGTTACTGAATCTTTATTTCATTGCTTCATTAGTGAGTGCTCTCTTTTAAGCACTGAAATGGTATTGGTAGTCTTGCTTATGTTTAATTTGGAGCAGAAACAGCCTCCTGACAAGTAGCAAAAGAAGGGATGGTCTTTTGGGATATTGCTATGAACTTTTATCTTCTCCAGCAGCTGGTGATTCAGTGATATCTTTCCTCCTGGTTTGAAAAAGAAAATCAAATCCATGCATGGATTCAGATTTATGGCTGGTAGGGTTATTAAGCTGAGTCTGAGAGCTCTCTGTGAGATTGTTGGAGTAACACCCAACTAAAGAATGCTTTCTAGAAGTGCTGACAGCAGTGCTGTGAGTATCCAGTATATACATTTGCACAGTGCAGAGATGCAAGGTCGGTAATTCACATCAGCAGAAATTTATGTGTATGAAGAATAAGGGAATAGCTAAACACTACTTGAAGGCAGCAGCATCCAAGTTTTTTCACATGAGCATCTTAATTTCTCTCTGAATTGCAAGCATGATGTGGCTTCCAGKTCCTAGCTGTGATCTAAATTCTGAATAGTCATTAAAGTAGCAGTCCTGGAGGTTTCCATCTAGCCACTCTCTTTTGGTAAAAACTCAAAATTGGTGTCACTTGAATGCTTTTCAACTTCTGGTTTGCCTCTTTAGGGTTTTTATTTTGTTTGTATGTTTTCTGTTTGGTGTTGTCCATTTCCCTCTAGGTCTCCTAAATATCAGATAGTGGCTCTGATATTATCAAAGTTACAACAAACAGAAAACCAGGATTTTAACACTACATCTGATAAGTTAAAAAGCAGTGTTAACAACTCTGACAATAGTATTTATGGWATAAAACATTGTAGCAGTTAGAGCAACTGTCAGGGTTCTCCATTTTTGTTTAATTTCTATTTTAGGATATAAATTTCTCTGTAGTACTTTGACTCTTTAACCAGGAACAGGCATGAAAAGATTCTGTACTGAAAAAGGAACTTTTAGCAGTCACATGATAACACATTTTCAATATGGGCTTTATGCTGTGACTTTTTTACTGGACATGAACACAGCACCTTCTGTCACATGCTTTAGGATCCATATTTTTAAATACCTCCTTTTCTCCTATAGGTCTCCAAAACRCTTGAGGAATTTGATGTTGAAGAGCAACCAAGCTCCCTATTAGAAAAACGATATCCCAATATTAGAGTTATACAATCTGGAGTAAAACAGTTGAAGAGTGATGAACATGTAAGCTAATGTTTTCTTTTTTATTTGTTTTTTCAAGTTTTATATATAAAAATAATTTAAGAAGTAAATTATTTAAATTATATATATCTTTTATATAAATAATATCAAATAAGTTGAATGTTTAGGGTGAGAAATTTTGTTCAAGAACATTCTGATTATTGAAGTGTTAAGTTACCAAAATTACAAGAAAATACTCCTCACTCTAATTTAATTTACTGCTTAACACTGTTTTTCAAGTAGAAATAGATACAGGGGACAAAATAAATCTTGAAATAACTAACACTTCCACATTTTCTTCCTTCTTTTTAGCAGGAAATACAATGCAAGTATGAGCAATGAACAGCATGTACACACCCTTGTTAGCTCTGTGTCAACMTGTTATTTTTCACTTGAGCATGTATGAGAAACTCACATTCATATCCAAAACTGGTTTTGCTCACTTTTAAGTTATAGAGATGCAATTTCAGGTAGATTCTGCCAATATTCAGAATTCAATGGTTTTCTTATATATATTTCTTCTATATTACTAGGATGATGTTTTAGTTTAGGTCTTGGTGGACACAAATAATTCAAGTATGTGGATTTGGAAGCTCTTTTGCCCAAAACCACTTTAAACTATGCAGCTTCTAGTTTGTAGAACAACAAATAATGTTATAAAATATTGAAATGTAAGGTCTTCTTTCTCAGAATGATGTAGCTTGTTTAGTTCYTCTACTTTTTCTTAGCAAAGAAYAAATTTGCAGTCTTTCTAAACTGTCGTATCCTATGCCTGAGTAACACAGATCTACTGCTGTTGAAATGTTTTGAATGAGATTCTCAATTGCCCATGTATAGTGGTGCATAGTTCTGTTTCTGAGGCCAGAGGGACATTTATCACATAGAAAACAGTTCTTTTGGCACAGCCAGTGAGTGCAAAGTGCCACCAAGTGGTAAACTTGATCTTGCTTGCAGTGCACTGTGTGCTCTTCCCATTTTATTGCTCATATACTGGTTGTGAATGTGATGGGAATAAATGACAGTGACAGTGTGAAGGCTTGTTCCTGAAGCAGCCCCTTACAGCTTTTAATATCTGCATATTACTATGACATTAAGGAAAGAGAAARCTGATGTTCTTTTAGATGTCTTGATTCAGATGAATTCTCTTAGATGAACTGACTTTTCTCTTCTTTGTTAACAGAAAATTTACACTGAAGATGGGAAGGAGTACATATATGAAAAGCTTTGCCTATGTGCTGGAGCCAAACCAAAATTAATTGTTGAAGGAAACCCGTATGTATTAGGAATCCGAGATACTGACAGTGCCCAGGTAAATCTGTTTTGGACTTAAAAATGCGTAATTATTCCTGCATCTGGTGCAAAATACCAAAATTATTGTGGAGTGAAATGGAGAAACAAAATAATGTTTGTTATTATATAATCTTAAATAGGAACATTTTCAATAGCAGAAAAACAGCCTTATAATGGCACTAAGTAAGTTAATTAGCCATTACATTTGTTAAGTTTACAGATAGCTCMTACACAGTATTTCCAACATGATAATATGGAATAAACTATATTCTTTCACCCTCCAGGCAGRATTCAATTTGAAAATATAAACAGGAAGTAGACACCAATAGAAAATTCCCTGGGAAGGTGTTCTGGCACATGGTACAAAGAACTGCTTCTTACAGTGGAAAGCTACTGAAGGAATGACTTTTTATTCTCTTCTAGTTCTACTGTAGCTTCTCATTCTRCAGAAAAGAGTTAGTTATAGTCAAAGATGTGGAAAAGTTTTCATCTGAGAAATGACTTAATAACTAAAAATTAAGCTTGGAACCAAAGGTGAAATGTCAGTGCTACAGGTCTTAAGAATTAGAGGAGGCAGGGTGAGAGTGAGCACTGCTTCTCCGTAACATGGAATTTCATCAAATGAAGTTGGAGCTTGAGGATAAAAAAAGGAGTTACRTTTTTAAATAGTCTGAAGTGAAACTGAAATTGGTGTTTGCTACAAGAACAGTTTCTGTTATAGATCTCAGTCCAACTATATATGTATCAGTAGTCTGAGAAAATCAAAGACTAAGAGTAAGAAAATAATGAAAAGGGTAYAGTTGACTGGGTGAGGGAATATGATCTAACTGACATTTTTTGCTGTCTTAATACAGGCTTTTCAGAAGAATTTGGCTCAAGCTGAGAGAATTGTAGTGGTAGGAAATGGTGGGATTGCCCTTGAATTAGTGTAAGTAAACAACTAAGATTTTCAAAGGTAGATACTCAAATAAAATCTTTAACAATGTGATGTTAAATGTACTGTACATGAGTTTGGGAGGAACTTGACTTAAAATATGGTAGCTCTTAAAGCATTTARTAGCAAAATTGATTACAATTACTTTTTTGCATTATAGTGGTTCTTACTGACACATAAAATTATGAAAGCASCAAAAGAAGTTTTGACACATAGATATCAAGAATATACAGTTGGTTCCACATAGTGCAAAAAGATCTAAATGCCTGTTTTAGCAGTGTGAGTTTGTCAGAAATGCACTTCTTTTTCATTCATGAGCATTTCCTGCTCATTATGGGGAGCAGGAAATACTTATTGTTACTATTACAAATTTGATCTGCACCTGCCACCCAGCCCCAGTTAAAGTCAAGGTTGTGTTGGTGAGAAAGTGTGACTTGTCAWCTTGAAGAGGTATTTTTTAATGACTTCTATATGTAAATATTTAGAAGTGGATTTGATAGGTTGGAAAGTCTTGGATTGCTTTAGTTCTGGGTTCTGGAAGGAAACCTGACACACTTCTGCTTGCGTTGTTAATAGTCAGATCAAGTTCAGGCAGCCTGTCACTTTATCMCTTGTTTAAATGTCCACAGGTATGAAATTCAAGGCTGTGAAGTAATCTGGGCTATCAAAGACAAAGCCATTGGGAACACTTTCTTTGATGCAGGAGCAGCTGAATTTCTCATTCCAAAGCTGACTGCTAAAAGCCAAGAGACTCCAATCGAGTGTAAAAGAACCAAGTACACAGTGGAAGGTATGGAGGTTTAGTTTCCTGACACTGCAGCAGCAGCATTTCATATTAAAGRTAGTCTTAAAATCAGTTAATTTAGCAGATTGGAATAAGGCTCACTTTTACAATTAATGACATTTCCTTCTTCAAAAACTGAAAGTAAAAAAGCAATATAAAAACCCATACCAAAATTATGCGGACCACAACAGAAAATAATAGTTACTTGCAAACTGTGCTTACCTTTGTGCCAAATTTACACTAATTCCCTATATTCCTTCTGCTGAAGAATTAGTTCTGTTTTCTGTAATGTATTGTTGTGAATTATGTCGGCATTACATAGAAAGGAGCTGTCGCATAGTGAGATACTGGAGAAACAGATGAAACCTCACAAAACATTACTACAGATAGGACACTGCACTCAGAAACAACTAAAGAAAGATTGACTAGGACTAATGTGAACAAACATCACACAGACATATATGTGACCAAAACTATAACAAAAAGAAGAGCATGGTTCTAGACATATGGCAGGAAAAATAAGAATATTACACACTTTCACGTTCCCTTTTGGCAGCCAGATGGTATTTTTCTATTGAGAATTCCTGTTCTGAATTCTATGGACAAGGAAGGGGGCACACTAAATCTGATATACTTCATCTGTTTGCTTCAGGAAGTGAGGAAAGATCCACAGCAGCACCTGACAGACTGGGCAGTGCCTTAGGCCCTGACTGGCAYGAGGGCTTACACCTTAAAGGGACTAAAGAGGTATGGGTATAAGCTTGCTTCCAGATTTGTTTGAATGTTGTGGGCATGAAAATTGTGAATGTTCGTGTTTGCAATAAAACAAAAATCCTCACAATTTTTTTTTTTCATTTATGAATTCCTTAGCTGTTAGATGTTTGCTTCTGTTTTGCATTTAAAAAATGACCTGTCAAGAGTGACCAGTCATAGATTGTACAGAAATGGCTTTACAGTACCAGCTAAAGAATGTTTAGGATATGTTAGCAATTTAATTAGTGGTGGTTTGGCTGTTGAAGGCTGTGGAACTGTRTTTGTGTAGTGGAGAATGAAACAAGGCCCAAATTCACAAAACAATTTAGAGAAACAGGTAACTTTCTAGCATCTGGCTTGAGCACAGGATATGGTTGAAATGTGGGTAGATTGTAAAAAAATACTTTTTTATTTACAGTGTTTAGAACATAAACTAATTATTGTTATCAGAATTTATGATAGAAAGACAAAGGATTTGAAATCCTGAAAGACTAAAGATGAGTTTACTTTATTCTGCTCTGACAAGTTTTGAACTCTCTTTCTGTAAGCTCAGGGGAACTTGATTATATTTTCTGGCATGTCAGAAAAATCTAAATTGTTAAAAAATTTCAAGGAACATCAGATACCTGCTGAAAAAGCAGGTAAATTACCATTGGCTATGGTTAGATCTGTGCCAGAGGAAAAGTGTGGCAATTCAGTYAATGRACTGAGATAAACGCTGGGGGGTTTYCCAGTTTAGTAATACCAATTTAGGTGAAGATAGACTTGCTATTAACTATCTTGTGATAGGTAATCATTATGCTTGTAACTTTGTCAATCTTTCTTTAGTTTTCTCATAAAGTACATATTGAAATACTGTGTGAAGTAAGGAAAATACACTTACAGCAAGAATTTATCCAACTGCAGCGGACTTCCTTGACTTTTCCTAAAGGAGAGAAAAATGTAGAACCAGATGAGGGTGAGTGCCAGTGCTGATAAAACGGTGGAGATAAATCTGTGCTGGARCGTGTTTGATCTTGTTTGCTGTTTTAAAGCAAATACTGATTTGAAAAATAAATCCTTTATCTCTATAAATTGAGGTCTAGCAAATTATAGTAATTAAATTATGGGCTACAATTAAGTTACAAAATATTATTATGTGTCAGACTCCTTTTTCCAAAGTAACTGCAATCCTCTATGCAGAATATTCCATCGTTACCACAGTCCAATCAAGTAATATTTTAATAGTGGAGTTAGAAGAAAGAAACATCAACATTTTGTGTCAAAGCTGAAGTAAACCTTTAAAGTAGAGGAGAATATCCCTTTATAATGGATAATTATGCCTGTACATTCCACCTAATTAAAATTACTATTTAAAATTCTRTTACAGTAATCAGTTACTTCCAGCRTAAGTGCTTTTGAGGTACTTCCTGTGCATCTGGAAATTTATACATAAAAGAATATTTGGCAATTGCATACTTGAGAGAACATCCCACAGGACACAGTATTTCCTCCTTACAAATGAGGGCTTTGATTAAGGAAAATTCCAAAGAAAGTTATTAGTAAAACTTGGAGCTAAGAACCAAAATAATTTTTTTTTCTCTTGTTCTGAGTGACATTAAGAAATGTTACAGGTGACCCTTGATAATATTTTCTTCTTTTTTTTTTTTTGAATTTTCAGTTTTCTCTACCTATTCAGTTACCTAAAAGGTTTGGGTTTTCTTTCTTTGTGTATCATATCTTATAATAAGACATAATTAATAAAATAACTTCTGTTGGTTACATTCTCAGGGCAAAATTTTCCCCTTTTTCAGTGCTGTGGCCTGTATATGTGGAATTAACTAATGGAAAAATTTATGGATGCAATTTCATTGTCAGTGCAACYGGAGTTGTACCAAATATTGGACCATTTCTTCATGGCAATAATGTAAGTATGCTCATTTTTTTCTGGAGCTTTTTAAGTAAGGTGAAAGAAACTTTTTCAGAAACTTTTTCTGTTCTGACATGAAATATGGTTCGCTAAAGATTTAAATATTGTGCAGCATCACAAAGTAAGGCAGGTACATTTATACTGAAACATCCAACACAGTAAAAATGTATTCGATTTGTGGTCTTGGTTTATTATGTTGTTCCCCAGGTGTATATACACAGTATATATACAGCATAAACTGTTGAATTAAGCCTATACAAAGAGAGAAAAGCATCTGTATAATTGGCTAATGTGGCAAAAATGTAATTTTTGTGTTAATTCGGCACCATATTCTTACCGTATAAATCTTGGCCTTTTTTTCTGGGAAGGCAGCAGTTATTGCCAATATTTTTCATCTGGGACACTGAGCTGTCAGGGTGCTCATGTTCGTTGAGGGAAGTCACCCTGAATCAGCACCCAAACGTGGACGGTGATTCCAGAGTTCGTAACTGCTGTGTGTATTTCCAGGCCTTAAGGTTATTCTGTCTCTGTGTTCAGTGTCTGCTCAGCAACAACTAAAACATCCTTGGGTTATTAATGCTGTTTTCATCACAAATCCAACCAATAGCCCCATACAAGCTACTACTAAGGAAATTATCCCAGACAAAACCAGGACGTTGGGSTATTTGGTGTTGCCATCTGATTGGAAGTAGAAGGCTGTGTTCTGTGTAAAGCTGAAAAAAATGTGGAAAACATAGACCTGATGTCAAGCCATGAGATATTTCCAGGCCTATGCTACAAGCTTAGATCAGGAATTAAGTTTTTGCAATGGTATTTTTCTGCCTTGGCATAAATACATAATGAATTCTTATGACTGAGTGTCCTTGTAACACAAARTGTGATTTGAAATTTGGCAAGCCCAGTTACTTCCCTGCCTAGGTATCAGTAATAGTCCTACAAAACCTGTGCTGYGATCTAGAAATAATAACAATTATAATAATGATGATGATGATGATGCTTCCTTCCATGGAAGCTTCCCTGCCACTCATTCAATAGTCTCATGTTAAGTAATAAAGTGACAGATGATTGCTTAAGGTGGAGAAARTTGCATGACTTGGTTAAAATGATTCCATTTCTCCTCACTGACGCGTGCAAACCCTTCAGTTTGCTGTGGGTGAGGACGGAGGACTGAAGGTAGACAAGCACATGCACACGTCCCTGCCAGATGTGTACGCAGCTGGAGACATCTGCACGGCAGCGTGGGAGCCGAGCCCTGTGTGGCACCAGGTAYGTCCTTGGATGAGTGTGAGCCACAGGGAACTCTGAGCACCAGTGCACAAACCAAGGTTAAGCAGGTGGATAATCCTGGGGGTGTTGGTGACAGAGTTTGATGGAGGTGGTTGGAAACCGTGCTGGCCAGCCCTTCTGAGTATTAAAAACACAGAGTATGCACTGARGAGTGCAGTGAGTGTGGTCATGGCACAGTGACAGTCTTCTGACTTAAATCTTTCCAATTTCCTCTTTCAGATGAGGCTGTGGACCCAAGCTCGGCAGATGGGATGGTATGCAGCAAAGTGCATGGYAGCAGATGCTTTAGGGGAATCTATTGATATGGACTTCAGCTTTGAACTATTTGCTCACGTTACAAAATTTTTCAATTACAAGGTAAATACAGTCTGATAGTCATAAATCACTGAGTAACACATAATGCTTGCTTATATTCACTGACACTAAGCAATTGCTCTAATATTCACAAAACAGATTTTTTATATAGTTATTAATCTTAGCTTAGATTTTCTCCATTCATACTTAYGTGTATCATATTTCAAG
This sequence comes from Malurus melanocephalus, assembly GCF_030028575.1. Lineage (NCBI taxonomy): Eukaryota > Metazoa > Chordata > Aves > Passeriformes > Maluridae > Malurus > Malurus melanocephalus. Next base: position 843,546 of record NW_026623344.1, read on the forward strand.
GGGAAGATTTTTTGAGTCGATTGCAAGGCAGTGGTGGGGGAGGAGGGACCTTAGGGACAAATAYTTCCCTGTTTGCATCACTTTTGAGGCCTGGAACTGTTAGCAGCAGAAATACTAAAAGGCACTGCAATGTTCTTGTAAGAGCTTTTTCTTTTCCCTTTTCCTTTGCTAGGTGGTGGTTTTGGGGAAGTACAATGCTCAGGGCTTGGGCTCAGACCATGAGCTGATGCTGAGATGTACCAAGGGACACGAGTATGTGAAGGTGGTGATGCAGAATGGCCGAATGATGGGAGCTGTGCTGATTGGAGAAACAGACTTAGAAGAAACCTTTGAAAATTTAATCTTAAATCAAATGGATCTTTCAGCCTATGGTGAAGATCTCCTAAATCCAGATATTGATATAGAAGATTATTTTGATTGACTAATAYCCATTTTCATTTTGTATCAAGCTTTGGTACCAAGTAATACATCTTACAAAACTGTTTTCTCAGGATCACCAGAAATGAAGGATAAATGCAATTCTCTGTTAAGATCTTGTSTTGATCTTGCCAAAATACTGACTGGTGCTGCCACAAGTATCAGTTAGTGGTGCAACAATCTCTCTTAAGCTGGTTCCTATGACCAGAGAACAGTTTTAGGGCACAGGGTGCTCAGAGCTCTTAGTACYTGGAATGTGGGTTGCAAATATATGGCCTTACACCCTTTTTACTTTTTCCCCACCATAAGTTAACTTCTGAAATAAATGTATTGTCTACTCATTGAGGTACAGAACACAAGCTTTGCACAGTGAAAGCCAGGATGAGATGGCAGTTGAGAGCAGCTTTTTAACTGCTTGTCCTTTCAGCTGTCAGGGTAGTGGGGTAGAGCTGCACTCTATTCCTGGACATCTATTCCTGCTCTCCCTGGACAGCAGTTTTATCATCCCGGCTTTTGATTCTGTTCTACAGCTGCTGCTTGGGAGTTGCTATTGATTTAGGGTCAAACWGGGAACAATTTATTGCAAAGGTGGYCAKCCATATTGAGGCTTCTCCCAGACAAATCACTAATTTTTTTTTTAAGAGAATGACTTTTTAAAACTATATTAATTCAACTTTTTGCAAAGGCTTCAGCTAAAGGATTGGTGAAGGACAATAGGGTTTAGTCAATGTCACAATTGTACCAAAAGAATAAAGATGAAGAGCATGTTCTTAGTGATACTTGTTTTATATTTTTGTTACACATGGAAGTGTTGGGGGAGGAAGAGAACCAAAAAGCAACCACCCAGAACTTGGGTTTATTAGTGAAACTGAACTTGCCTTTTTGATCTTTGGCTGCCAACATGTTAAAAGTAAATAAAATTGAATCTAGCACTCAGCAGTGTGTGCCTGAGAATGCTTGCAGGCAGCAGTGGCTGTWTGAGTCTTCCTCAGGCTGGCAGGTTGTCTTGTTTGTAAACTTGTAAGTAGGTACTTCTGAAATGTACAGAAGTCATACATTTCTATTTGAATAACAAGCTAGAKCCATCCTGTTCTAAAGACAACAGACAGATTTCAAAGGGATAAATACACATAATATTTCACATAAATACATACAGTATTTCACTCAAATATGTTACAGTGGGTGTTAGGGACTCATCTCCCTGCTCAGAACTGCAGAGATGGCAATGCTCACATGTGCTGGAACAACCAGCCCTGGCACAGCAACAGCTTTGACCCAGACAGGGCTCCAGAGGAAGGATGCTGCAGCATGCCAGTCTCTGATGTCACTCCCTGGGGCTGGTGACAACAGTCACCCTAGGGAAGCTATRCCCTGACTGCAGTGGAGTCACTGGTGAAGGAGGAGAGTCACCTGCACAGCAGGCAGAAGGAAGAGGAGGTGACAGCATGTTCAGAGATGCTGCAGAGCTCAGGACCACCTAAGTCCTGTGCTGCGAAGTGGAGAAACCTCAAAATGACTCTCAGGAGCAGTGGGTGAAGACTCCCATAGGAAGGAAGTCTGGAAACCTGAATCTCTGGCTGTCCTTTCCAGACTGTGTGATCCTGCAATAGTATACACTACACTTCCAAAAGAATTAAAAAGGCAACATGGGCATTATATAGGTTTTGTACTCATTGCTGTATCCTATTATTTTGATACAAAGCACTTTTCCCTTCACTACTAGCCGCCTTCTAGATTTGCCGGTTTTTAAAGATACTTGTTCCCTCTCCAGTGTTTATTAAATAAAAAAAATGCCATTATTAAAGCACAAACTGAACTTACACACTGCATTGTCCATGGAGCAGCAACCATGATTGGATCCTAAATGTAGTTTGTGACACTCAGTCAATAACTACTGGTTGATCATTTCCAGCTGCCTGAAGCTTAGGCTTCTTTGCTTTTAAGTTAGGACTACAGCTGGGCCGTTTATGTTCCTGTGATTTCTTCACCACTGAATTTTGGACAGTSTTTGATACAGTCTGGGCATTTTCCCCACTTCCTTTTGAATTTGAAGATTGAGATGATTTGACCTGCAAGATACAAAGAGTTCAATTAAAATAACTGTTTTCCTTCTTTTTCCATGTTCCTACAGAAAGAGAATATTTATGAGATTGATAACATTACTACAAAAAATATTTTCAGCAGACACCAAATCATTAAACTAAGTTATAATGGAGATGATAAGTATATACCAAATTAGTAGAGATCTAAATACCTTGGAAACATTTTTCCTATTTGTTATTCCTTCTATGGTGATGACATGCCCCTCATTTTTCAGCAGCCRGGCTTTCGGTCCCACTTTCAGGTAGGATATCGTAGCAAATGCTGTGAAGCTGAAATCCTCCCTGCATGAATTAAATCAGTGTTACAAAGGAAGATTGGAGACACAGGCCAGACTATGCAACGAGAAAAATCATAGAATTATTAAGTTTAGAAAAGATTTCCAAAATCATCGAGTCCAACCATCAACTCAGCACTGCCACTAAATCATGTCCTCAAATGCCATATGYATGTTTTGTGAACATGCTCCCAGGGATGGTGACTCAACCACTTCCCTGGGCAGCCTGCTTCAATMTTGACAACTCTTTCCATGATGAAAGGGACACATAACCCTTCTGATGGATGTTCCAAATACCAACTTCATTCTGTTTTATCTATTCAAGTAGACAGTTGACTTAGAGCTACTCTGGTCAACACTTAGCATAATTCAATCTGTGGACCTTTACACAAACACTCAGACACACTTGTTAATCTCTTGAACCGCATGGAGGAAAATGAGGAAAAAGATGTAAAAAGTCATCTGCTCACCCTCTTAATAATATAAAAAAGTTGCACAAGGAGATGGAAAGAAAAGATAAAGGGGATTCAATATTTGATTTGTAGATATTCTTGGACTTACAAAATATGAGAAGACAAAACRCACAGCACACAGACAACTTATGAAGGCAGCACCATTGTTACTTTCACTATGCTTTCTTAAAATTTCAGAGTACCACTTTCCACACTAGCCAGTCTTTCCTGACTTAGACATCGTGTGGGCAATTCCCATTTGCTTTCTTCATCCATGGAATGTGAATGAGATCTGTATAAACTGCAGACTTCTCCAAAATTAATTTTGCTGCAGATTTAAACATTCTACCTGAATACAGAAGACCCCAGCTTTTTTTAATTGCACAAGATGCAGCATTCAAATGTTCCTCCAACTTTTGAAATGGATATATAGCAATATTTGCAGTGTTTTAAAAATATACTAAATACATCTGAAGTAAAAACAAGACTAAAGAATGCATCCATTAATGTTATACAGAAGTAACAAGAGAGTGAAGAAAAATGACTACTAGATGTTAAAAAACCAAACAAAACAAAACAGTTATCTTACATACTTCAGATACTGCTGCAGAAGTAATCTTACATACAGTTATCTTACATACTTCAGATACTGCTGCAGAAGTAAATGGGCAATAATTCTCTCCAGTTCCTCTCGAGGGTGCTTGGGTGGAGTAACTGCAGGAACCCTGAATTTGGACACACCTTTCCCAGACCAGGCATCAATTAATTTCAGTGGGGTGAGTTTCTCACTCATGCTCTCAGCTTGCTCAAGGATCTTGATTAGATCTCTGCAGTATCCTGTTACATCCATTTTCTCACATGCTGCAAGTAAAAGTGAAGGAACATTTAAACACAACATTCTTTGTAGTTATATRTATAGTTACATATAGCTATAAATACATATCTTTGTGCTGCATAATAGCAGTGGTTTTGTTTTGTTTTTAAACTTAACAAATAAAGCCATAATATTCCTTATGTCAAATCAGGATGTATTTATACTGACATATATTTTTCTCCATTATTAAAACTCCCACCTGACAAACATGTATTTACTGTATTTACTACTTGTATTTGATGTTACAAACCACAAACGATTTCAAAGCATAATATTTGCAAGGTAGCTACTATGTTACTCTACAGCTGGATTCCTTTTCCTCACCCACTGTGCTTATTACAAAAGGATTAGAGAGGACAGAGGAGGTGAAGACTGTATTTCTTCTCTCAAGAAAGTTATGGACAAAATGAGACAGACACAAAAAGCAGTAATTACATTATAGCAATAAGCTCCATCATCAATAATCATTACAAGCACCAAAACATCCATGGAGTACATAATAATAATCCTTCTACTCYACAATCAGAACATGGCACAGAGTTACCCCAATTGCCTCCTTTAACACTAATAATTAAGTACTGARAACCAAGTACTACTTCTAAGTTTCCTTAGAGCTTGCTTAAGCATCCAAAGGCCCTGGAGGAGAAGCAGCAGTAAAYAGGATATATTTCAACTTTATTTCATCACACGGCTCCTGCAAGCCTTTGGGGCAAGCCAGCTCCATACTCTTCCCAACCTCTGATCCCAGCATAAATTTCAGCTAAGACCCATTTCTAATTAGGACATGATAAAACATTGTTACTTACAAGATTTTGCAAGACTTTTATTACATAATTAACTGTATAATGAAAAAAAAAAAAGTCAAATTTTGGTTTGTCTGCTTTACACCCCTAAAAAATAGAGGGAAGTAAAGTCTARTTTAGAGAAGAGCTTTTAATGCAGACTTGTTCCTAAGTTTTTTCAAGTTGGTTTCTATATTATCCAAATGCTTTTTGCAACAGATATGTGGTAGAAGAAGATGGTATTTTCCAYATATTCCAAGAATTCACCCAGATGGTGCTCAATAAGATTTAAGGTGATTTTATGTCCAGTTAGAGATGCCCAAGACCAACCTTCTCTCAGTTCTTTCAGATCTTTCTTGCTTTCTATGGGGTTTCCTACATTTAAGTCACAGCACTCACTCTTTAAGTGCAGCAACAGATGCTTTGTTCATAACTTCTGAGTCTTTCAGCTTCCTGATGGGTACCAAAAATCACACCAAAACCTTGGAGTCCTCAGTTGTTATGCACAGTCCTGACCTAGGGACATCTTGTGAGCACACAGCACTGAAATCCTCGGGGATTTTCCCATGCAAATTGTGAGAGGATGTGCAAGCTGTACCTTCTCAGAGCCTAAGTGTGAACAACCTGGTATGCAGGGCCTCCTTCTCAACAAAGCTTTCACACCCAAACAAATCCTGAAACAAAACCTGACACATACCAGAACCCTTTTAAAACAGGTAAGCCAATCTCCCCCTTGCCTGAGGTTCCCTTTCGGGAACAGGTGAACAGCTGAGCCTAAAAAATACCAAAGTGTCCAACTTCAGGCAAAAAGCCACACTAGGAAAAATCCTGCTACACACCCTGATCTTGGCAACAATAGGCCACCAAAAACTGATATTCATAACAAAATCTGTACCTTGAAAGCAGGCAGTAATACAAGCACAGGTCACAGAATTTGCTTATAGCTTTTCTATACCAGGTATTTCTTTAGACCAACTTTTTTCCATGGTCTTTGTCCTTTACCTACCATTCTCTCTACAGCAGTTATCACACATTTTGTTGCAGTTTGCTGAATCCCAGACTTCATCAAAGTGATGGGCTATGAGCACCCGGCGACACCTGAAGAGCAGAGAGCAGAGAAGGGCTATAGAATCCAACTGAATAGCTAACACTTGTGTTGTACAGCATGAAAATGGCAAAAAAAAGTCCCTGGGACAGCTCAGATCTCAAAACAAGCATGAAGAATTATTACAGGAAAAATCAGAAAACAAGTAGTGCAATACCAGTATTCCCTATCAGCTATGCCAAGAGGAATAATAATTAAACACTGCTGTATGAACAGTTTGGTTGAAGCAGAAAAGTATAATCTGCAATTTCAAGAGAATGAAAAATTGTTAGAATATGAACTCATTGTTACCCTGAGGCCAACAAAGGCTTTCCTGGGTGCACCAGTTGTCCACAACACACACACAAGTGTTTTCCATGAAGTAKTCCACATAGCTCAGTGGAGCAGGTGAAGAATTAAACAGGTGGCCATTGAACACTGAAGCTTAGAATCAAAACCAAAGCATTACAGTTTGACCTCTGACTGGGATTTTGAAATTTAAACAGTGTTTGCTGACAGATACYTCACCTCAACATAACCACTTCCAGAATTGTATACTGGCAAGCTTGTTCCTGTTTCTGTGGGTGGTTTTGTTAGGTGATGAGTTTTGGTTTTGTTTTGTTTTCTTTTGTTTTGTTTTCTTTTTCAAATGCACTCCAAATACCCCAGCAAAATTAGCCTGTTTATAAACTAAACAACCAAGTCACCACAGTAACTTACTTGTTCATATTTTGGCAATATGATACCATATCATACAACTTCTCTTGGCCAACATTTTCCATCACTACCATTGAGCTGATTCTGAATATATCTCCAAACCCATAATACAAAATGCAGTCAGCTTTTTGGTCATCTCTACCTGCAATTCATTAAAATGAACAGAAAATTAAAATTTCAACCAATTGCCCCTCAAGTTCCTTGAAAAGCTTTACTCCACATAGATTCAAATAAGCCTTTGAAAAATTAACGGGATGCATAAGAGGAAAAAAACAAAACACCACAAAACATTTGGGGGGGCGGGCAGAAATTGGCCGTAACAGGTATTCAGTGCTGCTATCACTGATCTATTCTTWAAATTCCCTGCTCCAGACTTCCCATCCTATTTGTATTTTTGAAATTCACACAGTGATTAAACATTATCTAGAGACAATCATACATCCCAGTTGATATACAAAACACAAAAATTACAAATCGTGTATCAAATCCATGTCATGTTGTTCTGATAAGCCACAGATGTCATAGAWATCAAGTAATTAAAAAAATGCTGAGTGGAGGTCTAGGTACCCAGTTATTCTTTGTTGCACTGCAGTAGAGGCCTGGTCACGAATGCAGTTTATATGTAAAGCCTCTTTACAGAGGCAGGTTGTTTATACCCTTTGAAACCTGTCTCAAAGGCAAGAAATTTTGCACAAATGCCTGGAAAACTCAAGCAGTTTTATTAGTTTATTGGTTTCATGGATGTAAATGGCAACTTTGCAAAAGCCACTTYCTACAATACCTGCACGTCCACTCTCTTGGTAGTAGTTTTCCATGGACTTGCTCATAGAGTGATGAATTACAAACCTCACATCAGGTTTATCAATTCCCATGCCAAAAGCAACAGTTGCCACTACAACCTGGAAAAAAGAAAAATATTAAGAAATCATCCAGGTACCAAACCACAATTTTGAGATGTAAGTCCATGAAAAGTATTTACTTAACCTGGATTTGATTTGTTGCCCATCCTTTATGAACTTTGGTTTTATGTTTAGCATCCATGTTTGCATGGTAAGTCCCTGCCTTGATTCCCAGTTTCTGCAAACTCACAGTAACTTGCTCGGAATCCTTCTGAGAAAAACAGTAAACAATTCCTGCATAAAARTAAAAGAGGCCTCATTGTAATGCCTTAAAAAGACCAAATACTTAAAAATAATACTTAAAAAAATTGTGAAAGTTTTATTAACACATAAAATAAATAATTAAAAATCATTACACAGTCTTTGTGCCTATTTAGTCCATAGTATTGATGTTCATGAAGGAAACTTCAATTATCAGCTTGGATCTGAAGGCCAAAAGGGAAATACAGGTGCCAGTCCATATAATCATGAAAGTATTGTATTAATGYTCAAGGAGGACAATGCTTATTAAAGCTTAGTTTAATGGGTGCTATTCCCTCCAACATCTATGGTCATAAGGACATTTTACCTGAGGTTTCAGTTAAATCTRCTTTTTGTCATTAGCTAGGCTGGGCTAAATCAGGGATTACACACAAAGCCATGTGATTTGTGATCATCTTAGCACAGTTTGTATTCWGGGAGCTGCTCCTCACAGCCATAGATCTCCAAGCAGAGACAGGGACAGACTGCTGCTCCGGAARCCTGGGTTCTGCTGCCTTGGCAAGATGTCTCTCCCCTTTATTTCCACTACATTCATTGATTACATTACCACAATTCGTTGATTACACAAGTCCAACTTTTACAGTTCTGCTTTTATCTGCAATTCACACCCTTAATGTGTGATTTAAGAASACAGACAACCTTTTCTGAGCCTTGCTTTTACAATCTTTAAACTTCATATCATTATTGATGTAAACATTGTTCTATAGACATCAACATTCCAGTTCAATACTTCAGAAGATACAAATAAGTAGTAATKACATTTAAATACCAAGGAAGAGAGAAATTAATCAAGGTAAGAATCTTAGTAAATTTCTTTTATTGTAATGCTGGATGTTTAATGTATGGTGAAGGCAGAATTTCTCTACATYCTTCAAGATCACTTGAAAACATCCCAACAGCCTTGTAATGCTGAAGGTTATGAAAAGTAACCTCTGCCTTTTTACACTGTTTACCTGAGAGTCCTTTGTATCTTCCATTAATGGTCTTAACTATGTCCTCAATGAAATCTTCATTATTTGAAGGCTTATGCCGAACCTCAAAAAAAAAATTATGTACATGTCAGAGTTCAAGTGGGCAAATGATCTGTCAAAGTCTTACTATTCTACCTTTTACATTATTATTCTAGTTTTTCCAGTATAAACACAAATAATCTGTCCTTAAAAAAAAAAAAAAACATACCGTATTCTCTTTATGAACAGTCAGATTATAACTCAAAAGTCTATAGAAAAATAAACCCCAAAACAAACCCACAAGCTTTCCCCACAAAGAACAATAAAAGAACCTGTGACCCAAGTGAAATAATTCACAACCTTTTTGCCATCATAGGATATATTTTCCAGCAGGCTGAAGCAGTCTGAGCTTGCTGTCTGCCTGTCTCCTTGAAGGACACAGCATAACAGCATTAGAGCCCAACAAAAGGTAATAAGACCTACCTCATAGTAAAGGTTGGGCCGGTTGAAGGAAGCAGTAAAGGTAATGCACTTCTGAACATGCAAAATGTTCTGGGCATCCTTTAAAACATGATTGGTTGCTGTTGCTGTCAATCCAATCAAGGGAGTATTGGGAAACTGTCTTTTCAAGATACCAAGAGACTTGTAGTCTAAGAAAATAAAAAGGGGAAAGAAAGAAAGATTTCTCATATCACAAATGCAAACTTTAAAAAGGCATTCATGTAGACAGTATTTGATGGGGTAATACTACAATAAATGTTATTACTTATAATCTACTACTGAACTAATTTATACATCCAAATGAAGTAACAAAGCAGGTTGCACTTATCAGAAGAGATGTCTTCTAATTGAATTTAAAGAAGCAAATCACAGAATCACTTGGGTTRGAAGAGASCTTAAAGACCAACTCATTCCAACCCCTTGCCATGGGCAGGGACACCTCCCACTGTCCCAGGTTGCTCAGAGCCCCATCCAATCTTGCCTTGAACACCTCCAGGGATAGGGCATCCATGACTTCTCTRAGCAACTGTTCCAGTGCCTYGCCATCCTCACAGTAAAGAATTTATTCCTAATATCCAATCTAAACCTACTCTCAAGTGTGAAGCCATTCCCCTGGCCTGTCATTCCAGAGTCTTGTAAAATGTCCCTCCCCAGTTTCCTTTCAGGCTCCCGCCAGGTACTGGAAGGCTGCAATTATCAGGCACAATTCAGAAGGCAAGAATATATGAAAATAGAAATTTTTAGAAAATTAGAAAAATGTGTGACATTGTGTTAACCAGCATTCAGGTTATTTTGCAGGTCTGTTTTAACAAAYAGCTTTTGAGTAAACAGAGCTTTGCTAATAAACACTCAATGTGGAATATGGATAYATAGACCAGACTGCAATAATGAAAAATTTTAAAGGCCGAGCRCTGACAATCAACTGCTACATTAGAACAGAAATGCAGAGGTACGTATCCAAATTCCTCATGCCTGTTGAACTGGCCTGGCTCTTGGCTAAGGCACCTCTTTTYAGCAGAACTGCTAAGGCTGACTTAATAATTAATACTGCCTTACAGATCAGGTTTTCTTTCAAAGACAAGGAAACAGTAATCAACAATATTCTACAACATTCAAGATTGGAAAATGGCTGAATCACACTTTCTTTCCCTGTAAGCAAAGGGCATTTGTTTCCACTTGCTTTAGAGATTATTAGAATATATCTCATGAATTTAAAAAATGGTCTACCTCTTTCACCAGAAGTGCCAGGGAGTAATTTACAGAACACTTATGTAGCAGTAGATTACAGGTAACTGTTGTCCAAATGCGCCAGCAAAACCTTCMATTTTATGAAGCTCCAATTAAAGTAAACAGAATAAGGCATTTTTCAGAATACTGACAGCAAAATCTATGTTGAAATCATCATTTGCATGAACGTAGCTCCTGAACAATTTGTGAATTAAAGTACTTGAGCTAACACAGGTACTTGTCACACATTAAGAATTTAATTAAGACATGAAGGAAGCAGCTGGCCTTATTTCAGACCCAACTCATTATTCACTGATGCCTGAACAACCCTGCAAAGGGGATTCTGAGGAGCATACCAGGCCTGAAGTCGTGGCCCCACTGACTGCAGCAGTGCACCTCATCCACAGCAATRCGAGCCAGGCACCCAGATTGATAAGCCTTCTCCAGTTTGGACATGAACATTTTGCTCTTTGCAATCTTCTCTGGGGTCACATAAATGAGCTTCAGCTGTGAATTCCTGTTCAACATTTCTGTGTGGACCCACTTAACATGTTCCTGTTCAAAACAAAGYCAGACAGCAGCAGGTAACAAAGTGGGACAACACACTGAAGTTGCCTAGTGCTAAGCCTCTTAAGAAGTGATTASCAATTCATAAGGTGTAATTAACAGAGACTGATAAACTGTTTCACAGTATTAACCACGATAGCCTTTGTAGATCTTTATATATAAAAYGGTCATTTTAACATCTGGAAAATATGTGATGGAACTTTGAAGAAGCAAAGTGTTGAATATATGTCTTTGCTTCATCGTGTGGTATCAGTATTTTCTTGATAAATTATGATGTACCAAAAATGCCTGGGATACTGCAAGTGTAAAATAATTCCTTGCACACAACAGTGGTTTTTATTACTGAGTTTTCAGAGCGTTCTGCATCAAAGCAGTTWTCAAATTTTGCAGATTGCATCATGCCACTGACTTATCAAATCCACTGTCACATGCAAGTAATGATCATGGCCTCCTGCTAGCCAGGAAAATAACTGCAAAAAAATTGTCTAGTAAAACACAGGGAAATAAGTTGCTTCTTGGGCCTCTGGATCAAACAGCTCACCACCCTACTGTAAGATAAATAATTATATGTAAAASCCTACACTGCTAAACTTGCTAGTAGTGGACCAAAATCACCTCTCCAAGTCTAGAAACTGAGTAAGAATTTACAACACACACCAGCCAAAGGTACTTCACATCTTCTAAACAGCCCCAAGAAATCTACTTTATTCCACTGAAGGTGTTGGTGTCACTAAAATATAAACACAAGATATGTAACCCCCTTACCCATATCACAGTAMCCTCTTGACCAGATACTGTTGATAAAACAGCAATAGCTGATAAATCTGTGTCATTCATTCAACAGTCACAAGTAACTACACAGATAGGAGACACAAGCAGCTGCACCACAAAACACATAACATAAACATACCTTSCTGCTTGAGGCATTTAATAAAGCTGCAGAAATGCCAAGCTGTTCCAAAACCATGAGCTGATCTTCCATGAGAGATATCAAAGGACATATCACCAGTGTAAAACCTGTAATTATCAATCATTGTGCAAACTGAGCAGTTCAGATGTCACAAATATCTCGTCTAATTCTTTTTACTGATGCATCAGCCCTGCTCTGAAGAAACTGACAAATGTAAGCTTAAGGTTCGTAACAGCAGCAGATTCCCCTCCGTGGCAGCTGACAAGTGAGTGCCAGATCACATAGGGACAATTCTTATTAAATGTCCATGACATGCACCTCCTCTAAGGATCCAGACCACAAACAACTGAGCCTAACAGAGAGTACAAAAATTAATATACRAAACAAAGTAAGTTGGATATCTATGTCATGAGGTGCTGATTTACCACAGAACTAAGCAGTGGCATGTAGAGGTAAATTTGACATTTGTAAACAAGTAAACTTCCAATGAAATTGGATGAGTTATTTAAAAAAGAAACAAACAAAACCAAATTATCCAAACAAAAACCACACCAAATAATGTCCATTCTTCAAATAACTATAAAGGGGAGAAAAAAAATCTAACTCTTTATATTATGTCCTTTATTTCCCCCCCTTACATACCATCAGAACAGACAGCTGGTAACTGATAGCAAAGGCTCTTTCCACCACCTGTAGGCATGACAAGAAATATATCCTTTCCTGCCATTGCAGCATTTACTGTTTCAAGTTGCAGTGATCTAAACTTCTGGAGTTTAAATTTGCTCTGCAGTGCAGTCTTTATCTTCTCATACCATGGAAAATCTGTTAAGGGAAAAAACAACTCAACAAACACATTTCATAAGCAAATTAAAATATAAGAAGGAGGAGTAATTTACATATTCAATAACTAAATCTGCCAGCAACACAATTTTAGATCTGGGAAAGTGTTTAAAGATTCAATAATGGCACAAAAAAAGCTCCACACAACCTGAGTCTCCATAAGCCATTTTCTAGGGTGGACATTCGAAAACTCAGTAAATTGTAAACACAGTTCACGCCCAGACCAAAGTTCTCATTGCACATGGATGTAAACCCATGTGAAAAATTCAAAACAGCTGAACTTCAGAGGGCTAATGATAATGGTACCTCATTAGTCCAAAATTAAACAGGAATTAGAAGCCCACCCTGAAAATAAGTAAAACCAGGCACTGATCCCTACAATAGTTACTAAAATGCTTCCCCCACACAAATGCAGCAGTTACAAATAGTATAATGAAGTAGAGATACAGTTTTTCCATATAATCTATCAATAATAAGCTTTTTTTTWWAAAAAAAAAAAAGGAGGGAGGAAAGTTGTTTAATCTTCCCAAAAATCAACACCCTAACATGCTTATAAATAGGTTTTTCTTTTTTCCAGTAAAGAGCTAAAGACAGCATTTTTTAAAGAGATAATACTGCAAAAACTTACATTGCTGATTAATATACTTCCTGATGCATCTTTTTGGTACYATTAAAATTAAAATGCAGAAAAAATGTGAGAGCCAGGTTACATCACATGCAATGCAAGAATTAACTTTAGGACTTGAAGTGACATTGCTAAGAAATTTACTAAGAGCACGGTCAAAATCCAGGGCTCTCTGAATCCAAGAAAAGCCTCCCACTGACTTCCGTGAGTTTTATACTAGGAACAAATTTAGATCCTGCTCTTGTTCAACACATACACAGCATCTGATCATAAAGATGTTAATTTCCAAAGCACAGGAGGAACGAATTAGGCACAAAACAAACCAAATTATTTGCTCAGTAGCATAATTTGCAATGATAAAGTATCAGTATTCTTATATGTGTATAATTCTCTTCAAACACAGATAAATATGGATTCAACTACAACATTAATTTCATTTTTTAAAAAGCCCAAAAACGGTTTACATACAATAGTTATAGGCATCTCCAAATTGGAAATTAAATTCAAAAGAAGGAAAAAAATAATTAAAATATCTAAGTCAAATTTGGCAAGGCATAACATAACCAAGAACCAACTATCCAGGACTTCAGTTAATGGTAACCTTGAAAGATAGCAACCCTCACACCACCACGAAGCACTTGTCTTTTGCACCAATTCTACCATAATAATGTATTCTACGTTATTTTTGGCAGTCAGCATCCATCTAATTTGCATTAATTTGGTAAGACAGTGAAGCTACATAACCAATCACAAATACCGCCAATGTCCTACCCATTCAAGCAAAAGGAAACACCAGGAAGAAACAACTCTAAGTGCAAAATTATCATTATCAAATCCCGAGAACATTCAGAGGAATTAATTTTAGAACACAACAATGATACATATTGCAATATAGTTTAAGTATTTAGGATACAAGTATTGCAACAAAACCTTACTCCGGGATTTTAAGAGCAAATCAAATCGAGAATTTGCAACAAGCAAAGAATTAAAACAGCTACAATAGTCCATTCTGGTAGTACAGATAATTCTGCCCAGAACTCAAGATTAGTGTTTRGGAATGTCCAGTGAGACAAGTACAAACATTACCCCATTACCCTGGCATGTCAGCCAGCTGATGAAAATTAAATAGGACGATATCATTATCCAAACAAAACTCTGCATAAGTGCATTTTCCCCTACCAAATTAGTCCACCTTTCTGTTAAAATATTAGAATTTGAGTCTGCAAACCTTTTTTGTTCCATTCCTCAGCTGAGGTTTCACCATCTTTACTTGCACCTGCCTCCAAGTCTCCTGAGGACTGTTTTATCAGGTTCTTTATTCTCATCTTCTTTTGAAGGAGTTCCTGCTGCTTATCCACAAGCTCCTGTATCTGTATCTCCACTGCTTGAAGCTCATTCTCAACAGACTCCAGTGCTTCCTCTAGCACTGCAGGGAAAAGCAAGGAGAAAGCACAAYAGAGACTACAGTCATGTGCTGATGCCGGTATTAATTGTATTAATTGTACCCCAGCCAACCCCAATGTAAGCACGAGAAGTTGATAGAAAGCATTTATTACATGTGAGAAGCAATCTTAACCTCGGTAAGCTAAATTCTTCTGGAGCTGAAAATAGGGCCATTAGCAAAAAGCTGCAATTCATGAACCAAGATCTCCCTCCTACAGAGAACAAGAGAATCTGCTAAACAACAAAGTTAGGATATAGTGGGAAATTGCAGTTACAAACACAAGCCATTCTTCACATGTGAAAAAAAGTGAAGCAAATACTCCCCGAAAGCTTGGGTTGCACAAGTGAATCCTTGGCAGCAATTTGGCTCTCTCCATCCTAATATGCATTGCAGACTGTGAATTGCAGACTGTGTTCTAGAATCCAATCCCAAGAGTTTAAAAGAACACATACACCTACATGCCAGGCATGTATCACTATTTCAGAGACAGGTCAGCAAAGCCTAAGAAGAAATTACTTCTTCCCCACACCCAAAAAACCCAAGGTATTTTGATCCAAGCAGGTATGATAATATGGTTATGGAAACAAAAATGTTTGATATGGAAAAAATATCCTCATTTCAAATGGCACAAAATGGTAACATTTGTCTTTCTAAATGCCCACTGCTACTTAGCAGAAGAGTTAAGAATATCTTAAAAYATGAAGCACATTCTCAAAATATTGAAACTACGTAATTTCCTTGACAAAACTGATTTTCATCARACAATGGCTTGGGTTGGAARGGACCTCAAAACCCATGCAGTTCCAAACCTCCTGCCACAGGCAGGACAGCTTCCACTACAACAGGCTGCTCACAGCCCCATCCAACMTGGCCTCAAACACTTCCAGGGATGGGCAATTTTGGTTTTGTTTCCCCTAATAAAAAGTTATCCAGTAAAAGAATTTTCTTCTTCAAATCATAAGTATAATAGCACAGACCTCACAAACTATTTTCTGCATACATTAAATACCTATAAACAACAATCAGTAACATCAGGCGATTGTACCTGTTAGCTAAAAGACAGCAAAAKGAACATACAGAATACTAATAGTGGATTACCTGCAACAGCTGTCATCTTTGGAGATTAAGAATATTATCCTTAAGAGATCKTATTTAACCCAGCGAGTGTCACTAAAAAGAAAATTAAATAAATWCATTTTGTAATATATTTTATACATAAACCTTCTCAACTTAAAACAAATTTACTGCAGAAATTCTTCATTAACAGAGCTGTAAATGTAACAGTTTAAGTACTTGTTAATTTTATTTGCTTATATAAGTAAGACCCACTAGATGACAACTGCTTTTTCCCTTCTGCAAAAGGAACAGACAAATTCACAACCAAGTCCCGAGGCCACAGCTCATGAGGCTTCTGTATGAATCCAAGTGAATTGTGCCCAAGTCATAGATTTCCTGCAAGAAGAATGCTCTAACATAGACCTGTCACTCACCAAGCATCCACTGCCTTTTATCYCTTCAAAGACTACTTTTACAGAAGAGTCTGAACACATTATATTGTGCCCCTTAGAAAAGCAGCCACCCTAAGACCAAGAGGATTTGTCAGGAGGAAGCAAAAACATAGTTTGGTTCAGAGAAAAGGGATGCATTTTAAATAGATTATCAGTGAAATAAACATAGAATTCTATTTATTGGCACATTTTTTTAACAATCTTCATCAGATTATATGTCAACAATACCAAACTCAAGAAACTTGACATTTTCTTTCTGATATTGAATTCTGGACTATTTATTACATAGWTGGAAGCCAAATCCAATGGAAGGTGAAAAGGAATAAATTCAGGAAAKCCTCACTATCAGCTGATTCCACCACAAAAAAAAGACTCTCCCATCTCCTATAAATGGAGAAGGAAGTATATATTAAAAAAATCTGCATATAGAACACTTCCACATCACCCAGGGCCAGATCTCGACGCCTCTWATCACCTCTAGGGATGGGCAACCTACTCCAGTGTGGGAATATTTACACGCATATAGTGTGAATATTACACTGAACACATATACAAATAGATATAGTGAACATATACAGTAGGATWTTCTCAGCATTCCTCACCCACACGCCAGCCGCGGGCACGGCGCTTTCCAGGCAGGGAAGCACCTACTCGGCGGGGCTGCAGGACGGGGTGGGACTGAGGGATGGATGGATGAAGGCTRCGACGGGCAGCAGGGAARCCCCTGCTCGGCAGATGCAGSATGGAGCGGGGTGGGATGGAGGAAGGGAAGGAAACTGCCGGGAGAAGCAGAGAAGCGTATGCTCGGGGAGYGCAGGGCAGAACGGGGAGGGACGGCGGGAGGCTGCCGGGAGCAGRCGGGGAKGCAGTTGTTCGGTGGATGCAGGACRGAGCAGGATGGATAAGAGGAAGGAACAAAGGCTGCCAGGGCCGGGCAGACGAAGCAGGACGCCACCACGCCTCACTGCCCCGTCCTCCCGTACGGCGAGCGGAGCCTTGGCTCGGGCCGCCGCCTCCCGGAGCCACCCCCCGGGTCAGGGCCAGCCGCACTCCCGCGCCGTTTATCGTTTATCCTTTATCGTTTATCCTTTATCCCTTTTCCCTCATCCCTCATCCCGCGCCCCGGCTCCCACCTGCGCCGCGCGCCGGCCCCGCCCCTTCCGCCCGCCCTCAGCCACTGCCGAGCGGGCCTGGGCGCGAGCGCCGCCCCTCCGCCAATCAGCGCCGGTCGCGCGGCGATACAAGGCGGCTGCTGATTGGCGGCGGGTTCCCCCAATCGGCGGGCGCCTCTCATCCGGCGGGTGCGTGTTTCCGGAAGACGTGGCCGCCGCCGCTCCCGCCGGTGCCGCTGCGCTCCCCYCGGTCCCGCTGTCGCTGCCGCCCCGCCGCCACCATGATCTCCCTGTCCGACACGCAGAGTAAGCGCTGCCGCCGCTCCCGGGGGCCGGCCGGGCGGGCAGGGGCCGCTGGTGGCGGGGCTGGGGGCGTCGGGGGCCCGGCGGTCCCGGAGCGGTCGGGCCCGCCCCGTTTGTTGGCGGCGGGGGCTCCCAGGAGCGGCCGAGCACGGTCCGGTTGGGCCCCTGGAGACCGGCTGGAGACCGGCTGGAGCCGGCGGGGGGTGGGAGCGGACAGCGGCGAGGGGAGCTCGCATGGCCGCATCCCCTCAGTGGGAGCCGCGGCGGCCCTGTGCGACAGCAGTGAGCTGGCGGGGAGCACGGAAAGGGAGGTGGGATGGAGAGCGACAGGGARGCGCTCGGCAGGGTCCTTCGCTCTGTCCCCAGCGCGGCCGGCGTTTGTCCGGGGCTGCGAGCGCTYGGTGTGCTGTGCTGTGCTGTGGCGGAATCACAGAAYGGCCTGGGTTRCAAGGGACCTTACAGATCATCTTGTTCCAACCCCGTACCACGGCTAGATGGCCAGTGCCTGGCCACTCTCACAGGAAAGAATTTCTTTCTAACATCTAACCTAGACCCTCTGTGGGTTTGTATCCATTACGCTTTGACTGATCGCTATGAATGAATGAATGAAAGAAAGCTGAACAGTAAATAGAGTAACACTTAGCTCGACTTTCCCGTGTGGACATTAGTGGTCTGGAACCACTTACTTATGTGTAAGTGGCTTTACTGTCCTGCTCTTGCTGGTACCGCACCAAACGTCTGCAGGTGATGCYTGGGGGAACTTGAAGATGTGGCTAAGACACTGAAGTGAAAAAAAGTAAAAATACTTGTATGGGGTCATAGTTTTGTTTACTGAAGTACTTAGAAATAGAGATCAAAAAAATCAAAGAAGTTCATTAGTGTGTCCTTGCAGCCCGRAGGGGCAATGGTATCCTGGRRTGCATTGGRAAGTGTGGCCAGCAGGTCARGGGAGGTGATCTTCCCCTCTACTCTGCCCCAGTGAGGCCACATCGGGAGCGCTGTGCCCAGTTCTGCACTCCCCAGTACAGGAAAGACAAGGAGSKMCTGGAGAGGGTCCTGCGGAGGGGAACAAAAACGATGGGGAGCATCTCTGTTGGCACTGTGAGAGCTGGGCCTGTTCAGTCTGGAAAAGACTGAAAGGTGATCTTTTTGATGCGTATAAATATCTCAAATGAGTGCAGAGAGGACGRTGCTTGACTTTTTTAAGTGGTACCCATCAACAGGACATAGAACGACAGCCATAAATTAAAAGACAGAAGTTCCACCTCAAGATGAGGAAGAACTTCTTTCCATTGAGGGTGGCAGAACCCTGCAACAGATGTCCAAGGAAAGCATGGAGTCTCTCTCTCTCTGGAGACATTCCAAACYCACCCGGACACACTCCTGTGTCATCTGCTTTGGCAGAGTGTTTGGACTGTGATATCTCCAGAGGCCCCTTCCAGCCCTAACAATTGTGATTCTGTGATAACAGCTTAAGCTGCAAGGTAAAGGACATCGTTAGGGCTTTGATTTAAATTACCATCTCATGTATGATGCATTTCTGGGATGATTGCTGCAGAAGGAAACACGTCTGCCTGATAAGCACCACAGCATCAGTTATGAAGGAGGGTGTGAAAAATGTAGAAAAAACGTTAAAATAACTAGGTTTGATAGCAGGATACTGGAAAYGGAGGTATTGAATCCAAGGATGAAGACAGGCAGTAAAGTTTAGCAGCATTCAGCATCAATGGTTTCTTGAGATATTCACATATTATGCTGTTAATGGGATGAGTACTAACCCTTGGGGTTAATTTTTGATTTCTGAATGATTAAACCTTTGTGGGCTTTTCTATTGCCATTTCCTTAACTTCCTGTCTGGAGTATTCACTGGACAAAAATGAAAAATCTCTTCAGAAAGAGATTCACTGTTTTTCTTTTCCTTAGGTTCCTCATTTGGAACCTTTATCTGTTTCCAATGCTAAGACTGTCAGAGAGAGGAGTARTAAACAAAATACTGTGACATTTAGGGATTTTAAGGGTTTTGTTTTGGTTTTTTTTTCAGTTTTTCTGAAATTCTAAAGATAGTTCATTAGATGTTTTGAAACTCACTGCTGTCTGGAAAAATACAGTGTTAGCCATAGAGTCACTGGTGGAGTAGTGTGATAAATACCTGGAGAGAGCCACTGCATTGATTGATGTTTGGAAAGTTAATTTTGCATCTGTGGTCTAGAACATAATTTTTAAGTGGTGCATTGAATTATGTTGTGAACCACCAGTAATTGCAAAAGAATGCACTTAGCTTTTCCCAAATTAAGTGTTCAATACTAAAAATTACTGCTAGCAAAACAATAGTTATACATTGAATATAAACTGTATTAGTTTTTGTCTTCTTAGAGTCCATAGTGGACAATTCCATTTTATTTTGCACTATGCAGTGCAATATAAAAGACAGGGGATGTGAATTGTCTACCCTAATCTTTAACAAGCAATGTGTCTTAATTTTGAATTTTAATATATTCTAAGCTGACTGAGCACTCTGACACAGTGCTGCAGTAGTCTTGCACAGCTTATGGAGTTTCTGGAGAAAGTGATGAAACTTTGCTCCCTTGTCTCAGAAAATCATAATAATTTAGAATAAATGCAACCTGTCTAATGTGTGTTTCTGCATTTCTAGGCATTGATATGTTGTATTARACTAATGTGGGAAAGCTTTTCTGGYGCAGGAGAAAGAATTTAAAAATAGTTTGTTCCCTCTATAAATATTCATAGTTTGTTGTTGAAAAGATTTTATACAAAATGCCAGCACTTTTTCTTTTCCTTCCTCTGAGAACAGTAGTTAAAATATATTTCCAGATTCTGATATGAATCAAGTCAGTCACACCTTCTACTGAGACAGCAGCACCAGAGAATATTAGTCCTGGACCATTCATCTTCTTCTTGCAGTTATTTTGGAATAATGAGAATAACGTTCCCTTCTCTTTTTTCCCTTCACTAAGCAGAGAATATGGGTGACTTCTGAAGTGAATCAGAATCCATTGTGGCAGAARTGATTACAAACACGTTTCGGGTGATTAGAGAAGTGTCAGAGTGGTGATTGCAGCAGCTGTTGGGAGTTGGCCTCTGCCTCCTTGCCAAATCTATACCTTGTGCTGTTCCTGCAGGAKGAGTGAATACTCACTTCCCATGACTGCATATTTATCTTGCTGGCAGCTGGTAATTCCTCTGGAGTCCTGCCTCCAAGTGTTTTCCTTCCAGAATACAGATTGTTTCTGCTCTTCTGAAGTAAAGTGTACTGGAGAAAAGGGCAGTTGCAATTGTTATATTGCCTTCAKTCAGCAGATCCATTGAAAATACAATTTGCAATTCTGTTTTTAATTGTAAACAAGTACAGAGTGSCTGTAGTAAATTGATTGTATTAGGTTACTTAGTGGTTTTAATTGTGGGGTGTTAAAATACTCATTGTGACAGTTTAAAGTGGCAGGCAGTACTACAGAACTACTACAGCTCTTAACACCATGTGCTCTGCAGCTTGCTGAAAGCCAAGCCCTTACAGAAGTTTGCAGAGTGGAATGTTGCTGTAACAAATCTCTTTGAGCTGYTTTGAAATTTATTTCCAGAACTAAATGTAAGTCCTGAAACAAGCAGAATTATCCTTTACTCCCAAGCTGATCAAGCAAGAGCAAATGACAACTGCATCTACATTGCAGTACAATTAAAATATATTTAGGTGGATTTGGCCAACAGTAGCAGTGAAGRCTGTGATTGTGGGTGTGGCTTTTTGTTTGTTTCCGGACAGGCTATGGAAAACTACTTGGAACTTCAAAATGCACAGCAGCCTGTCCATAGTATTAGGGCTGGTTTTGCTGAGCTGTTTTTGTATCCTATGGGTTTCTAAATTCTCTGGTCACAGGGAAAGCAGTAATAAATGCAGGTATTTTCACAGCCATGTTGCTGCTATTCCCAGTTTTTCTCTCCCATTCAGTCTGYTCGAGAGTCAAAGGAAGACATTAGAGATTTAAAATCAAAAGCAGAATGTATTTCTAAGAGCAGTCTTCAAGATACTTTAAAGGCTRTTGTCAAATGGTAGCTTTAATCATAGCTTGACATTTCTAGCCAGGTTTCTCACACAAACCYTCCATCCTACTCTTGCCTTCGTGGTGTTTCTTGAGCATCCTTTGCAGAACTCCAAGTTTATAGAATTGTTTAAGTTGGAAAAAAAACTTTTAAGAGCATTAAGTTCAACTGTTAACCCAGCTCTGCCCAGTCCACAATATAATCAAATATATTAAGTACAAAAGGTATTAAAAAATGTGCAAATTAAGATCATAAAATGAAAAATTTCATAAGATGAAACTGCTGTGCAACACTAGCAGTCTAGAGATATTGTATCGATGTGTAATGTAAGTCTAACAATTAYGAAAATGAAGTATGAAGCATGAAAAATATAATTGAACATTAATCCCTCAATATTTAGTGTCTACTAGTTCTTTGAAGCCTGGAGACCCAGGCTAGTGTTTCATAGCTGTCAACACATTTGTAACTTGGAAAAATCCTGCAGGATTCATCCAAATTGTGTTCCATCCAGAAACTGGGGGGAGTGGGAYGTGAGGTCTCAGGAAGGTGGAGAGGACCAGGGTACTTACATTACTACGATAAAGATAATGGGATAAGATCAGCAAATCCCAGAGTATTCTGAGTTGAAAGGGACCCACAAAGATCAAGTCCAAGTCTTCAGTGAATGGCCCATATGGGGATCAAACATTGATGTTAGTACCATGCTCTAATCAACTGACTTAGTCTGGAAAATAAAGTTTCATTATCCCTTTACAAAACAATCCTTTCCTCCATACTAGCAGTAAATCAAAAGGGTTGTATGCCTTTGCCATATGTATGTACGCATGATTACTTTTGATTGCATTCAATTTCAGTTCCAAATATGGACTATTTTGATAAGCAGCTCCCAAAGATCTGTCTGTTATTCAAGTGTTTGGTGTCTACAAGATTTACGATATTTGTACACTCAGGGAAGTTTTTAAATTTAAAATTTCTTTAGCTTGGATGTTCTAAGTTTTTTCCCAATTTCTATGCATGGATTTTTCTCGGTACTGTGGTCTGTTACATGCCTAAATTTGCTTTTTTTTCAGAGATTGGAATGGGACTAACAGGCTTTGGAGTGTTTTTCCTGTTCTTTGGAATGATACTCTTCTTTGACAAAGCTCTTTTGGCTATTGGAAATGTAAGTGCCTTTTCTGCTTACAATCAAGTATGTGATCTATTAAAAATAAACTGAGAATAGAACAGTATGTTATCAGTTTGAAGCTGCATGACAAAGATTACTGTGGTGATTTGGKATAAAGGAGGAGTTGTGCTCAGTGATAGGAGTGAATCATTTTTCCTGACTGAGGTTAGAACAGCTCACATTGATGTGAATATCATATCTCAGGTCAGGCCTGTGGGTTGTTGGTAGACAAGAAGCAGCTTGTTCCACAGTTGTTGTGTTGCTGCAAATGGGATTTTTTCGTGACCTGTCAATTTTAAGTATGTATTTGGATAAGAATCAATAAGTACTTGCTAGCATTGCACTTTCCAGTGCTGTACGAGGGAAGAAAGAAGTATGAATTGCTGGCAATTCTGAGTTTAGAAGAGCCAAACTCCCTTCATAAAAGAGAGATTCAGTATCTTCAGCTTTTACCAAATCGAAGTTTTTGCTGAAAGCAGCACAGGAAATAAATCCTAGTTCCGGTACAAAAGTTTCCAATCCAAATATAAAATTACTGGGTGTTTTCTGCATGTGATAATCTCTGTGCCTCTGCTGTTCTCAGSTTTGCTGGCCAGCCAAAGCACAGCCTGGTAGAGGTTCACCCTCTCCTTTGTTGATGCCTAGAAGTCTGCGATCAAAACAGAYCAGTTTCATTCCATGGCAGCAGAGTCAAATGCTGAGATTCACTGAAGGGAAATACAAAATTGTGTATTGGAATTTTGGTGCATTAATTGAAACATTGCTATGAACCATCAAATCAAGTGTGCAGTGAAAGAGTGAAAAAWAAATTAATGCTTATTTTTTCTTTTTCTAATGTGAAGCGGAAATACAAGATCCTGTTTAGGGATAATGATGAAAACATAGGTAGAAAGAGATAATGACAGGCTATGTGATAACCAAAGATAATGCAAGAAAAGGTACTATATTCTTACAGAGAGCTGTTTTTATTTTTAAAAAAGTTATATCAGAAAGGGCATGAGGTTCTAACAAAGTGATGTATTAAATACTTTACAAAACTTAAACTTGTGTAAAACAATCTTGAGTAAAATGTGAGATGCTATCACATTCTAAGCAAAAAAAAAGTTGCCCAGATGTGTGCTTACAAGCTGAAATAATTATCAGACCTGTTGCTGCAAGATGCTAAAAATAATCCTAACTAGTTGAGACTAGCGTGATAGTGTTCAGTCTATACTGGGACAAATAAACCACAAAAAGGCTCTACACAGTAAAAAAACAACTTCTAATGCTGTTCARCTGTTTTCCTTGTCTTGCTTTGAACTATGAGTAGATCAGTACAAGCTGTTGARGATGTCAGTGGTGCAGAACAGAGGTGGTTTTTTTGTGAATTCTTGGTTTTTAGGAACCTTTGCTATCAGTGGTACTAAGCTTCAGCACCACTTGTGGTAAAGATTGTAAATATGTGACAGGGCAGATATAACTGTTGTCAGCAGGTCTTTTGTTTTGAGTGTGTTCGGCAGAGACCACAAAGCATAGACTCTTTACTTTTAAGCAGCTGAGAGCTGCAAGTGCTTTAAGATGGACCTTACAAAAGAAAATCARTAAATTCATTCTCACCATCTGTCTTTTGGTATTAAAAGAACTTGTGCAAGAAAAGGAGCCTGTATATGTGTTTACATCCTGTACTTRGGAATATAATTAGCTATTTTCTTTCTTTGGTTTGTTTTTGTCTTTTCTAGGTTTTATTTGTGGCYGGCTTGTCTTTTGTTATTGGTTTAGAAAGAACATTTAGATTCTTCTTTCAAAAACACAAAATGAAAGCAACGGCATTCTTCCTGGGTGGTGTGCTCATAGTTCTCATTGGTTGGCCTTTAATAGGAATGATCCTTGAAATTTATGGGTTCTTCCTATTATTCAGGTAAGTCTTCTTTGAAAGTAAYTTTCTGTGTTGCTGTATCTARGAATAAATGTATTTGTGTAGTGYTTCTGTGTTAAAGTTGACAAAGCARYATCCTTTAAATGATCCTTTCTGACAGATTTTATATKAAATGGTTTATTTACAAATTGGTAAGTATTTTTCYRRGACTCAAATATGCTAATGTTTGTGKGGCACATACCAAAATGACTTCRTTAATGTTGRTGTCTAACCAAAKACTTGTAAAGCTTCAAAATGTGTGGAAGCCCAAATTCTTAGYAGTGCAAAGTTTAAAYATTTCCTTATGGAAAAGGGAGATACTTGATACTTTTTTTGGCGGGAAGTTTGTTCTTTTCTTTAACAAACAGGGCAAAATATTTAGGTACCACCMTGCTAGATTTGTAACCTTACCCTTGCATCACTGTGGCAGCCCAGGGAAAAGATGTTTTTTGTTGAGCTTTATTACACTTGTGCCCTAGAGTAAGAACTGCTGCTTTGGGTTAGCAGTATCTTGATTGAGTTGAGGAAAAATGGAAAGTCTTATTTTTTAACAGCAATCAAACTTGTTGTAACTTTCACAATGTGTCATTTAAGTTCTTCATAAATGCAACTGTAATAGAGAAAGAAATTGACTTGTTACAACCTGCATAGATATCTACATTTTTATCTTTATTTCCATGGTTGAAGTTCCATGCATCCCTACAGAACAAGGCAAGAAATATGCAAAAAAGTAGAAAAGGTGCCCTCTAGTTGAATTTCTGTCCAGATGCAGATTGTTTCATTAATGCTTATTGATGGAGTTTCAGACCCTGAATTGTTCAGTGAATGGCTGAATAATACTGTTCCTGTTAATCAAAGAGAAACCACTGTYCTCTTTTGTACTCAGCTTTTTGTATACTCAATAAAATTGTATGTTAATCTGGTATGTAGTTTAGATAAAATGTTTATTTTTTAAAACAAATCTGAACTTGGCTCCTGCTGAAGAAGTGAGCTTTCAGAAAACTAATTTTGTGGGTTTAATGTATTTCTTACTGTTTTACTCTATGTTACTATGAATGCTGCCATTGTGAGTGCTTTGATAATCACAATATTTTACTGAATACATTGTCACTTCTTGCATGTAGTGCTTGGTTTAATCAGCCAGTACAAAGCAAGTAGAATGTGTTTTCCACAAATACCCTCCTTTCAAAAGATCTCAAAAGAGTTGTAAATTACTATGTCTAAGCACGTGTGGTTATGGATTATCTAGTGGTGCTAGCCTGGGGCTCCCAGGGTAAAATAATGTTGAGGGGCTTATAAAAGTWGTCCCTAAGGACTATCCCTTAGCCTAAAGGCTATCAACAAGGGATGATTAATTCCAGGTATGAATGTTTATCTTACCTGTTTTAATTTAAAACATGTGGTGACCAATGGTTTGGACTGAATGAWCTTAAAGGTCTTTTCCACCTTGATGACTCCATGAATCTTTGACCATCTTTTCTAGTGCTTAATAGTTGATAGAATCTAAATCTCTTGCTATAAGGTTGACTAGTGACTACTTTAAGAAAGTTTTTGTTTTGCTTCAGTCTTGTTCAGTTCAACCATCATTGTGTTGTCAGTAACTTGCTCCTTTCTGAAGTTACAAATGAACTTTTTCCTCAAGCATCATTTTATATGGTTCCTCAGGATCCTGCTGCTTGGTTGCTTAGCAGAAAAATTCCCTGGCTGTTATGGGGCAGTTGTTGTAATCAAAGCTGCTTYTGGAGCCTTGTTCAGATTATAGGCATGCAGAGTTATGGCTGACAATATTATCCTTCCTGTACTGACTTTTCCTTATTCTTGTGTACAGMAATTGTTTTAATCTGTTACAAGTAGTTTGTGTGCCCTGCATCGCAATTTACTGGGCTGCTGACATGATCCAGTCTTTAAAAAAAACCAAGCTCAAAAAAACCCCTWTGTTGGTATTGATATTACCAAGCAAATAGTTCTTAACAATGTGGTGAAGAGGGTGATGACTTGTGAAATTTCACTGTTCCACTGTGGCTGAGGCCTCATTGCACGTTAATCATTATTCCATGCAGGGAATGCTCAACACGAGATCACTGGGAATGCCACCAGTTGGCTGCAAACAGCTGAGATACTGCCGCAGAAAATTTGTTTTTCTGCTGCAGAGATTAAGTGGACAGTGCAGGGGCTATGCCATAGYAGCTATGCCAGGCAACATCCCCTGGGTCATGATTCAAACTGCTGACTTAAATTTGGTAAATAAATGAATACATAACTCTGTCATGCATAATTTTCTTTAGTTAAAGAATATCATACATGATTTTAATTACGCAGAACTAACTTCGCTTGTTTTTACATTGGGTCTTGAGTGTATTTTCTATAATATAAAGAGGAATTATCTCAAAATGTGTATATTCCTTCCTGGTTTTCTCCCTTCTCTGATGAATGTATGTTGATATATTTGGTAAAGAAGTATGCTGCTAACAAGTTTCAAAATTTTATGTAATCTTGGTTTAAAAATTATCTGCTATTTTTTCATGTTATAGCAATATGAGAAAAGCTTAATTATAAAAACTAATATAATCTTCTGATATCTTATCTAAAGGGGTTTCTTTCCTGTGGTGGTTGGYTTTATTAGAAGAGTTCCAGTTCTTGGATATCTCTTGAATTTACCTGGTATAAGCTCGGTAAGTATTTAGTACTTCATGCAACAATTGAAGCTTGTTCTGGTGTTTATTCCACTGATATAGCACTAGTAGAAATGCATCAAAAATAAATATAACTTTGGAGCAATGATTTTGAGTGCATTCCTGTGCAGTTGTTGTACCATACACATCCCATTCATTTCCAGGGAGAGATTTCTAGTTGTAAAAGCAACAAAAGGACAGGTTTGCAGAAGCTGCTCTGCTCACGGGTAGTGAAGTGGAAAGAGCCCTGGATTGTGACTGGGAAYGCTGCAGTTCTTCCTGCTTCACTGTTGGTTCTGGATGACCAGACAGGTGAATCCTGCCTGGGGCCTCTTTTCTTATCTCTACGAGGAGGGCACTGTTCTTGGTGCAGTAATTGGGTGAATTTACGGAAAGTGGCCTGTAAAAGCAAACAGTGGAGTTCAGGTGTTAAGCTGCAGCTTATATGGTGAACCCAGAAACTCTCATGATGCATAGTCATTCATCAGATATATTTATTGAGGTCCACTGCACCAGGCTACATCTTTTTATTACAATGATTTGTATTTTTTTSAAATGGAGTTTTCAGTTTTCTTTACCAAATGGTCAGGGATTTGAAGACAATTAACAGGTGCCAGAAAGATGCTAATCTAGGGTGTTTTAGTCAACTACTTTT
Source organism: Malurus melanocephalus (assembly GCF_030028575.1). Classification (NCBI taxonomy): domain Eukaryota; kingdom Metazoa; phylum Chordata; class Aves; order Passeriformes; family Maluridae; genus Malurus; species Malurus melanocephalus. The sequence continues at coordinate 871,835 of NW_026623344.1, forward strand.
ACTGTGCTAATTTTTGTATGTATTTTAACACAAGCATTTTTAATACCAGTTTTGAAAGAGACAGTTTTAATACCTACTACTAAAAATTAATAATGGGAATAATTTAGATGCATACAGGCTATTTTTTTTWAAAATGAGTGTTCCAGATCATCTGTTCCAGTTTCACAGTTAGGCCAAGTTGTGGCTCATAATTCATGATCAATTGAATGTTTCATTTGTCAATTGATCTTAGTCATATTTAATTTGATCATAATGGGGTTAAATCTTGTTTTCAAAAGATAATTGTTAATATTTTATTCAAAGCCTACGTAGGCTCAGAAGAGAATCCACAGTAATGGTCAGTTGAAGTATCTTCCTTGGTCTACTAATGCATGTGTGGCTGAGACTGTATTGTTTTGTTTCCACCATTAAGCTGGCAGTGTTATCTGCATTCTTCTATTTCATTTCTCATTCTGTTGCATCTTCATGTTGCACTGTTAATGTCTATATGAGAAAAACATGTCATGCAGAAGCACAATTGCAATGTAAGAACTTTGATTTTCACAAACCTAAACCATGAGACCTCGGTGAGTACTACTTGACTCTCATTTCCAGTCTCATACTAACTGTGCAAGTAGCAAGCAACGTTTGAGAGTAGCTTCACTGTGCATAAATGTCATCAGCTTAAAACCTTTTTGTCTCCTTTTCCACAGCTTGTAGATAAAGTTGGAGAGAGCAACAACATGGTATAATGAGGAGGCGGAAGACTGATTCTAAACTTTTACTGTATTATTTATAAAATCCCTTTGAAGAATACTCAGCACAAAGATTAAGTTGTGTACAAAGGAAAAACTTGTTACATTYGTTACATAACAGTTTAATTTAAAATGTATAGTCAACAATATACATTAGAAAAGAAGCTCGGCAAGTATGCTTCTAGGAAAGTAACTCCAGAGTTCAGGAAGTAAACTGAAGAGGTGAAAGTCATGGAATAACCCATGTTACAACTGTTCAAGACTACTTTTGTTGGTTTTGGAAAACATGCTAGAGGCAAGGAGTCCTTGTGGAATTAAAGGTGCCTGTCCTTTACCTCCTGATTTTGAAGGTGCAGTAGAGCAAACAGGCCTACATTTTTAAGGGTGACCCAAACTTACCCAACTCTCTGCTTGCTATCCTCAGAGTGCAGAAAATCAAACAGGAAACTTCTTGTGTAACAAGAGATGCATCTTTGCATGAAGGTCAAGATGACTATTCATCTATAAGTATATTATGACAATAAAAAGGAAACCCTACTCAGTTCTGTAGTAAATGTTTTTGTAAATATGTGGCTGAAATACAACATTGTTATCTTAATGTTTCAAAGCCAAATGTTAGTTGATTGTATTTGCCTTCCGTTTCGGAATATGCAAAAGGTCAATCTTTAATAACTTTGGTCTTAAAWGTTGGTTCTGAACATGTAGAGCTCCTTGGGGAACTCTGGAAGCTGACTTGTAGTCCTTCCAGGTTGTTCTGCTTGAACCATGTTACATGTGCATCCGGATGAGAATGTAGCCCCTTGTCACTAACATGAAAACTTTGTTAAATACACCTAGTTCACAAAAAAATGCATTAGGTTGAGGTGCTGATATGAACCCTGTGAAATGTAACTTATCTGAATTTGGAACTTTGTTTTTAAACAGTTTGAAACTAAGCTTTCTTTGTTTACTCTGGAACTACAAATTGACTTTTATTTTTTACGGTAATAAAATGAAAACTTAAAGTTCTGTGTACGTGAGTCTCTGGGGAGAAAATTCAGTTACTGGGGCTRACTAAAGATCAAGTGCCAATCTCCATATGTTTGTAAATTGTTACTGGGGTTATCTTCAAACAACTTCTCTTGGTTGCAGAGGATTCTTGGCTAACCTGGAATAAATGTCCCCTCCTAAACCATGGGTCATGTTTCTGCTTCTTTTGGAATGTTGAACGTTGTGCACTTTCAATACGCTTAGTTACAGTGTCCTCACCTAACAAACCGTGCTTGCTCACTGAATAGTGTTTGTGCAGGTGGTGGGGGGGTTTCTGTTGTGTTTCACTTTCTCTTCCCTTTCATGTAATCCAAAAACCAAATTACCCAATGTAGTAGTAAAAGTAGCTAAGTAGCCTAAAGGTCTAATGAATGGGGTTTTGGTTTGGGTTTTTTTTTTCTTTTTTTTTTTCTTTTAATTTTATTTCATGCAAATTTAAAACTGCAGATACTACGAAATATATCAATCTGAGTTTTCAGTATTAAGTTTTTTTTTTATTTTTATTTTGCAGTTAAAATTGGAATTTTTCAAAATAAATTCTAAGTTAAAAAGAATCCTCATATGCTAATCCTTTTGAAAGTTGCTCTGACTTTGTATAAAAAATGGGKTTTTTTCATTGCAATTGTATAAATAGCTGCAGTCTACTATTATCGATATTTAATTTGCTTTCTTCTAAAACAGGCACAGAATGATTCAGGAAAAAAATAGCTGTTGTTTTACAATTAATAGCATCTGAAAAATCAGTGAGTTTGTTTTATAAATGACCAAAAATAGCTATATTCGCTTGATGGCATGTGTGTTATAGTTTACAGATGGGAGCAAATCTGACTTGTGGGCTCTACCTCAAGAGATAAACCATTTTAGATAATCCAATTTTATTGCTCCTTTAGGTCTGTTGTGTGTGACAGTGACTAGAGAATAACACTACAGCASCTTAGCCAACTTGTTCTGTTTGCTACAGTAGCATACTAGCCTGTGCTGTGGGAACCAAGTGCTGTCTGAAGCAGACAGTGTTCATCATTTACTTTAGAAGCCAGCTACCTGAAGGTTTTTGTTTTCTCCTGAAAAATAATGTGATGGGAAAGGTGGATTGCACCGCCTGACTGTGGATCTCTGGCTGCAGCAAGCTGCTTGGTAAGCTGAAGTACCTTCATCAACAAGAAAGCTGATCATGTCGTTTGGAGATGGTTAATGTGTTGCTGTGGGTGATCTTCTGCCTCTTTGAAAAGTTGGGGTGTAGGCAGGTCAACTCATTTATATTGAATTCATTGTTTTAAATCAAAAGTCATTTTTTGTCACATRTGAACTGTTGTGAAAAGTATCTGAGGGAACTGAAATGTAAGTTGAATTTAGCATAGTCTATCCCTCAAGATAATGTCTTCGAGATGATTTTGCCAAGATAAATGTGGGTGGCAGTAAAGATTTAAACAACTTAGCCTTAAAGTGTTTCTGTCCTTGTAAAAATATCTCTAACAGAAACATGCTTGGAATGTTTCCCCTTTTAAATGTAATTTATAATTGCTTTAAAACTCGTAAGGATGGATCTTATTCTGAGCAAATGAATCCTGTAAATATCCTTGTCATACCTTGAATAAATGGGTACCTTTTTCTACAATTTGTCTTCATGTCTCTTTGTGTGCACATTTTAAGAAAGTCTCTTGACAAGTTTTCCATTCCATAGGGGCAGGAGTACAAGCTGTTACTGCTTGGCTGTCTTGCACTGTTGTGACTTTTACAGTAAATAATGTATTGGATTAATCTTAAACGGAAAGATTTCCTCCCTCTCTTACAATAAACCTTTTACATAACCATCCCCCTAGTTTTTCAAGTTMCAGCTTTGAACACATCACAACAAAATGTGAAATACCTGTTACATGGGAAACTACCTCTTTTTCTGAGGAAATTACTGTGAAACTTCAGGAGAAAAAGAGCATGTCTTAGATCTTGGAGCAGGTTTTTAGTCTAGTTCAAAGATACAACCRTGAGTTCCCTGGATCCTGGAATGGCTGATAAGCAGGTTTACCATTCCGTGGTGTTCTGCAAGCTTGTGGCCATTTTTGAGCATTTTCACAGAGCAGCAAAACAAAGCTTTTAACTGGTGTTTGAGGTGTTGTGTTGGCGCTRTGTACCAATACCCTTAAAGTTTAATTTGTTCAAAGTTCCAGCCTCTYGACTAACTTTGACCAAAGTACTTCTATGGTAAGTATTCCAAGGAACTGGCACTTCCTAATTAAAAAGGGGGAAAAAAAATCCCACAGCAGTGTCTGCTTACATTTGTTAAACTGTGAGAGGGATAAGGTATAATTTTAATCTGTATGTAGCTCATGGCCAGTTACTTTCAGTAACTAGTTGCCATTCATTAACCAGGAATACTTTGGATTTGTTACTGCTCACAATGCGGTACCACATGCAGTTTAGAGTCTATCAAAAGCAGTGTAAAGAAAGGAATCTTGTCTCTGCAGCAAATGTCAAAATCAATATTTTATGTGATTACTTGAAAATGTTTAYTTACCAGATTTTAAGGCACAGATTCATGTACTTGTTGCCTTTCTGGAGCACTTGATTATTGATCAAGGCTGGAAAGTATAGAGTTGATGTCCCTAAACCAAACGTGTGTCCCAGCTGTTTTCTTCAGAGGTCACTGCCAGCCCTTGGACTCCTGTCTCTGTTCCTCTGGCTGACACATCCTGGCTCAGTTTGGCTGTTCTACCCTTCAGGCTGCCAATACCAGCTGTGACATCAGTGGYATATCATTATCAGACTGATTTACCAGCAGAACTTGGCCCTTATGGCCCATTTGTTCTAAGCTCTGCCCCTCTATTATTGACCTTGGCACATTAAAGCATCTTTTAGAAGACTTGGATCCCAGCAAAGAGATTCTGCAGCTGCTGTAATCCCTTGCCAAGCCTAATTTCACCACAATTGTATGTTAAAGCATCCTCCTCAAATATATAACMATTTGAAGAAAAATGACAGGGCTACTGTGGGATAATTTGGTGTGGAATTYATTAGCTCAGACTAAGTGTGATGACTGATAAGCTGGGATGTGGAGCAATATCTATATATAGGAATGTATTTATGTGTTKGTTACCAGTCATTAATGGCAGTTCAATTAACAGTTTACCTGCTGAGGTAGTGCATGCCCAGAAAAGTGCTTGCCAAAAAGTGCTGCTGTATGCTTGCCAGAAGACACTATTTTCCATTAAGTACTATTGTTCCGGGGAATGTGGTGGATGTCCTGTAAAAATATGTAAGTTTGGGGTATCCTACTGCTCATAAAAGCATTGGCTTCCCAGCTGAGCAGCATCCCACATGGTAGTCCTGCAGTCAGGGGTCCCCCGTGGCCACCAGGAGGAGCCACGAGGAAGCGAAATTCCCGGGGTCAAGGATGGCAGGAAGGAGTCCTGGCTTGGCGGGTCACCGGCTCCCTGGAAACACCAGCATGGAGCCCGCGTCCCTGCAAAACCTGTGCCGGAGGTCAAGTGGTGATGTCTCATGTACTCAAGGGTAAAACATACCTTTTATCATCTTCACTTCAATCAGCCCCAGCACATGGCAACAGCTCC
>NW_026623344.1:877225-950218 GCF_030028575.1 Malurus melanocephalus
TTTGTTTTTTTTTCTTTTGGTGCACTTCTTTCTGAAGTCTTTTTAGGCTTGATTTAATTTAGACTGGGGAACCGCAACGTGGCTTTAGAGCACAAAGAGGATGTTGAGCTTTTTATAGAGCACCGTCAGAGCTGAAATGCTGCACGTCAGCCCCTCTCTGGGCTGGCAGGATTTGAAGCAGCTGGGTTGTACTTGGGAAGTTGGGAAAGCAGGCTTTTCACTTTGGCACAGCCCAGCTGCCTTCCTGCCTTCTTTTCTCCAGGCACTCCAAAGCTCTTCCAGTAACATCAGAGAAATCACGATTTCACATTGATTTCTACAATGTAATTCTACTGCTTTGAAATAAAAGGCTTTTTCGGACCCAGATGTTTTACACCACTAAACCCACACACACTTTAGGTCAGTCTTTAAATATTGATTTTGTTTTTATAATGAAACCAAGCAATTCTGCAGTGAATCCAAATGGTCCAGCTGAGTGGCTTTTATCATTAACTGTCAAACTTTGTGATCCACAGAAGGGTAACAAAGCTGGTGAAGGGTCTGGAGMACAAGTCCTATGAGGAAGGAGCTGAGGGTGTTTAACCTGGAGAAAAGGAGRCTCARGGMAGACTTTATATCACTCCCTACAATGCCCTGACAGGAGGATGTAGCCAGACGGGTGAGAGACTCTGCTCCCTGGCAACCAGCAATAAGACAAGAGGAAATGGCCTCAARCCACACCAGAGCAGGTTAGRTTGGACATTAGGTGGAATTTGTTCACAGAAATACTGATTCAACATTGGAATGGGCTGCCCAGGGAGATGGTGGAGTCACCATCCCTGGAGATATTTAAAGCAAGCATGGATGTGGCTCTCAGATACATGGTTTAATGGTGAGCTTGGAAGTGCTAGGTAATGGCTGGACTCAATGATCCTGAAGGTTTTTTCCCCACCTAAACAGTTCTATGAACTTGTGTGGAGAATTATCCTCCACTTGCTTCTCACCTCAAAACAAAAACCCTCAACAGCACAAAACATTGGGTGTTTTCCCTCTCTTGCTTTTCTCCCAGGCCTGAGTGGGGAAAAGAAGCGACTTTGGAATGGGGAAAAGAAGCAACTTTGGAAGTAGCCTTGAATGGGGAAAATGGGCTAGCAAGAAATCCTGGTGCTCCCTTTAAAAGATGAAGGAGCGCTTTGATTTTGATGAAACCTCAGTATTTCATCAAAAGGTGCTAAAGCCTCAAATAGATCCAGTGGCTCCCCACTCTATGCCTCCTCCACTCCCGGCTCCGGAGCACCTCACCCCCTTTAAAAGCCTTTGGAAGGCTTAGTCCCGGTGGAGATGGGAGCGGCAGGAAGGCAATCCCAATCTCAATCCCGATCCCAATCCCAATCCCAATCCCGATCCCGCAGAGCTATGAGCCCGCAAGCGCTGAGGTGAGGCAGGTGCAGCCACGCAGAACCTTCTGGAAGACCCCGGGAGGAGCTGAGGTGAGTAGCTGGAAAACAAAAAGGCTGGAAGAAGTGTTGAAAACAAACTCCGTTCTTGGTTAATTCCCGGAGCGCGATGTTTTTCTTGCCTCTCCGGGCAGAAATAAGTGACACATTCACAAAGTGCTTGTTTAGGAGGAATGCGTAAAGTGCTGTTTCCCTCAGAGGGTGGGAACGAAAGGGGCGAGATGTGTTTATTTGGTTCCAATTACCCTYACGCATGCAGGCCTTTTCCTTTCAGCCTTTTTCTAAGCATTTCCCTGGTTGTCAGATGTTGTGTGGCTGCWTTCCCTTTTATCTCCTCTCCCGACTCACGGTTTTTAATGTTTCTTTCTGTGAGGGTAATTGTGCAGCCCGTGCTCTCTGTGAGGGCGCCAGCTGAGGCGCTTTCCGCCCTTCAGCATCTCCAACAATCGCTTCCTACTCCCGGGCTTTTTATGTGGGCTTTTTACACCCAGATCACTCTGCTAATGGGTTTTACACAGAGCCCGCACACAGCGGAGCTSGCACGACCAAGGAGGTGGAAAAGCGGCGAGAGGATGGACGTGAGGGAATGAGCACTTGGGAGACGCCGCTGCCGCAAAAAGATCTGAAAATCACATCCCCTGAAACCTTGCCTCCCACTCGAGTCTTTCCACAAGCAGAAAGGCCGCGGTGCTTTCATCCTTCTAATTCTGCAAGCAATCTTAACTTCCTTTTCCAAAAGGAAGACTAGTAATTGCAACCATCAGGTTCTCCCATTATGCTGTAGTCTCAAAGGACCAGTCTCTAAAGGACCACTCCTTCCCCCAAAATAAGAACATTTTTAAAAAATCATCCCACCTTAAACGTATCTAAACATGTATATACATATAATTATGTAATACACATATAATAATTATGTAATAATTTTTATTTTCCATTAGGAAATTTCTACAGCACCAACCCGCTTCTTCATCAGAGGTTTTTCTTTCCCACACTTCAAAAGCTTTCCTCAATTATGTTCCCAGTTCTGCATGGCAGCTATATGGAAATCATGTCCTGCAACTGCCTTCTTAATTGTTCTTACAAGTTTTAGTTTTGTGGCTGAAATCAGCCACAGGTTTTCCCTGAAGAATATTGTAGATGAAAGTCGACGTTTCCTGATTTTAAATATTTTGCCAATGTACTTACATGCAATCATAGAAACTATGCAAGATWGAGTTTTAGTAAAAAAGCTGAAGTATTTCAGAAAGATCAAAACATAATCTGGTATTCCTGGAAGAGATACAATTATTTTTTTCAAATAGCTTTGGAACACATTTCAAAAGGGCTTATATTACAAAGAGCTCTGAAAGTTTTAAGAGATCAGGAACAAACTGAAGCACAGACTTTGTCTAAATGATACCTTCTGATTTAATCAAATTTGGTTTCTCCACATTTTTCTACAGAGAGTTTTTGTGCCATTTTAGAAGAAAAAAAAAAATCTCAGAATCCTAACTTTCTCTTAGATGGAAGACCTGGTTTCTACCCATCCTCTYCCTATCCCTCTTCAGAGGACACAGCCAGAGTTGTAGAGGAAACCTTGGAAAGTATATAAAGAAGGGCTTCTGCTCTTTATTCTTATAGAATTATGGAATTGCAAGCTTCCTCTTTTGACATTTTCCATTTGTCTTTATATCATAGATCATTTTTATTTTCATCATTGTAGTTCCTCATATTTCAGTGATTTAAAGGTGAGTTTATTCAGCTCTGGTTTGGAAAATGTGCATTACTCAAACTCTTTGCCTTGTGAATCCCTAGAACTTGTTGAAACACTTTGGACTCAGAGCATATAAATTGCCTTATTCCCTCATATGTGTGAAAAATTTACTCATTAAAACTTCTAAAGTTTAACAGTGCTGTCAACTGTTCACAGAATTCTTGCTGTTAATGGAAAAACTAGTGTTGAAATGAATAATGTTTTATGAAAATGAAATATTCAGACTGTAGAAAATTTCTTACTGATGGTTCAAAGCAACTGAGTGAATCACTAAGAAGTAAAGGTCTAATGTCCTTTGCCTTGTTACTTCTGGAGTTCAGTCTAGTTACAGTTTTTTGTAAGGCAATTACCCCTCCAAAAATAAATCTTTATGGCACATTTACTAACAGCAACTTCAGGTTTTGGGATGTTGCAGCAAGATGCAACTTTTAAARTAAGTTCTGCAGCTTCTCTGAATTTTGGTCTCCTTTTTTTTTTCTGAGTTTTATTTGCAAGTTTAGGGTCAGCTTGGCCCTGAATGAAAGCAAAAGATCTATATAAAGATCTCTTTTWATTACATATTCTAGATAACTTGGTAGTTTGGCTTTGCACAAATCCTCTGTAGTTCAGATAATATTTYTTCTTTCCCTTTCTTCCTTCTATTTCTTAGTTTTGCCCAGGTCATGGATCTACTCTGTCCCTCAGTAGCTGGCAGCAGTTTAAGGATAATTTGAAATGCATCTCTATGGTGGGGCATGTTGCAGTGAACTTATTAAAAGGCTGATTGTTCAGACTGGTAAACTGAGCTCTGGAAACAGTAAAATGGTACTCAAATAGTTTTTTTTGTTTGTTTGTTTGTTTGTTTTTTAAGGATTCAGGATACTGAAGTGAGTCTGGAGAAAATGTACAGCCTGTAATGAAAAATACAAAAAGATTTATGGATAAATATGCCATAGAGGTAGATTCAGTATGATTTTTCTGAAAGGAAATACTGATCTGCCTATCTAGAAATTTCTTCAAAGGAAGAAGTCTAATTGATACAATCTAATTGGATTTTCAAAACATTTGACAAAGTCTCTTAGCAAAGGCTCATAGAAAAGAAAGGTGCTTTTATGGTTGCTCTCTTTAAYTGAGTAAGAGATAAGCAACAGAAGAGAGTCTGTAATTGAGAAAATGGGAAATTGAGGGAAACAGAGAAAGGACAAAGTTTGCTGATGAGATTTAAAGCCTACAGGGTAAGGGTGTTAAACAATTCAGCCAAACTAGGGCTATCTGCAGTAGGACCTTGTGAAACTGAACATACAGTTGTAAAAATAATAATAATGTCTGTGAGTATAAAATTATGCACATAGCTAAAAAAAMCCCTAGATGTATATAAATGGATGGGCTATGAATGAAGTGTTGCCTTTCAGCAGAGAAATCTTAGAATTAATTAGAAWTAAGTTGTACATTAATAGATCTGTTCACTTTAGTGCTCATGAACAGTCAAAATAGAAACAGACCTGTAATGAAAAGAAACAGAGGAGGGGGAAGAAGACAAATTAAGTATGAAGACTTGCTTTTTGAGAGTTTTGTGTAGTTCACATCCCCATCTGAAATCAAGGATGATCAAGGTTATTGAACTGTTTTATAACGAACAAAAAAAAAATTAGAACTCCTTATCTGGAGAAAGGAGATGGCTGACAGAGGATTTGACAATTGTCTATATAATCACAAGTGATGTGTAGGGGGTGAAATGCACCTTATTTGKGTTTGCAGTCTCACAGCATTAGAAAAATGGAGAATGATGTGAAATTTTCAAATGGCTCGTTCAGAATAAAGTAAAATTAGGAGTTTTTCCACAGAGCAGAGCTAAACTGTGGAACTAACAAGCACAAGATCYGATAGATATCCAATTTTATGTAGGTTCCAGGAATAAATTAATAGAACAAAAATCCACAAGGAACTGTTAAGCCTAGAGAATTTGCCTTTCAGGAAGCTGATGTGGTACAAACCCTTTGAGGATAAGTGTAGAAACAGTATATGGAGCAAAGTGCCTCTCTATGCTTATTCTCTCCTTGAAACTCTTCWATAGGCATTATTATTGTGTACTGTCAGTGACAGGATACTGAATTAAATGGACCCTTGSCCTGACCCAGCCTGGTTGTTCCTATGTTGTGGCTGTAACCTGAAGATAACTCTTGTGAATGGATTGGATTGCTCTCATGAGCACTGAGAGTAGTGCCCTGATGATGAGTTGTCTCTGCCTGAAGTTTCTTCACTGCTTTCTCTGCCTCCTGTTTTTTGCTCCATCTTTTTCCTTTCCTAAATAGCTGGTAAAACATCACTGTTCATGTGAATTTGCATCTTGGGTACCGTTGCTCACCTGTGTTCCTTTGGAATCCAAAGTACTTGTAAATCCATTAAATGGCACTTTTTTACCTGGCTGAAGAGCAGCAGGAACAAAAATCTACTTACGTAATCTATTTCTGGCAGTGTACAAGAGAGAATAATTCATGTACTTTGTGCAAAGCACAACTTGGCACTTCTGACAGCCGCACTGAGATGAAACAACTTCCTACATCGACTCTAAAGGATATCARAAGAGGAAAACCTTTACAAAAACATTAGTAAAGGAAGAAAATGTAACATCACTTCTGATGAAAGTAAGCACTTTGTGAACATGACATTTGCATTTTCTCTTAAAAATTCGTGTTTTTTCTTATTCGTTTCACTGGCAGCAGCACGGGCAGAAGCAGCATAGTGGACAGGCAGCTATGTCTATTCTTTTGTCTTCAGGTGTTGGTCAGCTGCCTGCCAGGTACCAGAACTCGGAGGCAGGGCAAGASTGATGGCCAGCAGTGGTGTGCAGAGCTGTGCAGGTACCTACCAGACCTTCAGAATGGACTGGGGGCACGGGTCAGCCGGTAAACATATGGCAGCCCCACGAATTCCAGCTAAAATGGGTCGTGTTGGCCCCCCTGTATCCCCGGGCTGTGCTGGGACACTAAAGACCGGCCGTGCCCGGAGCGGTGGCGGGGGGAAACAGGGAAGAGCTGGCGATGGGAGCGATAACTGAGGTGTTGGTGTGTCAGCCGAGTCGGACGCGAGACAAGAGGAAATGACTCAGAAAACGATGAATTGGTTACTGCTTGCTRAGGGAGAGAGGGCTGAGAACGTGTCGCCCTGTTTGAATTACAGCACAAGCACTCAATTGTCTCCGTTCGGTCGGCGCCGCGCACGATGCGGGGCCATTTTAGGGCCGGGGTGACCCTGTGGYGAGAAAGGTGCGGGCGGGGTCTCGGCCCGGTGCTTCCCGAGGGCTCGGCGGGCGGGGGAAGTGTCGGTGCCGCCGGGAGCAGCGGGGCGGGGCGGCCCCCAGCCCCTCGCCGAGCTCCCCGAGCGCCCGACGTGCGCGCCGCCCTCGCCCGCTGATGCAATCGGAGCCCGGCAGCGGCGGCAGCAGCAGCTTCGGACGCGGCATTCAGAGCAGCAGCAGCAGCAGCCCCAGCCCCGGCGGCAGCAGCGGGCGCTCCGGCCGGCCCCGACCCCGCGCAGCGCCGCCGCCGCTGTATCCGCCCCCGGGGCTCGGCGATCCGCCGGCTCCATCCCGCCGAGAGCCCGGCTGGAACATCCCCCACGCCTGCCAGCATGATCAAGGTAAGCGGAGCGGGTTTCCTCCGCCGAAATCCACTCGTCCATCCTTCCGGCGATGCGGAGCAGCAGAGGGGCTTGTCCTTGCCAGATCGGTAGCTCGCCGATTTGTGTTTACAGATTTTAGTGCCCCGATTTATTTGTGCTTTGCGAAGGGGACTTCTATCCCCGACAGATTTGTTTGAGATTCAGAGGCAGGATGTGTGATTTTACCTCTTAACTGGCTCTTTCATTGCAGACAGCATGTGTAGTAAAGAAGTAATTCTGTGGAAAAGAAATAATGAGGGGGGATGGAGAACTGGGAAGAGAAGATGTATGATTTCCTTTGGGGAGATTTGCTTGTTTATGGGACTCTCAATGATTAAGAAGAAAAACCAAACAGAAAACCAACAAACCAAAAACCTTCAAAGATTATGGTCTTCTGGCAGACATCAAGCCTTTTTATGCCTATGAGTTTGTTAAAGCTCTTATGTCTGCCCCGTACTAAAATAGACTATGGGGAAAACCCAGTAACATGTGCTTAGAGGTTTTGAGTCATTTCAGAAATAACTTTAAATAATGGAAGAGGAGTAGTTGGTAGCTAGCTCTAATGTGGCATGTCAGCATCTGTGGACCCTGTCCTTTTATAAATGTCATGTTTATGTTCTTCTGCTTAGTGAGGCTGATCTCGGGATTAAAAAGTCTTCCTTGTCAAGGCAAAGGGCATGGGGTTAGCACGGGTGCTTTTTAATTAGACCAGGGGAACATCACAGCCATTTTACACCCTGTGTAACAGCTGCAGTAATTCTTGGGTTTTGAGGAAGGTCTGTGAACTGCACAGCTGCAGGTTGATGCCAAAGTTAACAGCTGAGGAGAAATGTGGGTGAGTTATTTGCTTTCCTGGGGTCACTTCTGCAGATGGTATATGGACACAACAGGTGTGTGACTGGCAGATGTCTCCCCAGTTCCTCTCTGCTGCTGATGGCAAGTGTTCCTCCCATCCAACAATGCTGTCCCCTGTGTGGCTCTTGGAGTGGTGCAGTTGCTACTCATGGTGGCAGGACTGGGATGGATGAGCCTCTGGAGGAGCCTTGGGATGCTCTCATAGCCCTGTTTGCCCTCTCTGCAGCTGGAGAGTGGCAGATTCGGCATGGCAGAAAACGGGTCTGCACTGCTCAGGGGGAACATCCAAGAGCTCCCCCAGTCCCAATGCTCAGAGACAGAATGATGCATCTCAAGGAAGGGGCAGACTGTTGTGTCTTATATCACTTCGGAGGTACCTGTTGTGTCTAGGAAAGAGGGCGTGGATCCCGTTTCCAGGGTCAGGAATGTTCTGGCATGGCCTTACAAAAAACCCCCAAGTAACAGGGAAACCACAGACTGACCAACCTGTCTGCTCAAAGCAGCACCCGCATCTCACTGGGTTCTTCTCACCTGCCCAAAACCGATCTTTGCTTTGTCTTTTTACTGTAGAAGACATGGAAGGAAGCAATAGGTACAGCAGTAAAAGGACACTCTTGCCACTTGAAAGTGATGTGGCCTTGAGCAAGTGAGAACTGTCTGAGCCCTTTACCCTTTATTTGCCTCATCTGTTTAGACTGTCAGCTCTCCAGGGTTTTGGCTGTCACTCTGTGTTTGTACAGCATTAATCAAAGATACAGAAAATTATGATTTATCACCATACTTGCATAAAACCTGATATATTTGTGAATGTTTCAGTAAGCCACAGCATTATTTTTCTTCCTTGTCCCTGTGTTCAGTCAGAACTCCCATTTTTCTTTGAACTATTTCTAGCTCAACCACAACCTTCCCTTTCTGTCCTGTTTAAAGCAACATTATGTATAAGAAATGAAGTACGCCTCTGGTTTCTGCAGTCTCTGCCTTGTCCACCTAATGCACTGATTGTTACTGACAGGCCTAGCACTCCTGTGTGAGCCAATGGATATGCTGATTTTTTTTCCCATGAAAATTGAAATTTTCCCATGAAAATGAAATTTCCCATGCAGCATTGAAATATGCTGCAAAGCCATAGGTAAAAGAGAAGATTGCAAAGTCATTAGGTAGCTTTAACATAGCTAGTATCTTGCTAATATAGTCTATAGGCTGTATCCTTGATTTAATTTGATAGATGAAAATAATTAAGGTGGGTTTCTTTAGTCATTAATTAATTCCTTGGAAGATAATGTTAGGAAAGGAGGTAAATCACTTCATTAGCTGTGTAAACACTCAGGTGCTCTGCATTTGTTCAGGCATTTTAAAACAAACTAGGTGATGTGGGCATGCTAAAGAATTAAARTAGACATTGTTTTCATTGCTTCCTTGTGAAATGCCATTTTTTAAAATGACTAATCATAGCTGAATGTGTAATGCTGAAAATTACCAGTAAGTTTGAGGGCAAGACCTTCAGTGTCAGAATGAAGGAACTGAGGCGTACATTCTCTSTGTAAAATTTGCACAATCAGCCTTCTTAGGCTACAGATGTGAGGACTGGCACGTTCATGCCACCATATAGGCACAAGTGACACATCATTTTCTTCACACTGCTGAAYAAGTTCACCAGAAGGCTCTATGAGTTCAAGGTATTCAGTACGGATTGCAGCTTTTGATAACGAATTGTGGCCATCTAGCTGCAGCAATGGCTGTAGTGGAGAGACTAAATGCTCCGTCTTTGCCTTGAAAGTCTGACTTGAGGTGGTAGTTGAGCATAAATCAAAGTAGTATGTGACACTAATATGTTTGTAGTCACTTCCAGGCTTGCATCTTGATGCCTCCGATTCTGACATAGGATGAAGTGAGCGGGTGATCCCATTTGCCTTGGAAACAGCTTCATTACTTTATGGCTTTATACATTAAAGGGATAAGTAACATAACCTCATAATATAGAGCACCTGTTGCAGAAGGTCAATTTTTACCATATGTAGTTGCAGAGAAAAATCCAATGTTATGCTGATGGAAAGGCCTGATGTGCTTTGGTGTGTACATCAGGGGATCCAAAAGTTAACATRAGGACAATTGAAACTATCTTTAAAATTATGAAGAAGTCGTACCCATCTGGTTTTCTGTGCATCTTGGCCCCCAGTTTATTACTGGTTTTGCAAACTAATGTCATAATACCATTCCAGCAGGGTTACTCATTTACTTCTTTCCTTGAGGTCTGCAGTGTATTCCAAGTTTTATTTTACAGTATACCTGAAGCATTAATGARGGGCAGCAAGTAACTTTTCAGCAGGTACACAGCTGCTGCTAATTCAGTTTGCCTATTCAAGCATTTCACAYACTATATTGATAAAACATTCCTAGTAAGCACAGCAAATAGTTTTTCCTGGTGTACAAATAGGGTTTGATTCCAYGAGGTTCTGATTGCATTAATTTCCACTAGGATTCAGAGACATCRGTGCCACACAAATCATGTCCCCTTGTTTAATTTAGTTTAGACTGTTGTCTTAAGGGTTATCATTTCTGTAATAAATGCTTGAATTTGCATTAACATTACTGAAAATGAAGCTTTTTAAACCTTTGACACTGAGAGTTTGTTGAAGGAACAGAGTGTGTTCAGTCTGGAGAAGRCTCTGGGATRATGTGATAGCAGCCCTCTGCAATCTAGAGGAAAATGAGGGAGATGGGGCCAGGCTCAACAGTGCTGTATGGCAGGAGGACACGAGACATAAATTAAAACAAAAAAGGTTCAGATGGGGTATAAGGAAAACTCTCTCCACAAGGTCAGTTGGGAAGTGGGTTACCAAGAGAGAMTGCAGTTTCCATCCTGGGGAGCTCTCAAGACACAAATGCATCAAGCCTTAGAAACCTGGTCTGAGCTAAGAGCTGACCCTGATTTGAGCACGAGGTTGAGGTCCCTTGCAGCCTGGGTTTTCCTGTGGTCCTGAGAAAAAGCTCACAAACTTATTTTTTTTTTTTTATCCAGTCTCAGTTTTTGACACACCCAGTGATGTGGACCAATACATCCTGACTGCTTGGTGTTTAAACAGCACAAAGAAATCTGTGCAAGGTGGTATTTAAAGTCACAGTAGGCAGATTTCTTTGAAGATGGTATATTCTTTAACATGTAGTTATTATAATAGTATTATTTTCTATCATTTAGTAGTATTATCTATTATCTTGAGGAAGTCCACGTGCTTAACAGAAGAGGTAAAGCTGGAAAACTATAAAGCACTGAATAAAAGGAGATATTTTTGATTTTTGGGAATGCGAACTTTAAATTGCTGCATCTGAAATATAATCTATAAATTTACCACATAAAATTGCATGTTTTAGTCTTAYAAAATGATACAATTGCATATCTTAYGCAATTAATTAAAAATTATACAAAGTCCACCTAAAATCAGCAGTAGCAGTACAGTTTCTTTTGATGTGTAGAGTTTCTCATTAAAATAAAGGAAATTCTTAATCAAAACAGTATGGGAAAGAAACTTCAAATATTAACATTAACTTAAGGTAACTTACTACTCTCAGTAGAGTTGGCAGGTCAGTTGCTAAGTAAATTTCTTACCAGATGCATGATGCAGGTTTTACTTCCCTGATTTTAAGCTTTGGTGAAACAGGTGGAAAGGCTAAGTTTTTGATCCTGGACGAAGAGAAAGCATAAGTGGTTCTTTTAGTAGGCTCTATAGTTTATAGTTTGTTGGTTATAAATGATCTTACAGTTCAGGAATACCATAATTATTTTTTTGAGAAGAGAACATCAAAGTTTATTCTCAAATTATCAACATCAGTCCTTCTGAATTCTGCCCTGTGGCTATGCCTGCTTAAAAATTTGACAAACCCCTCCTTAATTGCTAGAAAGTATTGCCTGAGATATAGAGGGTAAAAGCTAGAAAAAGTGAATAAGCTTGAAGTAATAGTTYTAACACAGGGTGTTATTAGATGTTGTGGCTACACAGGCACAGTTTTGCCACAACTGTATAGCTGCATGTGTACGTACATGCAAAAAATAAAATCATAATTGTATTCATATGCTCATGTACTTGAGGTGTTTATCCCTCATGAGTACATCWACTGTGTTTTGCAATATTTTTAATATTATCCTTTATCTTTCAATACTTTTTCAGAGACTGTTTCTGGCATTTACAGTTGGATTCTCCTCTTGACACCTGACAATAGAAGTTCAGTAACAGCATTCCTTTCTGGTTGTTCACTGGGCTGAAAATCTAGCATTTACCATTGTTTGCTTTTAGATTTTCTGTTCAGGTGTTGTGCTGTAGCCAGCAATGTTTTCATCATGTTCATTGGGCAAAATATTTATTAGAGCATACATATAAAATAAATTTTCTGCCCTGCCGTTTCCAGGTGAACTGGATTGCAGTGGGCAATTCAGATTTAATTCTAAACTGTTTTAAGGTGCTCAGGATTAGTTTCATACATTGAGAAATGTTAAGAGCATTGATGTTCATGTATATTGAAGCCTTGGCTCGTGGGGATGTTGTAAAGGAGTCGTTTGTCAATTTGGATTTGTGGAGCTGAGCAGGGCTTTTTGATCATTGATACAGATGTTGAATTGTAGGAGGACAAGCCTACATTACTTGTCATAGGTCTGTTTATTATCTTCATTAGCAGTGCCATTTCTTACCATTTCAAAGCTGTCATTTTTCTGATAGAGACTGCGTCGTTCCTGATTTACATTTGTTAAAGCTTTTACCGTGCTCTAATTTGGACAAAGGTCCTCTCTTTGCTTTGTGTACTTTATGTATGCTTTATGCTGACACCTCTACAAATACCTCATCCGTGACCACACTTTTCCAAGGCCACTTTTAATGTGCTGACTGATATTTTGCTCTCAAATTCCCTGGTCAGCATCCAGTTTGCTCTGGGTACTGTCAACAAATGATAGGAGATTCCAGATGAAGGACTCGCACTTGTTATTTAGAAAGGACATGCAGGGTAAGTTTAACTCGGCTCCAGAATTCTGGAGTGTTATAATCTGTGATTTTTTTCACCTGTATTAGAGTTGTTACACAGTTGAATATCTATTAAGTAGGGAGGTATCTGGTTTTGTCACTAGTTTGAAATATTTTTTGTGTTCTGAGATGATGTCCAGGAAAGCAGCCCCTTCTGGGTGTTATCTTGTTATTGTACCACATTCAAGGGAGTAATGTGTGACACAGCAGTGACGTAGTATTGCCCTGCTTTTCCTGGGTCGTTAGTAAGCTTCCATGGGATTAYTTACATTTGCTTGGTGTGGAGGATAATGCTAATTACCTATTGTTACACCCTCTGCAACTCACAAAGAATGAAGAGCAATTATGYTACTAGAATATTCTGGACATCTATCATGCAAATATGCTCCCTCTCTTATTGCAACAAGAGCATTATTGTTGATGCTGTCTTCAAACAGGTCSCAAGGATTTTCCCTTTGGGTTAGCTCTGTTCCTAGTGCCCTTTACATCAAGAGAAAAGCTTAAATTTCCTTTCTACTTTGTTGAACTGTGTCCAGTTGAAACTAATCAGGGCCGTGTTTGAATTCACAACAAAACACGTGTCACGGGGCATAACCCAGGCTTTGGAGAGGTTTCCCATTACTTCAAACCAATTATGCCAGGCTTAAAACCCACTGGAGCCAGTATAGGCAGGTGTTCTGCAGCCATCACCTGWGTGTTGTTAGGCAAGAAATTTGAATAGGTCATAGCTGTGAGTAGTGAACAGCCAAACCCCCTGTAAACCAGTCATTTACATCTGTTCATCCTTGAGAAGAAGTGTARTGGATTTGATGGGTATGTTTTAGTTCCCAGGGAGCTGTGCACACCCTACTTTGGCACCTGTCGCCTCCCAGTGAATTCCTTGGAGTAGCTGCCMACCAAGGCGAAATGTGCCAGTGGAATAATCCATGAGTCAATTTCCTGTTTGTAGAAGAGATGGGTATTTCTGCTTTCTTTCACCTAGGTGTTGTGACCATGGAGCCAGGCTAACAGACATTACAGTAAGAGGACTCCTTTACAGCCTTTAAGTAGTGAAGGTCTTGGCTCTTCATCTGGAACAAACAGTTCCAGTCCACCATCAGAATCCAAGAAAACACAGTATTTGCAATATTTCTGGAAAGCTTGCTCTTCTTCTGTTTTTGGTTTTGGTTTTTTTTTTTTTTTTGCTTTTTTTTTTGTTTTTTTTTTTTTTTTTTTTTTTTTTTTTACCCTGTCTTGCATTATCTGATTAAAGACATATAGGATAACTTTAGTGCAACTCTTAAGACATACTAGACCACTGTGAGTATTGTGGTCTAGTATGAAAGCTCGAGTCAGGGTCCTTCTGCAGCATCATGGCGAAATGTCCAGGCAAAACCTGTATCTGGTTGTACCCAGTTCTGCCTGTAAGCAAAAAAACGGGGCTTTGCTGAGCCATTTGAGAAGGCCAACACAGCAGAGAAATACGGTGATAAGTAGCACTGCTCTGACTAGTGGAGCAGAGTGTACCTGCAGAGTTGAGCCCATGCAGATCCCCAGGTTAGATAGCTGCTGCCATGCTTTATCAGCTTCATCTGTTGGACACTTCACAGACATACCARCCTCTTGGGAAACAGGCAACAGGGAATAACAGCACTAACAGCCAGCACACTACAGAAAGTTATGCTTCTTGTTCTTTACAGCAGTGGCATTTGATTATGGATGACGATTAAATAGGCCATGCAAAATTACCAGGTATCAAGCCAGCCTGTGTCATCCCTTTACACACCAGCGACCACATGGGCACTTGCATAATGTTYTATTGTACTTGGTGTTATTTAAGAGCCAGCTGTGTAAGTTACAGTTTTATGATCTCTAGTGGGACTGTACATGGGACTTTATGGTGAAAAAAGTAACTCCTTCTTCCTCCAAAAGTTTTGTTTTTTCTTCCACAGAGCTTTCATTTTCAGTGTGTCATTCATCTTTGCTCAGTGTCTTATGTAAACCTTTATTCCAGTACAAAATGGACTTAAATGGGACACGGTCTGAGCACTCTGAGAATAGCTACAAATGACCCCTTATACAGGCCAGTGATTCAGGCCTGACCTCGTGCTTCTCTGGGTGCCTCWGTAGTTATGAGGGAGCTTGCAAACAGGACTGTGTCCTTAAAAACAGGTTTTTGTCTGCTAGCTCTTTTCTTTGAGCATGTCAGTTCTCATTTTGGAATCCATCACTGTCTCTGCTGTGGTTTGCTKGGGTTTATTTCCCCCAGGAGTCTACAATGATTTATTTGCAAACTGCAGAATCTTTGGTCTCCCTCACTAAATTGTTTGCTTCCAGTTCTAAGCCCTCAGTAACTCTTCAGACAGTGATTTGATTTGTTTCTGCTCACTATGCCTTCGTGTTATTTATATTTGCATTTGATAATTGCATAAAGCCAATTGCCTTGGTTGTTAGCTGCAGGATCTGTGTGGAGCTTCCACCATCAATCAATTTCACAAATAAATTGTAAGCTATGTTTTATGCATCTTTAAATCAGATGTTGTTTATCTGTAGAACTGTTTCAGAATAAAAATACAGTCTGTGTAACTGATTCTGCAAGGAAAATCAGATAAATTTTTATTGTGCTTAGGCTCATTTTTGCTGGTATAACTGTGCAGTTAAAATGCATCCTGCTTAATTTTACTATAAAAAAATTCTAATTTAGTATCTGGCATTATAGAATACATGAGCAAAGAGAAACGTTGGAGAAAACATAATGAGCACAAGCTTGTCATATAGAGCAAATCCCTGTTACAATGCCAGGGAAAGGATGTGATAGCATTTATACCCTTTCTTGTCAGTTTGATACAAAAGATCTCATATCAAAGAATTGGGCCTAAACACAATAAAACTGTGGTGCCTTTCAGAATTTTCATTTATTTTGTTTGAACAATCACTATATCATATAGCCACGAGACACTGTCTAGTTAGAAAACAGGCAGATGAATTTATAGGTCAGCTAGATGCAGCTGGTTTCTTTAACGTGTTTTTCTTCATGCCATTCTAGCAAACAATGCACTTGTTAAAAACCTAATTAATGCTAGAACGGACAAACAAACCAACAAAAGAGTCACTTAGAGCACTGTTCATAGGAATKAGAGATGGAAGAGCTCCATTAGGTCATCTGCCTCTTCCCCTCATTGTACAGGCTGTTTTCCCAAATCAGAAGGGAAGAGCCAGGAAACTGTGAGGACAGTAAATGGCACTGGGGAGTGACAGAGCAACRGGAGGGTCATAAGAAGGGAAACAAGAACAGTGTGAGCAGTGGGCTTTGAAATCAAGGTTTGAGCATGCTGCACTTGGAGGTCATTTGTGAAGATGATTAGAGTACTTGCCTATTTCTGCGAAGAAACTAGGAGGGAGAGTTATATGGATGTGCAGGAAAATGTGTTAAGACAAAACTGACTATTGAATAAAGAGGCACCATGCAGAGATTACCGCTGCTTTATGCCCTTTATTGGATGGGGCTGGTTGGAGGGAGGCTCTCTGTATTTTTCAATTGGGAAGGATCACGTTTTAGGCTCCATATTATATGGCTGTAATTCACAGCTCATGTTGCAATTTTCTTCTGAAATATCTGACAAAATAAATTTAGCCTGAAGCTAAATAGATCCCTGGTCAGGTTTTCCTTAGGGTTGGTTTCTACAAATTAGTTTATTWTCTATTTCTGCTGATCTCTTTCTTGCTTTAGGGTTCTTGATAATTTGGCTTGTCAAGTACATGTTCCTTTTGGACTTAAGAAGTAGYTCTCCTTCACTTTGCCTAGCCTTGCTGCCTTTCAGGTGAGGTGAGACAAGCTTTCTTGTACATCAGTTTAGGCATTACTGAGCTTACTCAAATATTAATTTAAGTACTGAGTCAAAAAATTGGCATTAGTTCTATAAGAGGTTTTGCACCTGCAATGGCTTTGCTTTGCAAACATTGTTCTGCATTTATTTGATCTCATGAAATCAACTCTGTCTGCTTTTGCAGTTATGATATAGCTGTAAATGGTACTAAATGTGAGTCTTGGATGGACTAGTTGAATATTTCCATTTCTTGATGTTTTCTGTTTTAAGATTTTTCTAACCAATAAATTGTGCTTATATAACCTGAAATGTTTTTTATTTAAGTGTAATAAAAATAGCTTGTTTAAAAAGGAACATATTTCAGTTTTAGTCAAACTAATTAAACTGYTTTAAATTAAAGCCAATAAACTGCTCAAGTCAGGGATAAGTGCCTACACAGTCTTCTGGACTAATTTAATTGCAATCTATTTCAATTCAACCTTATTTTATGCACTGCAGCTTTCTTGGACATASAATCTCTTGTATATTCTAAGCTCTGATGCCTTCATTGTGAGGCGAAATGATTATTAAATAGTGTGGAAGCTTTCTTTTTCTGCTACAGTAGCTGCCTTGTGTTTTTCTTTGTTGTGTGCTGCCATAGCACAGCCTGTGTTTAACCAACATTAGTGCCAGCCCAAGGCTGAACAAGCAGCCACAGTAAGGTGATAATGCCAAGCTGACAAAGCATCAGGGAAGATCTATGTAAGGAGGAACAGTCTTTAAAAATGTATTGAAAGTRCAGACATCAGCACTGTAGATTGTGTAAACGACCCAGCCCAAAAAATGTCCTTGGTGACCCTTGCATGGTGGCACAGATGTGTGCATGTTCATGTTCACATACCTACAATATAAAGATAGGATTAAAATGATTTTATATCATRCAGCTATTCCCATGAGAGCTGAGATAAACATGTCTGGCTGTAGGTTTCCATAAATGAGCTTCTTAAACTCTGTAATTCTTTCACAAATGTCATTAAACAAATATTTTTTTTAGTTTATATTAAAAATAGTATTATATGACTTGGCCCTTCAGCAGTGTCTCTCTGACAGCATGTGGGTTTTTTTTGTTTTGATTTGGTTTTCGTTTGTTTGGGTTTTTTTAAGCTGTGAATATTATTACTATTTTTTTTTAATTCATCTTTTATGTGTTGTGGCTGCCAAAATGTTTTAACATTTCCTAGGGACTGATARAAACTGTTTTGAGGTAATGAAAGTCTTTTTATCTGACTGTAGAAATACACAGAATAGATGGCTTTTSTGCATATTAGATTCTATTTTATACCTGGAGCAGAAAGGCAGCTGATTTGTATGGCTGTGAATGACCAAGTACCTGTCATCACACACCTCATTTGGCTTSCCTGTAGGCAGTACCAGAGTATGAGTCATATATTGGATTTATTGATCTGCTKTATTCCTACAATCTGGTAAGTGTTCTAATTTCATTATCCTTCCAGTGCAAATTACAGCATGAAATATTTCTTAGACATTTAGCAGCCAGAAGCAGGCATAGGGAAAGAGCTGGAAGACASTGTTTTAGTTTGGAGAAATGTCTGAGAAAGGATTTTCTTAGTTGAAAACTGTCTTTTGTGTGACTTCTGACTGAGAGAAAATTCCTGATCTGTCTTTTCTGGGGCCAGATGACTGCTACATAGGATGGTGTTTTTATAGCAGGACATGAAGTTGCTGTGCAGTCTTTGCTGTGTATCTGTGGCTTATTTGGTTTCTCTAGGTTCTTGTCCTCCATGAATAGCCAATGCTTGCCCAAAAAAGCACTGTGTGCAATTCTGTAATAGGTATGAAATTAGATTTTCAGATGTTCCCTGTCATTGGCAATATTCTACTGAGGCATTTGTGCTGTTGATGAAATTCTCCTTCAGAGTGATAACATYGGAGCTGTCTGTGGGGAATTTGACACAGATGACTGGTGAAACCAAAAAAGATGACTAAGGCTTTGGTGAATCTGCAGATCTTGAGTTGCTTTGAAAAGAAGCCAGTACKATTTCCTAGCTGAAATTGTGAGCTTTGTAAACAACACTTTCAATTTATTTCTTTACTCTTGCCTTCAGCTAGGGAAAGTCTTCTGTTCCCGGGTGGTGAAAAGAGTTATCAAGCAACAGGGAAAATTAAGTAAACTCAGAACTGATTAAAGAATTAGTTTTCTTTGAGAAGGAGTGACAAAAGTACATGGCATATAGAGGTAACTGCAAATTTTTTTGAGAACAGGTGACTTTTTTAATAAATGATCTCATACACTATAGATTAAAGAAATGCAGCTTGTAGCTGAAGTTCATGATGATGAAGTTTCTGGTAATCTTCAGTTCCTGTTTCATAACTGCAGATGAGCCATTAAGATAATAGGGTAGCTAAACCCCAAGCACAGCAGTTTGGCAAAGCACTTGGTGGAATTGCAGTGCATAGAACAGCTGTCCCAAACAAAAACAAAAATGCTGATGCCTCTGCTGAGTGTCTTAAAAGCTACCAAGCGTGAAGGCATAGRAAAAGCTAAGGCACACTCATGTAGTCTAGGAAGCCTGGGGATTTTAGAGAGGAGATTTTGTAGCAGAGGGATGAATAAGGAATTTCTGTAGCTGAAGGATGAATGATCTGACTGCATAGAAGTACAAAGATGTGCCAGAGACAATAGGGAAATCATTGACTGCAGCATCATGATTCTAAAAGGTGTTGAAGATATGAATRCCTAGTTCAGCCTGGGGACAGGAGGGGCAGGAGTTGTTCAGGTTTGGAAAAGCTCTAGCAGAAGTGCTGGTGACAACTGTTAAGACTAAAATTTGCCAAAAGTGCCTAAATTTTGCATACACAAATACCACCTGTGGTTTACCTCTGCCTTATATAAGAGGTAGACTGGAACTGAAGTGCTAGTGTGAGGGAGCACTGTTATCCTKCTGAGTGTAGTGTGACTATTTCTCTGTCAATGCTAAAGAATTTTCAATGATCATTATAGCATTAAAATCTTCTCAAGACAGAATTACTGCTCACCAGGTCTTTATTTCAGTAGTGTTTCACAGTGATAAAATAACATACAAACCCTGTCATTTAACCTAGTTTAATCTAGTGTAAGACTTCACACTTTTTTTCCCTCATACAGGCTTTACAGTAATGTTAGATCAATGTGTGTTCTCAAATACTMTTCTAACTCAGAAGCAGTTACATCTACCAGAGAAAATATTATCTCAGCAATAYGACATAGGAAATAATGTCATGCTTGTGTAATTGCACAGCAACTTGAGACATTATTGAGTCACTTTTGAGAAGATGTTGACTCAGTGGCTCAGATGTATCTTTAGGATAACMTGAGTGTTTTAATAGATGCAGTCTTAAATCTACCATGCTATTAAACACAAAGGGCAAATTTATGCTTGGCAGGTCTCCCTTRGAAATGTTGGCACTAAACCAGGGAGCAATTTTCCCTATTGCATTTAGCAACATGTTTCAGATTTATATGCCATGGAGCCATTAAWATATGACTCCATCAATTAGAAAGTAATTGTGGTATTTCTTTCTAGTGCTGAGGGATTAACTCAGTTTAATCTCAGTGTGGTTAAMAAAGGCAGTTAGCTACTTGTTTTAAATATGAGTTAAATCTGTAAAAAATAATGACTTCATGGAGAACAGGATTGGCCCCATGGCATGTGCCCAGAAATTGGGCTGTTGACTTTACTGAGTTCAGTGRCAATCTTGAACTGAAGGGCAAAATGATGGAGCCCCCAGGGGCTGTTCCTCTAGGTGGTCTGTACTTGAAATTCACATACAAGCTTGGTATCTTTAAAAAAGATCATGAAAGAGAATATTAAACTGTATACAGCTTCAGTCCTCTTTGTGTTGATGCCAACATTTGCTTTAGGGCAACTTCATAAAGCAGCAACAGGAAGAAACTGAAGCATAATGGTTGAGTACTTGTCAGTATTTACTGTCACCAATAATTACTATTAGAAAATCCAACTTGGCATAATGGATATTAGACAAAAGCCAGCAATGGAGCTGGAGCTCCTTGAGATATTCTTGTTCCACAGCTGGCACTTCCCATCCTGTTAGCTGGTAACCAGCAGGCTCTTCATCCTAATTCATTGTAGAGCAAATAAAAATCAGTTGGCTCCATTCATCTGCAGAATACTTTACTACTGTAAACTGATGGTGTTGKGAAGAATTTCTAGAATTTTATCAGTGAATTTGGAAATATTTGAAGAATGACAGGGAAAGCAGGGGACAAAACAGTGTCCCTTGCTTTGGGTAGCACTTTAGTCCTGCTTGGGTCTGCCGCAGAATGCCTGTRCACACTGCCAAAGTCTTGTCTCTCTGGAGTTGAAAACCCTAACCTTTAAGGCAAATAAAATACGTTTTAAATGAAAGAGAAAGCATACTGGAATATTGGAAAGAAATTTATGATCTCTCTTGGCACGTTCTCCTTTAGTGGATGGGGAAGGTCCTGTAACCACGATTGCTTGCCTTGCTATAGAGGGTTAGAAAAAAAAAAGAGGAACAGAATGGTTAAAGCTGAGCAAAATCAGCAGGAGGGATGTGGGGGGCTCCCTGAGGGGAAGGGGGAGAGGAAGTGAGATCTCCTGTGGCTGGGAGTTTGCCTTTTACTTTTAGTGGATATCAAGGCTGATCTGTGGAAGGCCCATTGAAGATACTGTTTTTTTGTTGKTTTTTTTTTTTACTTTTACCATATTATGCAAAAAAGGGGAAAAACCATGTTATTTGCCTTTTGTGTGTCACGCTTCCAGGCCAGTGATCCATGTGGTCCCAGCCTTGGCCCCACACTTGGAACAAAGTCTTTGGACAAGCTTGGRAACAAAGTTGGGACAAAGTCTGATGATTCGATCCAGTCTTTCCCTGAAATGAATTAACTGAGTGTGAATTACCTCCCTTTGCAATGTGCATTGAATTTGATTTCTTCTGGTTTTATTTCTTCTAGGGCTGCCAGAACGAGTGCACAGGCGGAGGATGTTCYGGAGAAACAGGAAAGCAAATGAGTGAATCTTTCAAGGTATGTATGAATGGTCTTCAGAAGAAGGTTTTTCCACTGAGTCCCAAAGTTGCAGAGGTAAGGATTTCAGGACTCCAAAGCACTGCAGCTCTGGAACATTATCAGCACTCCACGACAAACAGGGATATGATAATAAGGAATGTTGAACAGCTGCCAGGAACTGACATAAAATTGCATCCTTCTCTTTTTATTTTGATCTTATGTTTGGAAACGAGCTCAGTTAAAACATCAGTCTTCCTCTGCCTTCTTCCTGAATGCAGTGCTAGTTACTAAGAGCTCATTTAAAACCCTTTATGGATACAGATGTCAGTTTCCCATTTTCTGTTGAAAGTGCAGAGCCTGTCAGCATGTCCTCCTTTGAATTATACATCTGTCCTGACTTCGTTTTTTCCTGCCTTTTATAGATCTTTTGTCTTTATAAATGTGTGACGTAAGGAATAATTATTTTTCTCTYTTACTCCCTGATTTACAGTCTTTAAAAAAGCCTCATCTATATTTTATACAAATTTAGAAGTACTACTCAGAAAAACTCATGTTTTTTCAGCAGCTCCTTTCCTGTTATTTCTGACTGTTGGCAGCAGTACGAGATGAMATTACAGTGATACACTTTGTGTCATGTTCTTGATTTTTTTTTGGGCAGTACCACTGCTGTGCAGTTTTCTGAACTGCGCTAAAGTAATTATTTTCCCTTCAATTGTCAGGCTTTAAGCAGATAAGAAAAATTAATGCTGTAATAAATATGTTGGGCTCTTTGGTAAGGTTTGTTCTGATGTTGTTTTCATTGAAAACAGCAAAGAAATCTTGAGAGTCCATGACTACAGAATTTCACCRTGTAGCAACATGCCATTTAATTTCTATTTCCTCATTCTCAGCCCTTTCCAATTCTTCTCTTCCTCATTTCTTTCTGTTGTGTCTCTCTGGCAGTTCTGACCAAGGAGGAAAATTCAGGATGACTTTTTAGCCAGAAGGTCTGATTTGAAAAATGTTGACAAAACCAGGCATGCAGCCAGTTTTGAAACCCCAAGAATTTGCAAGTCTGGAGTGCAGGGTTTTGTGAATTCACCCGCAATAAATAGATCTCAGTAGATTCATTCAGCAGATTGTGCTGGTGTATTTGCAAACAAGAATTGCTTTACAGAGAGGAGACTCTTGTGTGACCAAACTGAATTGTATCTTTCACTCATTGAGGCAATCCAGAAGGAAGACAGAGTGGCAGCAAACTCTGGTAGTGTTTGGGTCGTGGGTGAACTTGGCATAAACTAAAGCAGACTTACGGCAGATTTAATTATAACAGCAGTCAAGCAGGTGCCTTACCAAAGCTCCAAATACTGGGTGGCACAAAGTTGGATTTAGTCCAGGTTCCTTTSCATTGATACTTGTATGTCAGACAGAATGGCAAATCATTGTAGTGGAGAGGCTGGGTGAGGGGAAAAATACATTAGCAGGTGGGACAGATGGTCATAAAGGGAATAATGCTAGGAGAAAGCAGCTGGCTCAGGCTGAAGTCTAATTTGTAAGACTTCACTCGTGCCTTATGGCTCTGTTTCTGAAGATTAGCTGCAGTCAGTGGGGGGTAGAGCTTTCTAGAAAATGCTGTACTGTGTGAGGTGTGTGTATGAAAGTTAAGGTGAGRATATAGATCCTGGTTGTAGTATCATGCATTGTGTCTAGCCTCCTTAACGTCATAGTAAAATTAAGAAGAAAGACTTCATAAATGAAGGAAAAAACAGCAACAGAAAATGAAATAGCCTGGATTCATTCTAGGGAACTTCACAAACRTTTTTGTGGAAGACAGTTATGGTTACCATTGCAGAAACTATAGCTAATAATATTTCAAAGGAATCAAGCTGGCCCATGGGGCTGACTGTATTGAAGAAAACTGCAGTTTTGTGCCAGTAACCTAAGCAATCCAAGATTGTGGGGATGTAGAAAACAGGGTATGGTTTTGGTTAAAGCTTACATAAAACATATTGTTTACAGTGGGTCGTGCCCAACATTTGAATGCCAGATTAGTCTTCTGAAGATGTTTCTTTCTRGAATGCAGTGCTGTACTTTTTAGGTAGGGTGAGCTGCTTTAAATTTTATTGCAGTTTCTGTCTGAATTCGAAAGGTGGACTCAGAAAATCCCTGTATATTGGGAAGGAAGGAATGAATATTACTTATAATTTCTGGCAGGCAGTGAGCCTCTCTGCTGCTTGCTGTTCTCTATTCTCATGGACTTCTCTTAAGGCAACAGGTCAGAATTGGTGTTTCCTTCATCCTGACTGCTACTGAGTTACCCTAATTTGACTCAGTTCTGCAGTTAAAAATCTCATCCTGCAGAAATACAGTGGTTACAAGGCATTTAAAGGATGGCATTTAGAATTGACACRTGAGCAGTGATCTTGGAACAGCTGAGAAACATTGAAGGAAATAATGATKATGCTGCAGTTTCCTGTATTCTAGAAAGTGCCAAATCTCCAGGATTTATCTATCAGGCTCCTTCCATGAGAGTGAAATCTTCCTCCCTCCCTCAACTGTTGTATGCACATACTAATATATTTGTTTATTTAAATATCCCTAGTATCTTCAAATAATATTTATATGATGATGGTTTGTGACCACAACCTAAAAGGTTGTAGTTTTTTCCTATTTTCATTATTGGATCTCTGGGAGGGGAATATGAAACGAGTAATGGAAAGTGCAGTAATCCTTTGTACCACTAGATGCTTTTTGGAAAGCTGAATCAAGAAATGCACATATCTGGTTTTGTGCTTATATTGCATCCCATAATACCACAAAATAGCAAACAATTATRTTTAAGGCATAATTAATTTTATGACTAAAAATCTGGTAGTTTCTTTAATACATTCATTCTGCTTATTGTGCTGCCGCAAGAAACAATGAATGTTGTTTGGAGAATGTAGAAGTCTGTTTCCATATGTAACTCGGATTTGGTTTCTTTTAATGTGTGAATTAGCTCTGACTTGGAATTCCTAACACTTCATGTTAAGAAAATAAAGGCATCTGTGATGCCTTTTATTTCTCTCATATCCAGAAAAATGATTTTATTTGTATGTAGCCTTTTGTCTTGGAATATGTTTTCCTTTTGAGATACAAGGAGCACTTAAAAAGAGTATTACCTACTCCTATTATGTTTCTCTGAGTTTCAGTGATCTGAAGCCGTGGAAAAATTGGCATCTCAATGGTGCAAAGTTCAGTTATTTTTACTTTTTAGCAGCCTCTTTAGTGTGCCAAAGTGGTGCAGACTTTCTAGGAACTTTCTAGAGAATACTGGCTAGTCTGCTACACCAAAGCAAAACAGAGTAGCTGTGGCTTACAAGTGGATCTGGACTGAGTTGCTGAAGTGAGGACCTGTGGTGGCAGAATGAGAAATGTTTAGYTGGGAGTTCTGCGTCTGAATGGTTGCTGATGCTACTCTAAAAATCTGTGAGTGCTCCCAGAGTTTTCTGCAGACAGACCCAACCTTCCAGGCTCTGAGCCAGTGGAATGTGAGCCCATGGCAGACTGGAAGCTGCATAGGCAGGTTAGTGCAGTGCTGTGCTCCAACTGGTGATCCCTGTTGCCATCTTGGATTTGCTAGACTGAGTACAGTGCTGTGCTAATATGCTTGGCATGGCTTCCAGTTCGAAGCTATCTCACCTCTAGCCAGGTAATGTGGTGAGTATATTAAATTTTCTACAGTGATGTATGGTTTATTATTTGTTTCTTGCATTGCTATGATGTTTTAAAGTCCAAGCCATGAATTAGATGACACTGTGTTAAGTATAGTACAAATAGAAGATATTTTCCACTCTCCAGGTRTAAGCCTACAAAAAAACTCCAACCAGAATCTGTCAGTTTTCCCACAGAATCTAAAGCTGTAGTGTATTTTACACTAGACAAAACTGAATTTTTTTTTCCAGTGCAGGCATTTGTGGTTCAGATTGAGAGATTGCCARTGAGTTTTACTTCACTGTGAGCCATAACCATTTTTATACTACGTGGGCTATGATTTGTGTCAAATGCAGTGAGATACAGGATTCCTTGCTCTGGGAACTGGAAGAGAGAACAATCCATTTTGAGAAAATATATAATTTTAAGCTTTATTTTGGAAAACTGTTTTATATGTGAAAAGTCTGTTGGCAGTGATAAACAATTCTCTGGTCCTGATTTTTTTAAAGATGAAAATTGTTTGTTCAACAAACTTTCTTGCGTAAGTGCAAAGAGCCAAAAAAACCCAAACTAGTCTAATTTATGAAACACCTTCCTAAAGTCTAAACTAATTGACTGTATCACATTAGCATGTTAGTGTCACAGGGTGAAAGTTCCACTCCTCGAAGAGTTTAGGAAGTACAGAGCAGTTTTCCTTTGTTTTCATTTTATAGGAGCAGTAGGTAAAATTACTGACATGCTCAGAGCATATGGATCAAGTGAATGCCTAACTAATTTTAAATGAGGAAATGCACACTGTATAGTTGCTGTATTACCTACAAGACTAACAAATGTGAAGCAATTTACAGGATTTATATACTTTTAAATATGTATTTTTTCCTCCCCACCTTGTCCTCAATTTGTTGTTTTCTACTGACATCAATAAATTATTCACCTGCCAAAGCGTATTTGCACCCAGTGGGGCTTTTTGTCATATTGTTGACTCTTCAGGAGTTTTGAGGGTTAGGTGGAGATATTAGAAGAATACCCTGCATTGCCATTTTAAATTTTATATTAGACTYCATTTTATATTTTGCTTGAAGAGATAGAACATTGCTTCTATATTAAGTTGTATGGGGAAAGATTTATTATATAAATGTAATTACACCTTGATGCTGTGATGAGCAGTAGCTCCCCAGAATGTGTAGTATAGGAGATCTGCTCTTAYATAAACTATCTAGAAGCTGTTAGAGACAACCAATGGGATAGCTGTGTATGTGTGTGTGTAACAGGATACAATAAGAATCTTCAACTATTTTGTGTCTTAGAACCTTAGGTGGTCCAGTTCATTCTCCTACTGAAAGTGGGGCTCTCATCAGTACCACAGCAGGACATTTGTGGCTTTGTCTGCTGAATGCAGTGCTGGGCTGCTCTCTTAAAGAATTTTTGTTTTCCTGGTGTTCAGTCTGATCCTCTTAAGCTAAAACTGTGTCAGTTACTATTTAGTAGGTCATCTCTACATCTCTAGGTAGTGTCACACATCTTTCAGTTATCAGAAAAGAATTTGGGATCTGTGTCAGCTCCTTTCTTTTTCAGCTTGATGGCAAGTGGTTCTGTGTTTCTCTGCAATTGGGTAATGTTCTTCAAGTAGTTGAAGGCTTTTAGTAAATAGAATTTCTAAGCTGTAGTAGAGGAACTGATTGTCCATTATCTGAAGATGAAGGATTTGCAAATAAAGCTAATTGTCTTCAGCAAATAAAAGGAGCTTTTAGCCAAGATAAAAGGAAACTGCTAAAAAAACAGCCATAGGCAGTTTGGCTGAGTTGATTTATAGCACAAGAAAGTGACGCTTTTTCACTTTTTTCATTAGGAACTTAAGATATAGTTGGTGTCTGTAAAAGCACAGAAATTATACTGGAATTTTGGAGTTTGCATTTAGCTTGTGTTGTTTTCTGCATTCATTTTTCCCAAGGTAAAGAATTGCTTTTAAAATGCAAGGCTTAGCACCAGTCAGTGATTCCTAAAGTAAACTTATAAATTGACTCCAAAACTTAGCAAATGTCATTAATGCCATTCTGATATCATGCCCCCAGTTTTGATAGTAAATGTTTTCTTTGCTTTGAACACATTTGAATGGAAGCTACAATTTAGGAAGAAAATTAAGTTAGGTTGGTTTGGTTTTTTTTTCCATAGGATTCTTTTGGCCTTCCTTCTTTCTTTTGAAATTGTATTCTAACTTTCCATGAACTAACAGCCTAGAGAGTTGGAAGAGGTTCATGTTAATCCTGTATTTAGAACCTGTTTCTAAGAAAGTACTGAATGGACTGAAATGGCAAACTGTTTCAGTGGCACATCAGAATTCATGCTGAATTTCAYGGCAATTTGTAAGCTAACCTGTAGACACCTGTGTAAAGGGGAGATGGAATCAGAGAAAGAGGCATGTGTGGTTAACTGAATATTTTAAATGGTTCCCATAATCTCTGTATAATACAGAGACTGTGCCATGAAAGCATTTTATATTTCCAAAAGGTTTTAAATGCCTTCATTCCATGAATCCACTTCCCTGCATGTCTGCAAGCTTATTAAAATCAGGGTAAGAAGATTTAATTGCAACTGCTCAGGACTTGGACATGTGAGATTATGATTCTATTCTTGGTATTCCACACATGTTTGTGACTGGCCAGGCTACTTAGACAAAATAATTCCAACTTGTTTGTCTGAAATGAGGTTTGCAATTCATTTCTTTCTGCAGCGTGGCTACTTCTTTCAGACAAGTTTAGATGCAAAAGTCTTTTTTTTTGGTTGCAATTGCTTACAATTGCAATACAAATGATGTACCTCAAGCCAGAAGACAGTAGTGTCTTAAATCCTTGTGCAAAGATGTGTTATTGGTGAAATGTCAGAGACCTCTCTATTCCAGTCTTGTGTCATAGGCCAGTGTGAGCCCTCAGCTTGTGTTAGGCTCAAACCTTCTCCCAGGCAAACTTTCTAAAAATGGAACATTGTGTTTATGCTACAATGCAGAAATACAGTGGTTGCGAGGCAAGGAGCAGCACAGCATCAGGAATTGCATTAACCAAGCTGTCAGATCTTTGAGAAGAACAGTTTGTGTTAATACTGAATCATATAAATTAGGTAATTAGCAAATGTTGCGAATTAGTGAAGAATAGTCCTGGTTTTGTTTTTATGGAAATGTTTGTGTATGAATGTATGAGAGGACTTTCTGCTATTACAGAATTGCAGTCTGTGTTTCCYTAAATGAAATTGTTTCTTTCTGATCTAAAGCCCAGGTGTATGTACACTGCAGAGTTGAAGTGCAGTTGCATGGCCAAGGAGGATTTTTGTAGAGCTGAGTTTCCTAAACAGAATGCTGAGCTACAGCTGTGTTTTTGTCGCACCAGTGCAATGGCTGCATAAAGCCTCTAACACTTCCTGATCACCTCACTTGGTTGATTGGAATAGCTGTTACCAAACAGAAATTATTTATAGGACCAAAATGCAATAAGTTTGTCTGGTTTTAATCCAATGTTAAATAGTCCCATCACCATCTCGTTGATTTGAATTATATAGAGAGAATCATGTTTGAAATGTTCTAYAGATTTTTTTGACTGAAGAGTTACTCAGTAACTAGTTTTTGTACATTTGAAAATACAAATACTTGGAGTACAGGAGATAGAACCCACTAAAATCAAGTAGATACTTAAGATTTCCTTAATATCAGGTAGAAGGTTTTCTWAGGATCTGTAGGAGCCACATTCCAGCATCTTTCTTTAATAAACATGTCTTTTGACACRTCACTGGAGAGTGTACTAAGGAGTAAGGGAGAAAAARAAMCCCAATCCTAACAATTCTAAATTCATGTAATTTTCCTGAAGCAGAAAAAATTAATGAGGCTGTAAAGATTCAAATAGTTTTGCTTGTCTTACAGTCCAGGTTCCTACAAAGCTTGAAGAAAGGGTCTTGATTAGCATAAATTGTCTCTGGATGAAATCAGTGGGAAGTTAYGCAGGCAGCATTTCAGCAACATGGAAAAACCCTTAAAATTTAGCTAGTGCTGTTGAAAWAAATGATACATTTTAGGGCAAAATTAATTTCTACTATGCTTTCTCTGAAATCTAGCCTGTCTGTAGCTTTCCAGCATCATCTTTATTTCCCTTCTGTTGTGTTTTGAGGGTTTAGGAACATATTTTCAGCTGTGCTGCTGCCTTAGGTGCCCTTTTCATTCCCTAAGGCAAGAAGTTAATGTCAATTCCAACCACTCACCCATGGTCTTGTCAGAGCAGGTTTACTTCCCTACTTACTGCTCCAGATCAGACATTCCTGCATCAGAGTTGGAGCCTCTGTCAGATCAGGGGAAAGGTTAAAGAAGCCAGCAGTAGGTTATGCTGCCCTCCTTTYCTTGGCATTGCTCACCGAGTTAGCAGAATTTCGTTCTTTGGTTAGGCAAGTATTTGATAAGTATCTGTAATGAATAGTTTAGGTTAGATGCTGAGCAGAGGATAGACTAGACATAGTTCTTCCAGCCATATTTTCTACTGTTTCCATGACTATCTCACAACTGATTCAGAGCCTTGATTCTCTTTTGCTTTGTCATTTGTTTTGTGGTTTATTACCCAATGTACAGCCAATATGATGCAATGATTCCAGGCTTCAGTCCAATTATGTGTSCTAACATGATTAAGTTTCAGGGAAGGTTTATGTTGAAAGATTCTGGTATTCTYCTTGGGATTGCAGAAGATTTTTTTTTATAGCCGTAGTAGAAAAAATAGGTCTTTCTGCCTCCTCAAATCTTGGCACACTTTCCATTCTCAAGCCTCAGGCACTGCTGTAAATTTAATAGTATTGATGGTAAAGGGATTATAGGATAGCTTACATTAATGTTACTTTTATACTTTCAAGCTAGTAATACATTTCTAAGAATTTGACTCTCTTGTTTCGGTGGAACTCTGTGTTCTTATTATTTCTACTGTAGACTTTATTATTGTGATCAGAGCCACSGAGGGCTTAGCCCTGTACAGAAAGTTATGGTCTCTGCCCCAAATAGTAGCAGTCTTTTCCAAAGGAGACGATGGGAAAAGAAAGATGGCATGACTGGGAAATGAATGTGGGATCTCCCAGTGCAGGTGAGCAGAATGACTTTATAGTGGTGGGTGAGGGGGCTGGTACGTGCCTGGTTCTCTGGTGCTTTTTAGGCTGTCTGTGGGGCTTTCTYACCCACCATTGTTTCTGAATTGGTCTGGGCTGAGAGTGTTGTTGCTCTTGACTGCCATGGAGCTGTGGGAGAGCCACCTGGGCTGTGTAGTGTTTGTGATTGCTGTTCATCTCCTGAGCAGTACTGGCTCCTATCTGGCTCTGGTTGGGGGAGAAGCTGCTCCTGTTGGCTGCCAAAGAGCCATGGGACAGCTCTGATGCTGCCTGGCGGGCAAGGCTGRGGCTGCTGCTCTTGGCAGTCTGGGCTGGCACAGATCTGGGGGACCTGCAGTGTTTTTCAGACTGTTAGTCTGAGTTTTGTGCCTACTTGTGTCTTCATGAGTGGCATCGGATCTGGTCTGTCCCAGGGTGGCTGGAGAGGCTGCTGCWTTTGGGCACCAGAGATCCATGGGACAGCCTGGATGCTGCCTGACTGGAGGTGCAGGGGCTAATAAGCTCTGAAATTCAGTGGAGTCTGCAAGATGCACAGCAGCAGTTCCCAGATGGAGGAGCAAATGAGTTACTGGTTGTGAGGACAAAGTGACAAAGGATAGCAAGTGATGGTCTGGCAGAAGCCTAGTTCTTAGTCCTTCCTCCCTGAATCCCTSTGGGGGGAGATGGAGCTCCCATGCAGAGCCCTGGACTGCTGCTTTGGCAAGTAACTCTTCTTCCCTGTGCTCCCTGCCTCCTGGGCAAARGCACATTCCAGCRTGGCAGCAGAACTGCTTCTCACCAAGCTGCCTGACTGGAATGTGCCTTTGCCCAGGACGTCATCAGCTCCCATGATGGGGGTCTACCAGAGAAGGAGGGAAAAATGTTGGTCCCCAGCTATCCCAGCATGAGGCAGATCCAGGCAAGGCCCTGCTCTTGTGTCTGCCCTGTTTTCAGCTTCCCTGTGAAGCTAAGGACAGAAGGGACAGGTGACCATACCTGCCAGGGCATTTCTTGGCTGGCGCTGTGCTCGTTCCTGATGTCTCATGAGATTGCCAGTGCACAGAGCATGTGGACTGGTTTGGAATGGGATCAAGTTAACTTTGTGTGGTGTGGTTTTGGATTTGTGACCAAAGCAATGTGGTGACTGGCTCAAACACAGCTAGGCAGTGAGTGCACAAGTGTCAAGGCCTTTTCTGCTCCTCACCCCAGCACCAGTGAGCAGGCTGGGAGACACAGGATGCTGGGAGGGGACTCAGCCAGGACAGCTGACCCTGGGATCTTACACTCCTTAGTATGTCTGCTCAGCAACACAGCTGCAAGCTCTTGCTGCTCCTGCACTGGTGAGGCATCAGGTGGCTGATAGTTGGCCACTGTGGCCATTTGCATCACTTGTTTGGKTTTGTTTTCCTTCTCCATAGAATCACCAAGGTTGGAAGAGACTTTGAGATCATCAAATCCAACTGTCAATCCAGCAGTATCATCGTAATCCCTAAACTATATATTTATCCCTAAATATCACCCAGATATTAAACTGTCTCAGCCCATGGGGTTTGGTGCTGTCATCTACTGAGCTAGCTGTGATATCCTAAGCGTGTTATATCCAAGATCCATTCAATGTCGATCAGCATTCCCAATACCACTGACATAAAGACCTGCTCAAGCTTGGTTCCCACCACTGCCCTGTCAAGCTCTCAGCCATAACTCACAGCAACCCCAGGTGTGGGGAAGACCTGAAGACTCAGCATAAGTTAAAAAAATATTGCMGTTGCTTCTGATCTTGAATTGATCACTTTGACTGGAAGTCAGGGAGGTTACTTGTTTCATCAGGAGAGATTACAGTCAGTCTCACTGGGTGCATGTTAATGTTTTGAGGATCTCTGCAGAAACTTGCTGCTGTTGTTAGGTAACCTGTGAGCTATTTTACGGCTAAGGCTGCCAGGTCTGTTTTTACTCAAGTAAGTGATAGAAATGCCTGGCTCAGCACAGTGTTTAGAAAAGTTTGGATAGATCAAATAAATTACACCTGTTACAGCTGCCCAACCTACTGGTTATGGTCTAGGATTTTCAGTGCAGTGGAAGTAACTGCAGCCCAGGATCATTTGGGAAGGCATTGACAAAATTTGGTAGAAGGAGTAGGACAAAATACGCACTTGCCATCTGCACCTACCTGAGACRTCTGTCTGGGTAGGGAGGGTTAGAATGTAACAGCGAGAGTAACAGCTGTGGCCAGGGGCTGTTGTCAGCTCCAGATCCACTTYAAGCTATTGTAAAGGCCAGGTAGAACAAGCATTAAACTGACAGCTTGGCCAGAGGCACCAGGATGTCTTGAAACAGCTTTGGTTAGAATTGACATGGACCAGCGCATCACCTTTATTTTGACCCAGCTTATAATTGAAAAGATCTGTTTTGATCAAACGATGAATTTTAGTTTCAGGAGGTCACATYATGTCTTCTTTACTCGGGCTGGGTAAACCTTTGCTGTGAAAGAAGATGCATTAGAATTAAGAGGCACTTTTGAGATKAGGTGKTTTTTTTTTTTTTTAAAAAAAAAAAGTCTATTTGAGCCAGTGGCCCTTTGTAGGGATAATGGTGCCATATAAGCCTTGGAAATCAACAGTATCCATCCAACTGGCTTCCCAACCACTCTTGCCTACCATAGGGAGGACAATCTGATGTTTCTTGTTCATTACCAGAGTGTCCTGGGCTGGGATGCTGGCACGTAGGTCTGCTACATTCCTTTCTGCTGTGACATGGAGCCTTTGCAGGCCTGGGACTATGTCTTTGTCATTTTACATTAGGCAACAAGTGCCAAATAGCTGCACTCAGTGACGGTTTGCCACATCCACTTTTTTTTAATCTCCCTTATCCTTTTTGTTTGGCAATGACTGGTTTTCCTTCCAGTTTAATGGTTTGATTAGGCAACAATGTCRGAGGTGCTTGAGAGCATGTTGATAAACAAAGCAAGCAAAGCACAAGCCTAGTTGAAAATTCCCCTTCGTGCTGGCACTGCAAACAGCAGAGATCTGGATGGGGGCTAGTGCCAATCTCTAATGCATCCCTAACATGCTGCTTTCAGGGCTTGGAGAATGTTGGCAAAAGAAAAAAAATGCTTTATAAAGGTCATTGGTGATAGCAAGGTAGCACTGCGATAATTTTTTAATGTGATATTAATATAATAGGCATTGATACTTAATCAGTACCCTGGCATTAGTCACCTGGCCTTGCTCTGCTCCTCTTTTGTGGGTTCTTCAGAGTGTTTGATTTCCCCTCGTGTTTGAACAAGTGATGCCAAAAGGGTTTGTGGGCAGGTGAGATGTTGTGTAGGGCACCTGACTTCTCAGGGACTGAGAAGAAACTGAGGATGCTGGTAATACTTCGTGCAGACTGCACTCAGGGAGAGAGTACTCCAGGGATGATCCTCCAGCACCTCCTCCCAGTGTGCCATCCTCCATGGAAAAGGAAGACTGAATGTATTGCAGCACTTGATGGCATCTTGACATGAAAAGCATTTGGATTCTGAAAGATTTGGGTGCTTTTGCATGCTGTTAATTTGCACTGTTTGGTAAAAAGAGGGAGAAAAAAAAGGTAGATAAGGGAAAAAAAGTCCTAAGAACAGATATTAAAGTAATGGGCAAAAAGTAGATCTCCAGAGAGCCTAACAGGATTATAAGAATGAGGAAAAATTACTTTTTTGCCTGTTGAATGATTGTTGCTATGCTGGTCTGTGTGGTTTCGCCTCTCTCTGAGGTCTTACCCAGGAAGTTCCTACTGTTGTTTGAAGGAATTGTTATGGGTCAAGTGTTGYACCTGACATTGTTGACTCAGGTGTTGGTGCAATGTCTGAAAGAAAGCTGGTTTCCCTAAATCCTAAAGGAAGTGAGAAAGTGGGCTCCCTGGTCAGATTGTGCAGGTCCAGGAAGCTCTGTGATCTGGGAATTGTCTGCTTCTTTTCTGGATGAGAATAATAGTTTACCTACCCCTCTAGGCTTTCTGCCCTCAAGGGACTCAAACTGAAATGCAGTGAGCATCTCTTCACTTGTGGCTGCAGCTTGCCGCTCCCTCTACATGCGCTTATGGGTTTATGAGAGAAGCCAGGTTAACATTCTTTCCCATCCTTAAATAAAAGCTATTTGTTGACCCTGGCAAATTGACTGTTTTGAAATGGTGCCTTTCAGCTAGTTGTGCTACCACCACTGAGGAAGCAGCAAACAGAGGCATAAAAGCAGAAATCAGCACGCTGGTGGGAGTTCTAGGGCAAGAGCTTCATATGGTAATTATGGTCCCCAGGCCAGTTTATTGTAAAGATAATTACCCTAATGAAACTGGCCTGAGATGAGGCAGAAGCCTGGACTCTGGGGAAAGCAGTTGATACCACYGGAAGAGGGAGTTCTTTAGAAGTTGTGATTCTGTGCAGAGATAAACCCAAAGATATAATTGTGTTCTACATACTCACATAAGCCCCATTGTCATCCCTGTGCCCATGTAATTATTTTCTTGAGCTGAGTCTTGCGCTGTGGATAATTGCAAACACTCCTCCGTGGCTTTTATTTTGATCCACATCTTCTGTAATATCTTTCTTTTTGAAGCGTGTGATAAGAGGTTGTCAGGTAAAATTAATTTTACTTTCATGACATCATTAGGTAGTACGTCTCCCGTTGCAGCATTCRCTTTCAGAAGAATAAAGGGAAGACGGAAGAAGAGTAATTGTTGTTTCATCAGATTATGTATTAGTTCAACCAGACTAATGCACTGTAATAATCTAGACAAGCTCTATAATTGGAGAAAGTTGAAACAAGCTTTTATCTATTCATGTGCTCCAGCTCTAAATTAATTTCACATCTAAGCCATTAAGCAAAAAAAACCCAACAAAAACCCAACCAACTTAAACCAAAACAACCAATCAATAAGAAGCAGGTCTTTGTTCGTTAAAGATATCTTTAAAATTAGATTGTTTAGCGAGATGGGTGCATCTCTTTTTTTTCAAAAGCTTGGGACTGATCTTTGTCTCATTTTGTAAAATGTGCGCCGGGGGTGAGAAGTCAAAGTCATTGATACTTCTTACAGAAGCCCCTTTTTAGTGCACCTAATACAGAGGAACAGGATTTCGCTTGGGGGTCTATAACAAGGGACGGTGCTCTCTGAGTTATGTTAGGAAGGAAAATGGAGCTTTGAATATGATTCTTTGAATTCTCCCTTGCCTCTGACCAGCATAGCTTAAAAGCTCRGAAGAGGAGAGGGTGAATCAAAGCTCTGCTCACTTTCTAGACCTCTCTAGTTGTTCAGCTCCTACCTGTGTATAAAAGGGGAGTGACATGCCAAAAATCCTGTTTTCCCTGCTGTTCTTCAGGGTGATTCACACCGCAGGAGCTACCGTAAAGAAAATTAACTCTATCCCRGCGAAAAACAGTCCAAAACCCTGTGGTGCATATTCTACAGCTAGTCGTGGCTTATTACAGTCCRTCATGCAGGGAAGCATTCAGCCTTTCTTGCTAATAGGATCTTTCTAGGAAAATAAACATATAAATGAGCAGATTATTGTGACACAGGTAATTT
The DNA here is from genome assembly GCF_030028575.1 of Malurus melanocephalus. NCBI lineage: Eukaryota > Metazoa > Chordata > Aves > Passeriformes > Maluridae > Malurus > Malurus melanocephalus. Next base: position 913,081 of record NW_026623344.1, read on the forward strand.
GCTGACTGCTGGCTCTGATCTCTCACACTGGTTTTATGTATTAAAGGAAAATCAGTGCAACATCTACTTAGTTGTGAGGGGGTTTAATTTCTGATGATCACCTTATATTCTGAGGTACAACAATTGGCTGTTTCTAGAACCTGTATAGATGTGTTAACTTAAGTGTCCAAGAGATTTCATTTACTATTTTGTGATTTTATACCTTGTACTGCTTCTTAACAGAAACTCAAAATATGCTGCTTCATGTAACAGCACTGTGTATATGTTTGCGTGCACTTCGTGAATATTTTGCCAGCTTCTTAGAGGTTAGCTGCCTTTAACCATCATGTCATTAAATATCCCTACAGAGAAAATACTAAGGCTTGTCCATGTTCACTGATGCAGAATAATTTTTAAATCAGTCTGACTTAATTATTTTGATACACTTCCTTTTTGTCTCCATGTTCCTTCAGGCTTCCGACTTGATTATCACCCCAGCTACGACCTTCAAGGAAAAACCTGACCCCACTGGTTTGGTATTTGGAACTGTGTTCACGGATAATATGCTGACAATTGAATGGTCCTTGGATTCAGGATGGGAGAAACCCTATATTAAACCACTAGAGAACCTCTCATTACATCCAGCCTCCTCGGCTCTGCATTATGCTATAGAAGTGAGTAGTAAATTGATTTGGAAACCACTGTTTTGTTTTATTAGCTCTGGAAGCCACAGCTTTGTAATATGAGGACTATTACTGCCTCAAATCCATTAGTATTGAGTTACATTGTATTAACTGGTGTTATTCCAGAATAATTGCGTTATTCACAACAGGATTTTGTATAACACACGAACAGCTGTGGCCTGGGGTTTCCAGCCCACTGAAAGTCCTAGCCTAGGGAAGGTGAGCTCTTCCTTGTATGGTGRTAAATTTATTTGAGAAACCATTCTTGTTCACTGACAGTGGGTTGGTCCAGTTACTGTCTCTGTGGCAGTGAAGGATTGTCTAAGACTGAGATTCTGGGAGTAGCTGTAATTTGGGAACTGAACGTGCACTTTGTGAAAGTTATTTTAAACTGTTTTAAAGATTGATAGCTTGGATTGCAGGACAGAGTAGACAGGTGCTTGTTTGAACCTCTGAATAAGTCCCTTGACTTTAGAACTAGATCTGATGTGCTCAGCATATACAAGGGTATTTAAGGAGAGAACGTACAGCAAGGAACTTTAGGAAGTGGAATGTTAAGTCGGAAACCAGCGTGGTTAAAGTTTCCGTGCTTAGCTGATTGCTGTCCACAGCTGCTTTTTGTACCTTCAGAGCAGCTTTGGCTGTATATGCCAAAGTACCTGTGTGGGAAGCAGTGGGGCACAGACCCTGAAATGGGAGCCCACTTCTCTCACTTCTGGGTAGGTGGGAGTGTCTCCACTGAAGTGTGTGGAGTTGCTTGTGCTGCTTTTATTATTTCTTTTTTCTTGTTTGTTTGTTTTTGTATTTTAACCACTGGTATAAGGGATCCTTTCCCTGGTTATTGTCCCTGAGCTCCTGCTTTCACAATTTTTGACTGGTTTTTCCCCATCTAGTTACCAAACCTCTGGAGGTCCTGTGTAAATTACAACAGGCCTCTGTGACTGAGGCTGCAGCTCTTGATCTGCCCAAGAAGTAAGAAACCACGCTGGAGTCCCAAATCTATATTTCACTCTTAGTAGCATATTGCTTTAATGTTGGGCCTCTGGCCTGGTCTAAAATCATTGCTAATATGAATATGCTCTTATTTTGTTCCCATTTTTTTTATTCTTTTACCCTTACTGCATCACGTTTCCTCTAGCCAAGAGGACAGACAGAGGAGAATCTGGTGTCATTGCTGTGGCTCAATGAATACACAGTGGGTATAATAAAAGTGATGAATTTGGCATTCCCTCCCCTTTTTCCTTGCCCTTCATGATGCAGTGTGATAATCTGGATCTGCTGAACTCCAGATCCAGTTCCCRTGATGTACAGATGTCAGATAATACCGTTTTCACACCACTGTAGCAACCAACCATCAAGCAACCACAGCAGTTGCTTTCATTAAAACTGAGCATTTCTGGAACACATCTCTGTCTCCCTTTTTAATGAGTGAGAGGTTTTACTAAGCTCTGGAAGATTAAAAATATTTATTTTTGGAGATGAAGATTTAACATCTTGAGAAGGCTTTGTGTTTCAGTAATGATGTGATTCTGATTGATGAGGATTTGATGAGGATTGATGACCTCATCTGACCATTGATGAGGTCTTAGTAGTGGCATTCCTCCCTTTTCCCTCTCATTAAAAGTTCTGTGAATGTGTTTGGGAGAAGGGTGGGGGGGAAAAAAACCTGTGTTCTGTGATTAGAAACATTCCAGTAATGTGTATTGGTTAATAACTGGCCCAGTAAGAATCATAGCAAAGTACCAGCCAGATCACCAGTGACGCTATTCTATCCTTTATTAAAAATACCTCTTTTTTCTTGTGGCTACAATGTATACCCTAGGAACAATTTCACAACCATGTGCCAAGCTTTTAGTAAGGCTGGCATTGCTGTTGGACTAAGATAAATTTTGAAGGCAAAAAGTTCTGGGTTCTAATTCTGGTTCTGCTGCATAATTGGACACAGCCTGGGAAAAATTGCTGGGATTCCTGCAACCCACTTACAACCCAATTAAAATTTGTCATGTGGAAGGACCTAGCTCTGCCATGGAACTGCATGAAAGTTTTCTAAAGATGACATTTCACTGATCCTTATGGAGAAATATCACAGAATTTGATAATAGTGAAACCTAAAATATTCTATTCAAATTACTTGTGCACAAATACAGGGTTTTTTTCTTTTCAAATTAAAAAGCTGTATATGTAGACTTCCAACCACATAGGATGCAGTTCCAGCCACTTTTTGTGGAACAGTCAGAGGAGGAGAAGCCTGAGGAAACTTGACAGCAGTCATGCAGTTAAATTAATAGAACTTACACTGAAATTTAATGTACAAAAATGCTAGAAGATAAATTCTGCAAATCGGAACTGTTCTCTGTAATCACTAGTGAGCCTTTAATACTTCATCTAAATAATACTGGTGTATACATATATATATATTAGTGTGAGCTTATATAATGTATGCGTTTTCTGTTTGTAAGTATAACAAATTATCAATCTGTACCTGAAAATAATTGGATATTTTGTGGGCATGGTTTTTGCTGTGGTTAGGAGATGCTGTAGGGCATTTTGCTGGGAGGGCATTGATAGGATAAGGGTTTCTCATTGTCACCACCAGTTGTCTGGATCCTGCAGTTTGATGGGATAATTATGTTTAATTTAAATTTCCTGTAAAGCATATAGAGAAAATATTTTCATGCATTTATTTTGTAGTGTGAGGCTGCATCTATCTCTCATGCAGGCTAAACCCCATTTCAGATCATAGGGTATCACCAGGAAATAAGTGACCAATTCTCACTACAGCTACAGCAAGAACTTTACAATAGATCTCTCAATTACCTTATTCTGTACTTCCTAACAAAGATGTGTTTTGGACAGAGCCCTAAAAATAATTAATATATATAAAATAAAATACTGTAGATACCTTATGTAGGTGTAAATGCTATTTTGACTCAGATACTAGTCAGGATGTGAGGSAATACTTAAATCAAACACATGCTACAAATTTTAATTGCTGTAACCAAATTATGAAAAAAGATGGTTATTATGAAGTTCCTTGACAGAGAGAGAATTATGAAGTTTATGTTACAAAGATGACCTGCCTATAGTCCAGATAAACCTGTCTCACAGGAGTGTGTTGCCAGAATTCACTAGTTAGCATTTATCTRTTTGAGTACTGTGAACAGGAAGGTGAAGTTCTTCTGTTTCCAAAGGGTGTGTTTTGCTTTTGCACAGATCATCATGGGATAACATGTCTCAATTGCTACTTGATTTCTTTTCCCTCCTTTTCTGGCTTGGTAGTTGTTTGAAGGGATGAAGGCTTACCGCGGAGTGGATGGCAAAATCCGCCTGTTCCGACCAACCCTTAACATGGACAGGATGGCACGATCAGCACGGAGAACAACTCTGCCAGTATGTACCCAAGGCATCTTATGCTCCTTAACTCAGAGCATGTTTTTCATTTTCAGAGTGCAGATCTTGAAAGCTTTTCAGTACACACTCTTAAGTCTTTGATAGCTGGGCAAAACTCTGTTAACAGATCTTACTCATTGAAGGAAACTGTTTGTTTGAAGTGCTTAATTTAAAAAAAAATCAGAACAGTGAGTGTTTTGCTCTCATTGCTGTCTCTGCTGCCTCAGATGTACACAGTGTTTCTGAGGGATGGGTGCTGTTCTGCAGGTATTTGCATGCAGACAGCTGTCTGATTTGCTCTGGTGCTAAGTGCTTCTTCCTTTTCTTCTCTGCACTTAAATTAAGTTGTTCAGCCTCTTGAGTGCCTTCGGTTGTGGTCATGCCAATAACTTAATACTGCTTTTAGCAATTGTATATTGGCCAGTGAACTTCTTCCCAGGCTTATTAGCTTTTTTGCTGTAAGAATGTGGGAACTTTCAGAGACTTWCTGGCCCCTTGGAAATGCAACCCAAAGCATTCTCTTGTAGAAGAGGTGGCGCTGTAAGCTTGCAGCATGCCCGGCTGAGTTGGCTGCACAGGGAGTTCTTCACATGCTTTGGCGGCAAGAAGGGACAATGGCTCCTTTTTACCATCTCAGGAGGATACTTTGGAGCAAAGGAGGTCATTCAGGATGCTGCACAAAAAGGCACATTAGCCAAGACCATGGGATATTAAATTCTGTAATGAATGAACCGGAGGGACATCATATGTAGTCCTGTGAACCTCTACCGTGTGTCACTGTTAGATACCCTGAGGAAGTGTTCCTGTGGCATATGGATTTGTAAAGACTACAAGGTGTTCCAGCTTTATTTCTCCATCTGATTTTTTCCCTTTCTTTTCCTTCCCAGTCTTTTGACCAGAACGAGCTGTTAGAGTGCATCCGTAAGCTTGTGGAAGTGGAACAGGAGTGGGTCCCATACTCAACCTCTGCCAGCCTGTACATCCGTCCTACCCTAATTGGAACTGAGGTATGGAATGCTTTTTTTTCCTCCTCTCTTTTGTTTATTTATCCTCCCTTTCCTTCATCCCTAAGGGAAATATTYATAAAGGAAAATATTCAGCAGTCTGTAGTTGACAGGATCGAGTTCAGGGGCAGATTGGTTTTATGGTTTTTCGGTGGATCCCTCAGCTGTAGCAGCGCGGCACAAATTTAATGTTGACCACACTGCCACTTAGTGGCCACACTGGTTCAGAGCACGTAAAGTRAACTTGGAGTAACTACTCCCGGTGGAAATGGAATAATACGTTTATTTTGGAGTTGTGCTGAAAAGATAATTATTTGTGGCATGTTAATACTAAAATCTAGTAATTCAGAGAGAACTTGATGGAATAGAAAATGCAGTGTACGTTTTGTGATTTCATACCTGGACTTAGTAAGGAGTTTTTGGAAGATTTTATCCTGTAAATTAAGATGTTGCTTCTGAGACACTTTCAGTAGAGCTAAGGATGAGTTCCTTTGTCAATTTATTCTTGAACCTGATATTCTAAGAGGCTCCTTAGTAAATAGGAATTTATGTGTCCTCTGAGTTTCATGTGTGAGTCAATTCTATAGTATTGATTAAGGGAATTAGAGCTTATTTTATTAAATCTTCGAGGGTTCTGTTTTTCAGCAGTAGCAAGTGAGAAATGTATAATGGTAGAGCATAGGACAAGGAAGCTAAAGATTGTAGGTTCCAAACTAGGTTAACTAAACTTCTGCAATATCCATATTTCTAAGTAGTTGCTATACATGCGTGTTTTACATTCCACATATGTTCTAGGACTCCATTAATTCAATATTTGTAAACTAGTTGCAGATTTTCAGATTAAAGAATCTCCACTCAGTGACTATAAAGTACTAAATTATAAWTTTTTTATTTCCCCGTTTTTATTTTTGGAAGTTCTTTTGTTTTGAGCTTTGTTTCAGGATAGCCAACACTTGCTTGTGTTGTTTCTGGGTTGCATGTCCTACTAAGCTWTTATGAATCACCACAATTAGAAATGCAGGCAGCACAACCTTTCAAATGATTATGTCAGGAAAAGTGTCAATATCTCAGTTAATCTCTCAGAAGTCTTTCTGAAGCAATGTGAGGTAGACAAAAATCAAAGGAGCCCTTCCAGCCCCTGGGGAACTTTGGCCAATACCAGACTTCTCAACCTCACCTTCAGATACTGATGGTGAATGGCTTGGACTGTGAGAAACCATTCTCAGAGAGGAGGGGGAGAAAAAACTTACATTCTTGTTAYATTCTCATTTTCTGTGCTGTTTTCTGAACTATTTCCAGCAGGCAGATCATTTTAGCTGTCACACAGGTGTTCACAGAGCCAGCACTCAACTCTGGCAATGCCAGTTCTAAATGGCACTGGCCATTCTTCTCACTAATGCAGCTGACATTGACGGTGGTTTCTCCACTGTTGTTACTGCTAGGATTGGTCTTGCCACTCCTTTCCCTAGAAGGCTTTGTAGGCTTCTGGTGTGATTAATTAATATTATATAGCACTTTGTTAAGCTAATATTTGAATTCTCAACARCTTGAAACTATTTGAGAATACCAGAATAATACATAGATAAATGGATTGTCTGTAAGTGAATGATGATAGTATATAAAATCAGGGTTGTTATGTTTTTTGGATGTGGGGAAGTTAAATATATTTMCTCCTAATTGCAGTTCTTTGTACTGTCCTGGTAAAAGCACTCTCATGCTGCAGTTCCAATGAAARCAGTGTTTCAAAAGCTGATGGTGCAACAGCTGATGTTTGAAGGATACCAGTAACTTTTGATTGGTTTATATTTCTTATTTTCAGCCTTCCCTTGGAGTGAAGAAACCAACTAAAGCCCTACTGTATGTCATATTGAGCCCTGTGGGCCCTTATTTTGCAAGTGGAAGCTTTAATCCAATATCCTTGTGGGCAGATCCAAAATATGTAAGAGCGTGGAAAGGGGGAACGGGAGACTGCAAAGTGGGAGGGTAAGAAAACATCATTTTACATTTTCTACATAGCTCACAAAGCAGATTTGKTTTTTAATGAAGTATCTAATCCAGCAGAAATAGACACATTAAATGCARTAGGTAAACAAAGTGTACTGCAATGAAGAGTTAAAATTCTACTTTGCAAATATTATTTACAGAACTCAGAAGTGTACAGAACTTGCATATTTTTGCTGGAATATTACAGCCAATTGATTTTTTTGCRGCATCTCAAGCTGAGGGACTGCACCTGGAAGGTGTCCATGTAATACTTTGGCTCTTGTCTTTGCAGCAGTTGACACTGGAGTTCAACATGCAACACTTTGTGCTGCATCATCAGTATAGCAGCCTTCTGCCAACAAAGCGGGGAGCAGCTGTGGCTGCTGACCTTCCTTGGATTGTCCTACTCAKGGGTTTCTTTGCTAGGCAGGAAGTCAGTAGCTGTCAAGTGCTGCTCAGCTGAGCTGGTGGAATTATCAGGGGGCAKGAAAACAGCTTTCCTTCATTCAAGTTGATGTTCTAGACCTTTATTTCTGTTTGTGAGATTTTGCTTATTTTTAGAAATATATTGTTTGCTGTGCATCCGTAATACATCAGCTGTGGAAAAAAAAGAGTACTTTGGAGTCATTACTGGTTTGATCTATGCCCAGAGGTGAGAACTTSACTCCAGTGTGGTCAGCATTTTGGACCAGCTGATTTTGGGTCTTGAAGGTTCTTGAACATCAGAAGCAAAAAGGGTTTTTTTCGCCCTCAGAGCAGTAGGTATTATTCAATCAGGTTCACTCTGTAGGTGTATTTTAGAAAAACATTTGCTTCTCAAGAAAATGGAATTCATCAATTTTCTGAAGTGAATATCTTTTACTAGAAAAGAAATAATTTACCTCTGGTGAYGTTTGTGCTCCAAGAGTTTCATCTAACGTATATGACCCATCTGAGATGAGGCAAATGATTTAAAAAAACCCAAAAACCCAAAGCAAAAGCTGGAGGGGAATAGCTGCTCTATTTCCAGTATGCCAACTGCTAAATAAAGATAAATGCTTTCTGAGCATTTTTAGTTGCAATTATTAGAATGTCCAGAATAWAGATCAAGAGGTATTTTTAAGTCAGTTTGGATGGATATGTTTGAGTTGTTAATGCTGTTCAGCTCTTCAAAGTTTTTGGGTTATAAAGGTACAAATGATCTAATTAATTACTAGTGGAGTACTTCCAAAGGAAATATCCCAGGGACAAGCAGTGACTGTTGCAGAGCACTTGCTTGTAATATAGATGTGCACAAAACCTTATTTAACAATGATAAGATCTCAACCGGGTACTCATAACTCATTGGGTTTTTTTCTTAAAGGAATTATGGCTCTGCTATTTATGCYCAGCAAGAAGCCCTGGAGTTTGGCTGCCAGCAGGTTTTGTGGCTCTATGGAGAAGATCACCAGATAACTGAAGTTGGGACAATGAATCTGTTTCTCTACTGGATAAATGAAGATGGAGGTATGGTAACACAAAGTATGAAAACTTTAACAGAGTAGACAATTGGGACCATAATCCACAAAATTATTATTAGAATGCAGATCACAATCTTTTTAATGAGGACAGTTTAACAGAGGGAATGCCTATTCTCTTTTGGAAATTACTAGGTAACTGTTAGTTGTGAAAAAGGAGATTCTGGAGCAGCTGTGAGTGCTGCCTGCTGATAACAGGCTAAACTCTGGGCCAGTCCATGTGCTCAGAAGGGCAGAGTTTAGCCATGCACAAGGTCACCCATCAGCTTTGGTGTCAGCAGGGTGTTTGATCTCCAGGGAGGTGTTGGCTCAGCACCAGTGCAAACATGCTAAAAGGCAGCTTATGASTGTGCAACTCTTCAGACTCTGTAGCTTTGAGTGCGAGAGGCTCCCATCGCCACTTGCTCGCAAGTCAAATGTTCCTGARCTATAGTCAAAAATATTCAGCATCCAATTGATGAAGAACTCTGTTTCCTTTGAAGAATTTGAAGTTCTGTCCAGTGGTGGCAGGCAGAGAAATACATGTCGGTCAGTGTCCCTTATCACTAATGCTCAAAAGGTGCTTTCAAGACATAGCATCATTCTTGAATCTATTTTTGCCTYTTTCTACCCACAGTCATCTCTGAGGAAGGTACATACTGATTGGAAAACTGTCYAGTTAAGGAGCAGCCAACTATTTCRGCATCTCAAAACCACACTTYATGTRTGCATGTAYTCAGTGCTTGAGATGTGAKAGCTGCACCTGATAACTGGTTTGKAAGACTACAGGCAAATGAATAAAAGGATAACTCATTACTTCCATGAATGCTGGCTCTCCATGAAAATAAAGTGTTACTGAATTTTTGCAKGGCAGCAGAAGCAGGGGTCAGACTGATTTCCTTGTAGTGCCATGGGTACCTTTGAAAACTCTCAGCTTCCTGACAATGGTCAGYTGCAGGAAACAGGCAACATTTTGTGGGGATAGCAGTGTTCTTTGGATAATGTGGTGTGCTTGGGATCTAGCTACCTGACTCCCATCTCCAGTTTTGTTGCTTGTGCTGCAAAACCTTTACCACTTTTCTAAGAAGAGGGRTGATACTCCCTCACTATTGAATGAGTCTGTGAAGCTTTATGAATGAAGTGATAAATATTAGACATCTTGTTRTTACAGCAGCAGTTGGTTTGTCAGTGTGGATAGATGGCCAAATTTATGCGTTGTGGAACTTCAGTGGAGAGACATGAAAATAGATTTTGGCTTGTTCTGCTGAGGGAAAGGACACTGAAGCGGGGACATAATTAGAATTCAATGTTCTTATTGTACTTAAACCAGGAATATGCTGGAATTATCCAGCTGCAGCACCGTGCTGTTCCAAAGATGTGCCAATCACTGTGTTACCAGTGCACTGCTGAATGGTGCTATTGTGAGGTGGCCATAGCAAACAACTTGTAATTCCTGCCACCCAAGTGGGCTGTGTGCTGGCAAACCTGCCATTTCGGAGGACACGGGCATTATCCTCATGGAGCACTGCACTGTTCCCTGGGCTGGTGACTAACTTTAGTTTATGGGATATTAGGCTATGATCCTGCTGCCAATGTATGTCATCACATACCTGCCTGTGGTTTTGCACTGGGATTTAGAAAGTGCTTTTCATTGTGTTCTGTCACTTCACAAAGGACACTCACTTAGGCTGTGGTTTTGTTATGCAAATGCTGCAGCTGAGAGAGGGATCAAAATAGTGAGGCAGAAATTGCAGATCGGTCATCAAAGGAAAATGCCCTTCTTTGTGTGTTCTGAGGTCACTGCCAGAGCTGTCTTAACTGCTCTCCTTGGTTTATAACCAGAGGCTCATCCCAGTAAAACCTGGACTGGAGGACATCCATGCTTCCAGTGGGAGTAAGCCTTGCTCTGTATTTTCAGGCCTTGCAAGCCTTTGCTCTGTATTTTCAGTTACAGCATTGTGACKGAAGGTGACATGTCCTGGATGGCAGGAGGAGCCTGAAAAAAYGTTTCATTTGTTATATCAAGGAGGGAATACTGCTCAGTTTTTGGTAAAAAAACGTGACTTGCTCTATGTTGTTCTTGTATTTCCACTGCTGTGCTGACTGAGGCTTATAATATGACCAAAACTGGATCCCTGCTGTTGCATAGRTACAGGAGTTTGAAACTTCATTCATCAGATCCTTTTGAGAGTTTATGTTCACTAAGTGAACAGTGGAGTCACCCTGCAGTCCTTTCTACATGACTCTTCAGAGCACATAAAACTACCCCAAGAAGCTTTTGACACTGAAACTCATTTCCTGCCACAATGTCTGTTCTTCTGCCTAGAATATAGGCTTAGCTTTTTCGAAAACCTTAAAATTTAAACATATGTCTAACCTGAAGGTTGCTAAGTAGGAAATCTGTGTGCACTTATGAAGAGTTCAGTTTTTTCAAAATGGTGTGCAACCATTTGGACTCTACTTCTGTCTTTAATGTTAGGGTATTGTGAATAGTATTCAGGCATTATTTAGTATTTTTGTGTTGCTATTAAAATGGTGATTAATAGGACCCACTTCAAAATTTTATAAATTATTACTTCATAAAGTATATCTGTTAAAATATTCTGGAACAATCAGGTAAAATTTAAAGCAAGTTTGCTTAGTATTCTGTGTTTGGAAGATTAGTTGTGCTGCAGAAGTGTCTTATACAATTAGACTACTAACAGAATCAGGATTGAAGCTTCTGTTCCAGTGGAGAGCCTCAGCAATAGCATGCAGGGGAGAGCAGCAAATTAATGAGGTAGCAGACAAAGAAAAGGAGGAAAAAGTAATTGAAGAAAGTGAATTAACAGACTGATGCCATGACAGGGATCACATGAGGGAAGAGTTGAAGAAAAGCCTGAGAAAKAAATAGATTCAGAACAAACTGGTAGAGAAAGTTAGTTGTTCATATTAGTGAAAACAGGGTTTTCACTCCTTGACCCTGAAGTTCACTTGGAATTTGCTGTCACTTTAGGTGTATTTCTCAGCTTTGTTACAGCATGACTAGTACTGAAGGCATCCTGTGATTGTAATCTTACCTGATCCATGTTCTTAAGTACAGGTTTGTAAAAATTAAAACTGTATAATAAACAAGACCTCTTTTTAAAAACTCTTATGAAATYCTGTTGTTAGAGCAAGCCCATACCAGGCTTAACAGGACCCTGGGCAGACAGGTACTACTGAGTTAACAGGAGCCAACGGAAGAGAAACCTTGACATTTCCCTTCAAATACATTTCTCCCTCTTTTTGTAACTATACATTTTAAGGCATCTACCCCATCAAAATAACTCGGAAGGCAAATGGAGTCTATGAGCTCACAGTCTGGTTTTTGGGAGATGGACAAACTGTTTTGGCATCAGTACAGAGAGAGGATGAGCCTTTGGCATGCCATGTTGGATAGTGTTATCATCTCTGCTGGATACCAGGGGAGCAGATGTTGCCTGGGTGGCCCCAGGCTGGTAGGCATCATATGTATACTTGACAAAATTCTACAGAGCAGCCTGTTTGGAACATTTTGAGACTTTCATGTCCTGTCTGCTCTGTGCTGTTTGGCGGCTGGTTTGGCCTGGCACCTTTTMAAACTAGCTCAAATCAATTAATGTATGTTATTGAGCTTAAACATGTCCTGGACAAGATMTGTAGCAACATCACCAAACAGAGAAGTGTAATCACAATCACTGGTATCAAAGTCCACAATATTTGAAGTTTTCTGTTAAAGRAAGGAGTATATTTAGTTGTTACTGGGTCACAAATGTAGAACATCAGGTTTTCAGTGTTTTGAATCAGGTGAGCCCTGTGGCTCATGGAAAGCTTTAAAGTCCTCTTCTTGTGATAGAAGTKCCAGAATTAGGACCACACATGCATCCTAAGTAGGAGTGATGCTAGACAGACTYCAAAAAAGGAACACTGTTATTCTTGACTGTATGAGAAAGGAAGAGATGGATGCTGTAATTAGAAGTCTGGGATGGGTTGGGGGATGACACTATGGGCTAGTCAAACTGGAGTAGAACATACAGCCTGTTCTAGGGTGGCTTTTCTATACATTTTGGCATGGCAGTTCACACCTGTTACTTATGTGTGTATAGCTCCTTAAAAAAGAAACATGGAAGCACTGGTTGGAAAGTCCAAATGAATAAATCCAGAGATGGCTGCATTAGAAAGTAACAGGTATTTCCTGAGAGAATGGACAGTGAGTAGCAGATTCAGTGAATTTATCCTCCACATCTCCTAACCCGTCCCAGCACCCAATGCCCCCTCTTGCAGATTGGGGGCACCCAGGATAGTCAGTCTGGAGCTGGCAAGCAGTSTTTGTGCACAGAAATACCATGTTGAGTGCTGAAAACAGCACTGAGCAGCAGAGCTCAGCCTGCTCCCACAGACCAAGGACCAATACCATGTTTCTCTCTTCCATCCAGCTGCAAGTGTTCACAGGACCTATAGAAATAGTTCAAAGAGAGATGCTCCTTTGAGAGGGGTTCAGCCACGCATGGATTCAGTGATCTTTTTGCAGCCAGGGAGAAAGGGGACATATGATATATATCTTCCTGTTATTATTGGGTTTTGTATGTGACATAGGTAATAATAAGCAAAACTCTTTATGGTTTGTGGATTAATTGAGCAGGGATAGTATCCTTATAAGGTCAAGAAAGAAAAAAGATTGTAAGTAGGGAAAGAAAATTATTAGGAAAAAATATGAAGAGTATTACTGAAAGACTCTATATGTCTTGACTTCTCAGAGCAAATTTGATACAGTCTTAAAAGCCTCTGTCTGAAAAAAAATAAAAGCTCAATCTTCTCTGATAATAGAAACCAGTGAATAGACTGTGAGATGGTTTAAAATGAAAAAGGTTAACTCTACTGCAGAGATGAGATGGAAGATCGAAGTCTACATACAAACTTGTGCTTCAACTCAAGTATTTACCAAGTATGGATTGTATACCAAGTGTTTATTATTTAGTATTTATCTACCATTTCATTAGTTTTGTTAGATGAACATTTATTTAATGTTCTTTTTCAAAAGYGAACAAGAAACACAAGCTAGCAAACCAAACTAGTTGAACAACGTGAATTGTTGTTATTGGATTTTTCTTAGGATTGCTCTAATTGTGTAAAGAGAAAAACAGGAGGGAAAAAGGGTGTCTAGACTACAACAAAAGATCTTTGAGGAAGGATTGGCAAGATCTCCGCTGTTTTGCTGGTTCAGTAAATGAACTTCAAAATTCTTCGTAACTGTTTCGGATCATTGCTATGAAGTGGATATACTAAATCSCATATTCCTAAATTAAGTAAAACATTTCAGGGAAAGTTGTGGTCTGCCCTGGGATTGTTAGGCATGGCTTTCCTTCTGCCTTTCTCTTCTGAATTTGAAGACTGAATCATTTCTTGGTTTGCAGTAGTTATACAATGCAGTTATAAAGTTATATCTACAATGCACTGAGGAATAAAACCCTGAGGAATAAAACCTTCTATGAGGCACTAGGCATGCATATATTAATGTATTGAATATGTTTCTTCCCCRCCCACTGAAATGTACTTAAAAGGTYCCAGACACTCAACAGCAACTTACTAGGACTGAGTTCTGTTTGTGTTCCTGGAGAACTCTCATAAATGTTTAATCTTCCTGTGTAGGGAATATTTTTGATGCCACAGAATCATGAAATATCCTGAGTTGGAAGGGACCCACGTATTTGGTGTAGTATCAGTAAACGTTTGTTTCTTTGTTTGTTTGTTTTTCATCCAGTGTTTCTCTTTCTTTTTTGTTTGGCAGAAAATGAACTGGCAACCCCACCTTTAGATGGCATCATCCTTCCAGGCGTGACAAGACAAAGCATTTTGGATCTGGCACGCAGTTGGGTGAGTGTTTTGGCCTTGGCAGTAATGGCATCAAGTATCATGTAATAACATCAGCAGAAGTAAACCTTTCTGGTACTCAGTATCTTGAAGTTCAACTGATCTGGTTAAATCAYAGGATCACAGAACAGTCTGGCTTCCTAGAATCACACAATAGCCTGGGTTGGAAGTGACCTTAAAGATCATCTCATTCTAATGCCCCTGCCGTGGGCAGGCACGCCTTCAACTAGACCAGGCTGCTCAGAGCCCCATCCACCCTGGCATTGGAAAGGACCTTTAAAGGCCGTCTGTTCCAATCTCACTGCAATGAGTAGGGACATCTTCAACTAGATCAGATTGCTCAGAGTTGTGTCCAACCTGYCTCAAACTCTGCTTTCAAGGTCCCTCTGGATGGCAGCTCTTCCCTCCAGCGTGTCAGCCCCACCACACAACTTGGTGTTGCTGAGAAAAGTTGCTGAGTGTGCACTCAGTCCCATTAATCTCAATGAGAACTAAAGGCATGCTAATTCAGGGATTCTCGGAAGCATCATCAGAATACCCACACCTGTCACACAGAACAAGACCAAGCTTGTTAAAGTAGCYCTGTGTACTGTTTAACATGAAAATTCTCATTAAATCCCCTGGTACCAGCAACTTAGAGCAAGGAAATAAAGAATTACCATGCATGACCGTAGCTATACTTCAGTCATCAGTACATTATTTCTGCATTTAGTTCTCTATACTTCCAGCCTTGTTTCTACTAACTAGCATGCAGCCTGGCCAGCCACAGTCTTGATGTCATCTGTCTGCTTCCTATTCTGTAGTTGTAGAAATCCAGGAACTTATTTTGACACTTGGGACTAGATCATATCTTGAAATGCAGCAAACTTTTCACATTGCCTTACTGTATTCAAAAGTTTTATTGCAGCCTGGGTAAGGWTGCTACACAGCCCAAGGTTCACCAAGCCCAGTATCCTGTCTCCTGGTTTTGGCTGGGCTTATGCTTGGAGTGGGATAACAGGAATAACATATCCATGAAATGAAAATTTCAAAGTGTGATTTTTTTCAAAGTTTATTTTTTTTCTTGAAACATGTCCCTTCAGTTGATTGCTATTAATTCTTCAACTCTTATAGAGGGTAAAACACTGCCAGTGTTAAGACTGTGCAGTGCAAATGGCTTTTCTCATGCCTTCAATACAGTTAATTTTTGAATGTGACAGCTGTGTGTAGGCTACATTGGAAAATTTCACTAGGGATTAAAAAAATATATTACGTAGTTGGGCTGGCAGGTGAAATCAGTCAACAGAATGTATCTTGCTTAGGAATTGTCTTGAGATGGGCATGCAAAGGCTCTCTTGATATAATTGAGTAATTTTTGGACAACCTCTAAAGTGCTAGAGACCATGAATAGAGAGATCCACTGTCCCATAACCCATGACAATTCTTCAGTGTTATTCCATAATGTGATAATGATATTCTGGGCCAAAAGGGAAGTGCTGCTTAACCATCAGCATTGTCTCTGGCAAACCACTGGCTTCTTTGGATGTTATTCTTTTGATTAAAATCTATCTTATGTAATACTGGGATATGTGAAAAGATCACAAGGTCAGAGTCAAAACTTGACTTATTGTCACTAGGCATATTGGTTATATTGGTAATATTTCAATGTAGAAGACAAAAATATAAAACTTTTAAAACTTTTTACAATTTTTATTGTTGCTGCTTCTTGTGCAGGGAGAATTCAAAGTGTCGGAGCGATACATCACCATGAGTGACCTGACAGCTGCCTTGGAAGAAAACAGAGTAAAGGAGATGTTTGGTGCTGGAACAGCTTGCATTGTATGTCCCATATCTAAAATTTTATATAAGGGCAAGGTAAGAAAATGTCTCTTTTTTTTTTTTTTTTTTTTTTTTTTTTTTTTTTTTTTTTTTTTTTTTTTTTTTTTTTTTTTTTTTTTTTTTTTTTTTTTTTTTTTTTTTTTTTTTTTTTTTTTTCACATTTCCTCCTTCTGAATTTTATCAAAATTAATTGTGACTGAAGACAAAACCAAGGGAAATACAAAAGGTGCACTGCCTGGAAAGATGAACAGTGCCACTATGCTCCTTTCCTAAGTGAATTCCTGGTTGTTGAAAGAAAACTTTCCCTCTTGTCTTGTGGGTTTTTGTTTCAATATCTGAAAATATAAAATCTCAAGTTCTGGGAAAGTGAAAGGAAAAAATAGTTCCCAGCCTGTTTTCAAATGTAGAAAAGTCTATTCTTCCACATTTTTTTATTCAGTATTTTTTCACTGAGGCACCTGGGAAAATTGAGGAGAGGAAGGRCTTTCACAGGGAACCAAATTTCTGAGCCACTGCAGTCCGTCCTTCTCAAGTTGATCTCTTCGTCACCCCTCATTGCAGGGATCCCAGCTCTGAYGGAAGGGCTGTTTGAAGGCAGTGCACAGCTGCTTTCCCTACTGTTCACCATAGGGGAGATTTCTCCTGCATGGGTGGAATTCCTCAGGCATTCAGACTGTTAAACTGACTTGATGCTATTTAGTCAGCACAAAGTTAGTTCAKAGGACTGGGGGAGTGCAGCTGCGTRAAGGGTTATGCTTTGTCCATTAAACAGAAGTACAATAAATGTCTGTGAGGTGATACTTCCTGAACGAATAAATGTATTGATATTACCTGATGCTAAGATAATATGAGACATCAAGCTATCAAATGATAAGTACTGTAAATATAAGTGTTGTATTTCTGCACAATATATTCTGAAATTAAATACTTTATATAATGTTACTACTCTTG
Organism: Malurus melanocephalus; assembly: GCF_030028575.1. Classification (NCBI taxonomy): domain Eukaryota; kingdom Metazoa; phylum Chordata; class Aves; order Passeriformes; family Maluridae; genus Malurus; species Malurus melanocephalus. The sequence continues at coordinate 930,235 of NW_026623344.1, forward strand.
CCTGTGCAATATTCTTTCCATTTTGGACACATCTCTTGGAAGGCTAAGATTAGCCTTTATTGAGTAACAGCGTAACCATTTACTCTAACTTTTCACTTGCTCGTCATGCCCTCCTGTTTAAAAAAAAAACCAAAATCAACCACCCTTGCCTACTCGTAAGGAGGGCTAGCCAGCATGATAAAATATTTACTAAAATTTTTGGCAACCATAAGGTATTCATATATATGTAAAGCTACTCTTACATGTTATTCTCTTTTTCTCTCCCTCTYCTTTATTCTTCCATGCCAGCACTTGCACATTCCAACTATGGAGAATGGGCCTGAGTTAACAACCCGTTTCCTGAATAAGCTAAGTGATATCCAGGTAAGATGATTCCTCTTCTACAACCAGATAAAATAATAAAAGGTGAACATTTTAAAGCATTGGAAAATCATTTTTTGGTAGTGATGCTGTAGGAGGCATTATATAATAATATAGACCCCTTTGTCTTGTGTGATTATTCTATCAATTTTCTTTCCTTGAGAAACTATGAAAGGGATGAAGTGTAGTATAATTTTTCCCTATTCACCTTGGAATCTGGGTAAGAGTTGCAAGATATTACTGTTACCCATGAAATCTAATAATGTTGTTAGAAGTTACTTTTTAAGGGAAAAATGGTGGATTATGAAGCATTTTAACCACAATCACAAATGAGTACAGGTTAATCAATAAAGAGAAGGGGGAGGCAATAAACGTTCACTGGGCACAGCCAGCAGATCACCATTTCTATTTCTCATTATCTTTCTAATCACACAGTGACTTCTCATTCTTAAAACAGTTCCCTCCTCTATCATTTGCTAAATATCAGAGTCTGGAATCTGTGCATTATCTCCATGTCTGGGCATAGGAACCARTGCCATTTCAGGTGAAATCAATAAGCAGCATATGATGGCAATTCTTATTTTAGTTGCCTGATTTTTTTTCTCTGATTTAGTGTGGTTTATTGKGTGGGGAATTTGGGGTAGGAGAAGTTCTTGGCAAGTTACAAGCCCCTTTATTTAAGATCTTATAGCAGTTGCTTGGCAGTATTGTCAGGGTTTCTTCAAATTGAGTCTTATGGTTTCTGTACTACATTTTTGGCTCATAATGTTCTTAGATTTGCTACTAAATTTTTAACTTCCTGCCAGTAATCCTGTGATCTGTGTGTTTCTCCCTTGAGATAGTGAGTGGTGTGAGGTAAATTTATCCAGCCTTTTCCCTGAGGTGTCCTTCCATGCCCTCCCTGTTCACAGAATCCCAGTATGGGTCAGGTTAGAAGGGCCCACATGGAGTCATCTGGTCCCACTCACGCAGGGCCATCCCAGAGCACATGGCATAAGATTGTGTCCAGACAGTTTTGGAATATCCCCAGTGAGGGAGACTCCGCAGCCTCTCTTGACAGTCTRTTCCAGTGCTTGGTCCCTGCACAATGAAGTTCTTTGTCATGTTCAGGTGGAGCTTTCTGGGCATCAGTTCTTGCCTATTGCCTCTTGCCTTATCACCCTCRTTTTCCACCACCAACCAAGGCTCAGGAGGAGGCTGAAAAAGTGTGGATAAAAAACGTTATCTTTCTTGGACCTTTTCACTTTACTTGCCTATTGATGGACTTTTTCACCTTTCAGCTATGTACATACTCTGTGTTCATTAGTTATGTGCCAAGAGTAAATTTTTTACTCCTGGAAAATGCTGGACTATTATGTATATGTTTGCTTCTGGGTTCTCTTCCTTCTTTAAAAAACAGGGGAGTTAGAACATATAATCTTTGAAAACATGATTTTAAAGAGAATGATGGTTACTTCCCCTTTGACAGTCAATCAGAGGTTGCTGGTTGTGTTTCTGCACCTTTCTGTCTTGGAGAGATGGGCTCATATCCAGGCAGACCCGAGAATATTGCATAGAAAACAATGTTGCATCACAAAAAATGGACTATGTTCTCTAATATTTTAAGAATATTCTAATCTTTCACTGGGATCTTTTATGTTCTCTACGAGGAGGTAAAAAAATAATCTCTTTGCAGCATCATTGGGCAATTTTCATATCATTTGGATAATCTGAGGCTGCAATTCCAAAGAATCTTCAAGTTTTGAAGAAGAAATAGCAGTCCAACACAGCTAGAAATAGCAGTCCAACACAGCTTTGGGCTCTGTGCTGTTCTGTTGCTTGACCTGGGGCAGTGTGTCCATTTCATGCTGAACAATGGGAATTTGTAAAAAAGTAAAAATTCTCAGCACCACCATGCCCTGCATCTGAACCTGTGCCCAAGAAGTGCAGGCTCCCCAGCCACTGTCATTATACCAATTCCCATGTGTACAGTACATGCTTCTTTTATTATTTTCATAGTCTCTTCATTATTGTATTTCCAAGTGTGTTTTCATGCTGCCTATTGTTCTTTTGCAAGTCTGCTGCRTTGAGCAGGATTTCTTTGTATGTGAACAGCTGTTCAGTGGAACCAGAGCTGGAGTGACAAATTAGAAACTCATGGGCAGAACTGATTCAATTTCTCATGCCAGTTGAGAGCGACAGTGGTGGCACTGCAATACACATTTCCCTTCCTGTCACTGAGTAGATAAAATGATTACTAAAGGCTGATAAAGACATTAAATTAAAGAATGCACATTATATAAATTAATGGTGTGCTTATGAAAGAATTAGTAACAGTATATTCTTCTGTAGCTATTTAAGCTGGAAGATTTAGGGATGAGATTCTTTCATCTTAGCATACACTCACTGAAATACCACTCAGCTGTTCCTGTGGGTTTCCACACTTTGAGAATAAACAAGCCTTTGCTATGCCCTTTAAAACATAGATTAAGGTGTAACTTGGAAGGGATGGGTAACAAGTAAGAGATCCTGCTTATGCTACATCTTATTAAAAGCATTTAAACACTGCAGTCAAGACAGCAGAGAACCGACATTTAATGAAACTCCCTTTCTTTCTCTGGGTAGCTAAGTGGAAAACAACCACAAAAGGACAATGTATGTGTTAATGTTTTACAAAGAAGGAACTGGAGGTGGTGGACAGTGAAAGAGGAGTGGGATTGAGTAGCCTGAGATCACATAGTCCTTTGCAGAATTTAAAAAGAAAGCTAAATCTGCTTTTATTTGCWGAAAGAAATAATCTTTGTTGTGGGATCAAGTATTCATTCCCCTTTTAATTCTGGAAGCAGGTGCAAACTGTAGTCAAATGGCAGCTATGACCAGTCTTTGCAATAATTTCTGTATCAGAGCATTAGATGATGCTGCTAACCTAAAGATAATTGAATAATACTCTGGCCTTTGCCTGCTTTCTGCTTCGGGAGAGGTGGAASTGCCATGTTTTCTCTGAGAATGAAGGTCAGAGACATTTCTTTTTCCCTCCCTTAGCCCCCATCCTCCACAGAACTGGCCTCATCACATCACTTGAGGGCAGTCTAGTGCTTTGCGGTTAAACTAATGATGTGTCTGCTTTTCCTTGGTTAGAATTCCAAAGGCAACCCCACTGACATCTGGGAATGTAAGCTGAAAACCTTTCAAACAAGTAATTTGTGCAAAGTTCTGCATCACATCTGACCAGTGTTTAATCAACTTTGTYGCAGGCTGCAGAACAGGCGCAGCAGAACTAGTAATGGAAAGAAAAAGAATATGTGATACTTGTGAAGATCAGTTAGAGGCCTTACCTGCTGGAGCAAAGAGTAAAACMCAAGCAGACTAAACACCATTCCATTTTGGTTCTAGATGTGTGTTTCTTCTGGCTCAGCATGATTTGGAGCTGTTGTCTTTTCCCTGCTCTAGTGTCCTGTTACCTCTTTTCCTGGTGATGCAGAACCTGGATTGGAGGAACTTCCTTTTTCCCACTCTGAAGCAGCCATCATTAAGTGATCTTTGTAGTGTACATAAAGCCTCCAAAATCACTCTTCATTTCTTGGTTGAAAGTGTTTTCAAGCTCCCTGAGCATAACACTATGAGGGAAAGGACTCCCAACTCACACCTGCTGCTGTCTCTCTACCTCTGAATTATTTACCTACTTGAGCCCTTTGTGTGTTTTGGGGTCTCTCTGGAGCATTGTTTACAGGAGTGGTGACCGAGCTGTAGAACATGGAGCCAGTCTAGCAATCAAAAGTGCTGCCTTGGGAGTGTATCCTGCCCTGGAAGGGACATGGCTCCATGCCATAGGTTGCCTTCATTTCTGCTTGGTGATGCTGTTGGTTTGTGTACGGAAAGACAACTTGTTTTATTTTGGATTACAATTCTCCCTAATTGTACTCTGTGGTATTTGTGATGGTTTTAGATCACATTCAATCAGAATGTTGTAATAAAAAGCCACCTTGACAATAAAAATAATAAAACGAAATGTGTTTGTTTACTGGAGCTTGAGCAGGGGCATACTTATGAGTGAATTAGTGAGCAGRCCTCRGGGAGTAACTGCATTTAAACTGATRGAACTGAAGCAGGACGGCTCTATGTTATCTGTAATGAGTATCAGCATTACCCCTTCCTAATCTACCTATTGTGATGTGGATAAAGCTTCATGCTATCTTTAGGCTGCATTCAACTCAAAGACAGAAATAAAGGAATGAGAAATATGTAAACTACTATCAGAGCAGTGGATGTGAACATTTCTGAGGATAGATGTAAGAAATTATCATAAATGTACACTCATTATTTTCATTCTTAAACTTCATTTTTTGCTTTGTTTCAGTATGGAAGAGAAGACAGCGATTGGGCAGTGCTGGTGTCATGAAGGTGGCAGAGTTCATATCCTCCAGACCGACCTGACATCTGAATATTGACAATTTCTGTAGCTGCCAGTGTGTAGCGTAGTCTCAGTATCARTTTGCTCCCCAGGATGATTGTTTCCACAATCCAGCAAATGTGAACACAATCATTTTGATTTCTACTGTAATCCTGTTGGTAGAAGCCTGTCTTCTTGGTAGAGGTGCTAAATGTTAGCAATAGAACTTTCCTAATGGTTTTCTTAGTGCCTCCTTATATACAGTCTGAAAATTTGTTAAATGCTCTTCAACTGCTCTTCAGTTTGGTTTGTTTACTGCCACCATCAGCAGAACATGTGTCACATGAGCCCATTGCCTGTTAGTTGCCCACAGGGTTCTGTTGACCTTATTCTGCCTTTTGCTCTGTGTTTGGGAAACAAATAGATTTAGCCATACACTTTCCTTTCACACTCTGCTTGTATGGGAGATTCCTGAGCTTGCTTAGCCTGCTAGATCCCCTCRTGCATACCCTGTCAAATAACTGTGGCCTTTAGCCCAAAATTCTGAGTCAGTCTAGCCTGCAAGGTGGTCCCAGTTGGTCTATTGCCCTTCTCTCCATGGGAGTGTGCAGTGGCTGCTTGGGCAGTGCATGCCTCTCTAATAGCTGAGTCCACCCTTCCAGACATGATTTAAAAAGCTGGGTTAGGCCCTGCTGAGACCAATTCTCCCCTTTGTTTGGCCTAGCAYGGAGCTGGACTCTGCAGACATGATGCTGCCTTCCAGGTGAGAGTCTAGAAAATGAGATTTGACAGCTCTGATTGTGAAAATTGAACCATTCTTTGCAGCAACCAAAACTTTGGATTGAGGAATTTCTTTCATCATCCACTCACRTCATTTAGGTCAGCAAAATGGTTTTCTCATCTCTCTCTCATCTCTGCTGTATCCAGCCTCCATTGGCATGCACTGCAGAAGGGCCTTCCTRTTAAGGAGCAGGCAATGTTGTCAACAGAAAATATCTAAAAGGAACGAGATTTCATTCAAACCCTGATTTCATTCTGGTTAAGCCGATGTTTCTTATATAAAGCTGCTTTCTCACACACAGTCTTGATACTTTGGAAGCAATACAGAGCATGTAGCTCATAGTTGGAGAAGTAACTTTTGCAAATGTTCACTAACGATCATTCTGTAATATTTATTAGCATTCTCCTTCTGCACACAGCTTTGTTGAACAGCTTTAAGATACCTCTTGCCAAAAAGGATAACCATATTCTGTATCAAYGTTCCAAAGTGCTACTTCAGTGTAAAACTGATGGAACTTTATTGACACTTTATTGGAGTCCTATAAGAAGTAAAAGTGAAACGTTTCTTGTTCTAGTTTGCTGTAGAGATGCACCAGTATTAAGGGAAACATTTAGCACTTTAATTTTTTTAAGACCCAACAGTATCTCTCCCATGCTTTATAAGTCATTTGTAGTTACTGACATTTGTTAACATAGTTTAAAAAGGAAAAATAAAATTTCTAATGGACCATCCATGCCTTATGCAACTGTTAAAGAGCAGCCTTCCTGTTCATTTTTGGTCACATTTTGAAGGCCCCTCCTAAGCCATCACTTCYTTTTGCTCCCTCAAATCATTACTTTTCCTGTCTTTGGCTGCAGTCCAGTCTGATCTTTTAATGAAGAACAGTTGAAGGTTCTCTCTGACAATGTAATAATTGTTAAAACTTGATGGGTAGTTTCTTCTTTAGACTATAACTGCAAGCACAAAGTGCTGTTTCAATTACAGTAGCCACAGTGTTGTGACCATTTTAATCTTTATTGTGTGTGGGTCTTTGTTCAGTATCTTACTATGTGTTATAAGCTGCTGGTAATCTTATTTAATTAGATGGGTGTAAAAAATGAACATGGTTAACATGTCAAGATGCAACATGGGGTAGAGGGTTTTATCCAATGAGATCAGTATCGAAACTAAAGAGTGCCTTTAACCAGAGTGTGGCATGGAGCTTTCTAAAGATTATGTAATGAACAACCACATGTGGCTTCCTTGTACTGAACTATCTAATCTTTAGGTTCCTTTTTGATTTATCAGCAAAAGAAAAATGAAAATACCTAACTTCAGATGCATGGCAAAGTGGTTGTGCAATACCTTAACATCTCAGCTTTGATGTCTATATATGAGTTGATACATGATACCATATATCCAAAATCCCCATGAAGACCTCAGTATACCAGCAGTAATCTATTCRCTAGGCAGAATGAATAAGGACCAGTTAGAGGAATTATTTTACTGAAATGTAAACCTGAAAATTGTGTAAAACTTTTCTTCAATTGATTGCAAGTTATTTAACGTGAAGAAACCAGGTGGTTTCATTTGTTATGTTTTGCTCTGTTCTCTGCACTGACCAGAGAGACACATTTCCTTTTTCTGTGGGTGGAGACTTCAAAATGAGCAGACTATATAGTGGAATGACCCACAGAAATGAGTTGTCTTTTCTTGCAGGGAAGAATGAAAATGTGGAGTATGTGTATGTTAATTGTTGTCTTTAACATCTTGGTTAATTGCCTTACTCTGGCTATGTCAAATCGAAGCTGTGCTGTTTCCAGGTAGAATCCAGGGAAATAGGTTTTAGGTTTTAAACTATGAAACATAAATGGAGCTGACAGGTCAGTACAGTACAGGAAATCCTTCTGATGTTGCGTGCTATCCCACTCTGAATTCTGGCACTGCATTTTATCCTGTACACCAAAGGAGAGAAATAATATGTGTAAATAATAGTCAGTATTTGATACTGCATTTTACTTGGTTTTGCTTGTAAAATTTAGGAGGGAACTGTGGTATTCCCTGAGCTAATAACAGATTGTAAAAGAACATCTGCACGTCTTTTCTCCATGTGCCCTATTTGTTTAATTGCAACAGATTTACATAGAAAGAGTATGGTACATTATAACTAGGCAATTATCCATTCTTCATCACTTAGTTATGGTTCTGGTAATTGATCATTTAAGACTTAAGACTAACATTAGGAGAATTTGAAACTGTTCAAAAAAAGATCAACAAATTAATATTGTTGTGTGATATTTGCGTAATTGGCTGCAATTATTTAATGTCTAATTGGGTTGATCAAATGAGATTCAGCCTTTCACATGTTTATGTTTAACAAACACTGGTACTTTAAAATGATAATAATGAATTCTAATTTTCATATGTTTTTTTCTTCTCCCCTTCATTCTTTTGATTGTTATTTTCAGTATTGAGCATGTCCTTAATTTTCAGTTTGGTTATCRTGATTCATGCCTAGGAAAAAAAGTCCTTCAAATAAGAGAATTTTCATGAAACTGGCATTTCATACAAGCTGTTCTGGTGCCAAGAGATACGGCTTCACAAATGGCATTACTTAACTGGATTCTTAACTGCAGTGAGGACAAATTTGCTGAGAATTTACAGGGACAGACCCAGGTGAGGATGCTAACAAAGGTCCCTAAGGTAGGCAGTCTGTTCAGTTCATAGCAGTGCAAACATGGTTTTTCTGGGATATAGAAGGGAAGTCTGCTAAGACAAAAGCAAGGTAGTGAGATCTCTGCTTAGCTGTTGTTTACATCTGTTCAGCTATCTCCAGCCAAAAACCTGTTATTCACSATTCCTCCTTTTTGCACATAACCTCTTGTTTGGGTTTGCCTAATTCAGCATTGAGATATCATAGATCCCTTTCTGTATGCTTATTTTATATCATTTATCCTCAGGCACGGAGAATGGTAATTTGGAAAAATTTGATACTTGAAAATCATTTGGCATGCAAGTTATTTGAAATGTCTAATATATGGTCTTCTAAGAGGTAGACAGAAAAACAGCTGGGACTGATCTCAGAGTTGCCTAATTAGAGGGGAATCCCTCTTAATTCATTGGCCTCTCCAAAACAATCTGCATGAGTCCCAGCAGTTTTCTGAGTGTGAACTGTCTGCTCACTGTGCCTTGCTGTGGAATAGARTACAAAGATATCCAAAGATGGTGGCACAACCTGGTAGACTATGGTACATTGTCTCTCTGCCTGGGGATCAGCCCTACTGARGGTAAGTTTTAGTATTCTAGTGGCAGGCTTCTATCCTGAGAGGTAGCAGCTGTAAATTATCTCTGAGCATGCCCTGAGATAGCTCTTCCTTGTCTTTCTCTCCCTTTCACACAGACTTGCGCCCCTTTTCTCCCAGCCTTCTGTCATTGTGTCATATCTAAAAGTGACCATTTAAGGAACATTGCTATCTTTTTGCTTCTGGGGTTGTGACAGTTTAATAAAAAAAAAAAATAATTTTTTTTGCATATTCTAGGTGTTGAGGGACCAGAACTGTGCTTTACCTCCTGAGCATGTAATCCTGTAATCCCTAAACAGACTGCCACTGACTCTGTGACCCTGGACAAGTTATCTAAACCCTTTGTCATTGCAGAGTAGTTCTACCACTTACACCACTTTTAACTCTAATCCAAACTTTTGCATAAAAGCTTACCTTATTGCTGATCAAGTAAGCTTTCCAGAAAAAGCTTTTTAAGCAACCTGAAAGATGCCACGTTAAGCCCAGTATTTCAAGGATTACATTGGAACAGAACTGTATTGATTGTGCAAAGAAAAATGTTGCCTAAATGAGAAATACATTTACAGTTTGCTGCATATACCCATAAACCCAATAAATAGCCTTTAAATGGGTTATATGARGAATAAAAAGATTAGCCTACAGAAAGATCTTCACAAGAGAATTTGCCTCAAACAAGGCTGTCCTATTAAAAAGTGATGCTGAAGGAATCATTACACCTCAATGTAAAGTCATTGGTGGGGGTCTGCTTTAGAGGTACACTTGGTCGTGTAGCACTGTGACTGACCTCTTTATCAGTCTTGACCAAAAATTTGCTGAACTGCAATACCAATTTGGAGGTGTGAAAGACTGTATTTTGTCTCTATCCTCAAGATTTGGAAAATTAATTCACAGGTCCTAAATWATTTATGCTAAGAAACTTCTTAATTTATTTGTATTTTTGGTCATAAGAGCAAAGGAGAATACTGACATTGGATTGGTGAAAATACTGTTGTAGCAGTCCTCCTGTCCATGCCTTGCTTTAAGCATGATGCTTATTAGTAGGAAATCCAGGATATTTTCCCTGACTGTGCAAAATCTGAATGCCATCTATAGCACACTTGGAAAATATATTCCCAACTCCATAAACAAAACTAACTTGGCCTTTACCTTGAGCTGGAACAGGCAAGTACATTAGGACTTAGCAGTTGAGGAATAATAACTGARTTAGAATAGTAAATAGATTTGAAATAAATATAGTAGTCAATAAATTTGGAATTAAGTTTTGGAATTAGTASCTCAGATAAATAGAAGTCTCATTAATCACACTAGCAAGGTTAACCRCACCCAAATATTCTAAAAATAATGGTAAGTATATTTACCAGTAGTAATGCATGGCTCTCTCTGAACRTGAATTTACACTCTTTGCTTATCTTAAAATTTAATTTAATATGTCTGATTTTTACCACAATCCTGCATTTTCATGCCATGCTTTAAAAAAGATCTCTTAAATTTTATGTTCATGGGAAGAAGGATTTAAGACCTTGATAAGAATTTCTAAGCATTTAAAATATCTGCTGGGTAAAGTTAAGGTAGAACCAGGGAAGACGACTTGTGGAAGTATTTGACTACAGTGTTTCAGATGGTTTACCAATGAGCCATTTTTGGTTTTTACCAAAGAGGTATGCAGGGAATRGTAGATAAAATAAGCTTATGGCTTGTTTTTCTAAGCGAGGGTGGGGAAGTTTCTAAGAGCTGGTTCTCTTAATAACATTAACTCTTTATAGTTCTTGATTCTGTCAGGCTTATTCTGAGCAGTCATTTCAGGGGGAGATGGAGGAGCTCAGAAGGTTATCTCAGGTGGTATCGTCTTGCAGAAACAGATCTTCTTTCATTTATTGGTCAAGGTGATCAAGGTATGATCATGGAATCTTTTAAACTTCACATTTTTAATAAAAATTTTGGTTTTAATTTTAGAATTCTGATACAGTGTTGCTGAACTATTATCTTACACTATYGTATTTCAGTAGCTCATAGGAAGAGAGCAAACTCTCTTACTCTTTATGTAATCACCTTCTATCTGTATGCCAAATTCCCTGTTCACTATGATTTGGTCACCACTAGAATTGTGACCACTTTGGGTGAAATAATATTTTTTTTTTCTTTACTGCACCCTATTTGTACTTTTAGTAAGTACTAAGTGCTTGCAGCAAATGTCAGAGCAGTAAGTGAAAATTCTGCTGTGTCCAGAGCAGGCATGCCAGGAGCAAGAGTGAAAATATTCATCAGGTCAGGGAGGGCAGGTCAGAAAAGCATCATTGCCATTCTTGTTCAGTCCAACTGAGACACTACCCAGGTACACCAAAAGTCCAGCAGAATCAGAGATTGGTGTTGATATTTAAGAATGCTCTTGCTCAGTTGCTTAAATACATCTGTGCCTACATTTTCATAACTTGGGCCCYGTTACTGAAACCTGCAACACCCTTCTATATATTGTAAAACAGCGAAGTATTTGATGAAAACAAAGAGGTAATGCTCCATGCCATCTAACATGTCAATGATTTATTCTCTTCCCATAATTTGTATTAAGCCTAGTGGCTGAGTGACAAACACATCATTAACACTATTTCATAGTCAAGGATGTTCACAAAGAGGGGATCTGTTCCCTCCATCTCCCAGGGAGATGGTTTGGACTCAGCTTGGCCACTGAGTGACAGAATGTAAAAGGTTCTTTGCCATAATGGAGACAACTAAGAGTTTTATCTGAAGCTATTTACAAACAATTTCTGTCGAGGCAGAAATTTGGAAAGCCAGAAGTCCTGATCTACTTGACCTTTGGGGCATTTAGAAGGGTGCMGTAGTAGTTACTGAAATCGTGGCACATAAGCAGTGGGAAATTAGCAACTTATAGAGGCAGAAGTAAACACCTCTGAAAGGTCTCTGTTTTCTCAAATGTTGAAAGTTAACTGGGTGTTTTACAAGGATCTGAAGAATATAAAAGCAGTAAAGGACAGRTGTGTGAAAACGTATTGGATAAACTAAAGGAAACTCTACCTCATTCTTCTCTAAAGGTTTTGTAGAAGCACAATTAAGCGCTCCTAATGGCATTGTTTTGTACCGACCATCTGGCGTGAAAGAAGCACTATATTTGTATGTCTATAAATCCTGTAAGAACTGTATTTTGCTGGCAGTAGAAACAGTCTATACTATTTGCAGTTTTCCTCATCAAATCTGTAATTATGCAATGTTTCTGTCTCCAATAAAGGAATTTAATTGGCACCTGTTTGTGGCATGTTATAAAATCATCAGTTGAGTACAGCTAACTAAGTGTAATTATCCAATAGATGGGAGCTGCTATGAAATCAATTCTTGAAGGCTGGATTAAAAGAAAAAAAAGAATTCCTGAATGAAGTGTGGCATGTAAGAACAGCAAAGCAAGACTCAAGTGGCAGACATGCACCTACCCTGCCAAGCCTGGAGGCTGAGCCAGTTGTCTCACTTRCAGTAAAATGCTGGACAAATTAAGCAGCAAAAGTACCTACCTGCTAACCATGTAGTCATGAAACAGTTTTTAATATGCCAGGAYTGTGTAGCAGTGATTGAATACAGCTCCCATTCTAAGGCCTTGGGGGTGATGAAGTCAAGGGAGAGAATGCCAGAAAACAGCTTTATACTTGGAGCACTTACTTCAGCATTTTGAACAGTCATTACTCCAAAGTATGTCAACCAGTGGGAAGCCTTTTGAAGATGGAAAGTAGTGGAAGTGAGTGTCTTTAAAATCTTGACATTTGCCATGTGTGGTGGCTGTATTTACCAAAAACTTGACATATTCCTCCTTTTCCARTGCAGGGAATACTGCAATTAAAAGTAATACTGTTCGATGCTGTGGTAAAGTAAACATCAGGGTGCATTTTCCACCTGGTTTGGTTCTCAGTGACTTCAGAGAAAGCTGGCATGGATACMGGACACTTTAAAGAAGCTGTAGATAGGTAAATACTAAGAGTTATTAATTACTGCWTGGAGAATGAACCTAACATGTCTTTATTCCTGTGTTTGGCTGCTGCTCCTTTCATCCTAAGGGAACCTTTCTTGACTCTAACTCCAGCTTTCAAAACTCACTTATCCCAAGAAGCAGTAAGTTGAGGACTGATCATACAAGATGCTGAGTGGGCTTCACAGACAAATCTGTGCCTTTTAACAAAATTTAAAAGATTTTTTTTTTCCTCCTATTTGAAACATTTTAGTAGCTGGCAATAGCTCTGCCCAATAAAGCACTTACAGCATCACCACAAGCACTGTGTTCTTGGGGCTGGAGAGTACCAATTTTGAGGACTTTGATCCAGGATAGAAACTCCTGTAAAGCTGTGACCAAAAAAACCCTAACCCACAGTTTTAAAATAGTATGGTTAGAGGGCTAAGCGGAAGGAAAGTAACTTGTATTGTGTTCACATGAAGAAACATAAAAACAAATTTGGGGATACCAATATAGGCAGTCAATATTAGAATTAGAAATGCCAGTTTTGAGAGCATATTACCAAAAGCATTGAATTTAAGCATTTATTCTTCCTTTAATTTTGTTCAGTGTTGTCATATTGTGGCATCACAGTAGTGATTTTAACAGCTGCAAAAGAATTACCCTGTCAGCCAAGAAGAGCAAAATTTTCTGTAGTAGCACCTTTGTAAGAGAAAATACAAGAATGTGTAAGATGTGTCTACTCTCCCCCAAGGGAATGATTTTTAATGCCAGGTAAGAGAATGTTTGTCCTGCTTCACCTGCAGGTGATACTGTATTGTACACATACAAATTTGGAGTTTAAAATTCTGAGCATTCAAGGAAATTATTTCAGGACAATCGCTGTTTATTAACACTTCTCATTTTGCACATGACATAATTCTTTCAGAAGGTTCAACTTTGGATTATTTAAGCATTAAGTGGTATTTAGACAATTATCCTTAACTTTGATGGTGGTGTATGTTAACACTTTTTTTTAAGAGTGATGTAAAGAAAAGTCATCCACAAAGTATCCTAACTGAACAGTATTTGTGAGATAAATAGATAAATACTAACTGTAAAGGAGAAACCCACAAAAAAGGTGCTTAAAATGGGCGAGTTCTAACCACAAATGGTAAAATTCACCCACACTTTGAATTTCAATACCACATAAGTAATGTAATATTTTAAGTTGTCTTCTTATTTAGTTAACAGTTACTTGTCTAAGGCATGTGTGCATGTTCACAGCCCACAAGACATAGCCTTTTAAAGAAAAAAAGTGACTAAGTTAATGCTGGTTTTCTCTGTGAGATACCTGAAGTGGCATTTTGTAAATGTTGAGAAGCAGAACAGCCATCCTCAGCACACAGCAAATATTCAGGGAACCTGCAAGGTCTGCCCAAAGGCAGAGGTAGGCAAAGCCCTGATCTAGATGGAGTCTGTGCAGGTGAAGCAGTGGCATCATCTGGAATTGTGTGCTTTGCAGGATTGTTCTGTGTGAGGGGATTGATTTTTTTATCTGTCTTTCATAGATGTACAAATTAAATATGTGCTGGGAGGCCGCCACTACCAGAAACACCATCCRTTGTAAGACAGCTGGGGCGGTTCTGACACCCATTTTGACAGGGATGAAATTAATCAAATGTACCCCAGCACMGTCTGAAAACAGGCTGTGACTTAGCTGCCTTTTAGGGTACATTTACATAGCTCATCAACAAGCAGAGCCAGTGGAAACACCAGTTGCAGCTGAGACTTCAGCTGGTGTTAGCTCTGAACTTAACTTGAGGTGAGTTTAGTGACATGTCGTGAAGAGAACAGCTCCACTCCTTTTCAGCTGCCCTATCCCCAACTTCCCCTTTGTGGCACTGCTGGCACTACAGCAGTCACAGGGTGACCAGATCCCTGCTTGTTGCAGATGCCATACATAGAAGGAGCAGGGCTGCTCTCCTGCCCACAGCAGCATWGGTAAGGAACTGAAGCCAGTTGAACCCATATGAAATGTCAGGATTTGAGTATCTCCCAGGTGCTAGGCCCTTTTATTATGGCTCTTAAACTTTTATGCACCAGACCTTGCTTAAGTCATTGCTGAATTCTGAGTTAATTTTTTTAACCTTCCTTTAGCTCATACAAACTTTGYGCCTGAGTGAAGTCTGTAATACTTCACTTGTAATACTGTGAAGTCCCAGGCTGGATARGAAAGGACCTTCTGAAGATTTTATATCTTCATCATGAAGGCATGTCTGAGAACTGRTAAGAGCAAAGACAGTGGAAAATATGCCCACGTGTTTAGGAAATCTTAGTGCTTTAAAATTGGCTGAAAAATGTCACAGATCAGCCTACTGWCCTAGGATTTCTTATGTCTCGGGATGGGGTTCTGACTGTCCTACTGCTCTGGATCCTACCAGCTAAGAATCACATTAYTGTTAAATGCTTATAAACTTCATATCATTCCCATCCTCCACTGCAGARTCTATCCTTACTCATGCAAAGTACAGAAAATCTGGGAGGTCTGTCAGTTGTTTATATTCCTGTCTTGAAAATGCATTCCCACAAATACTAAGCATAACTCCTTYTGCAGGTAGAATATTTCTATGGCTCTTGAGGAAAAAACAGGTGAACCTAATCTAAGTTYGAGGTTAGAAATCCTCCCTAATCCCAGCTACAAATCATTTCTCCATGGAGGCTTCTCCCTTTGAAGGTGTGGTCAGTCACTCAGCAGTGTCATAGATCCACCTGTCCTCAGTTTGTTATAATCAAAATGTTTACTTTGCTGTCAGGTGGCAGCAATCACCACACAGCTCCTCTTGCAAAGTCAYCATTTGGCTTGTGAAGCTGAGACARGAGTTGGTCATCCAAGAGACATTGCCTTGCTAACAGAAGTGACATTTCCCTTTGCTCTATTTTGGTATCTTCATCTTCGGTGCCCGTATTAGGCTGGGAAGTGCTAATAGCTGCTGTCAGGTGAGTTGCTAATCCAAAGCTCTTCAGATTACTCGATGGTTGTGCCAAGGACTTCTCAGACTGCTGAGTTTGTAGCCTCTGTATCTGTTAAGGTGGGGAACTGAGATATTTGGTGKTGTGCATATTCTTCTGAAGGAGCACAGAGGTGTGGTTTTGGGAATGTAGGCTTTGCTGGCATGGTGCACTGAAGGACTTCTGATTGAAGAACCTCTGCCTTTTGCCATTTGGTCCCATCACATTCCTGAAATAAGGCTTTTTTAGCAAATAAACCAGCTGGAGACATAGTATTACCTAACTTGATTGCCTGTATTTTGCCTGTCATGGGAGGAATCCGGTGAAACCCCAAATGCTGCACTTTTTCCCTCATACAGTATGACTTCCCAAAGTGGCAAAGAACAATTTATATATTTATTTTTTTACTTCAGGGAATCCAGACTGCAATCTGTCTGCCTGGGCAGAAGCTTATTTAACAATATGTGCTTGAAAGCCTTGTAACTGAGACTGGTATTGTGCATATGGACCATAACCAGTGAGCACACTTTTAGGTCAGATGGCTGCCTGTTTTTGAGAGATCAATGTTATTGAGTTCCTACCTTGCAATTTCTAACATCTACTAGGGWGAATTTTAGACCTTGATAGTACCTCTTAGCTCTTTAGCTCTCAGAGTCCCTTGGAAGGATTCTCTTACRCTGGTATATCCAAGTGGCACAAAGGAAGACTCCTTATTCCACATTTCATTCACGTTTCAACAACAAAAAAAATTCAGCATCTGTACTGTTTCCCCATTTTTGCATACCTTTAATATTGACAAGTATTTTAGTACTAAAATAACTCAGAAGCTARGAGATGTCAATAAGGCAAAATTTCAACCTGACAAAAGGAAAATTCCCCCAGTTTTACAGGATAAGRTTACATTAAAACCTCAACTTTATCTTTTGAACATGTGCATATCTCTGCCAACTCTCACAGCCTCTCTGTGGCAACTTTTTCCTGGAAAGAGAAAGCATGAACAAGGCTTTATTATCTGTTACTGCAATGTAAGCAGCATGAAGGAGCGTCAACATTTAATTCAGTGAAATTCTCTTCAAATTCTATATGAAGTTCAAGGCAAAATTCATCTGTAGAATTGCTTAACTTGTTTTTTTTCTCTGATAAAATATATATCATCAGGAAAAATAATTTTGTGTTTGTGTAGAGCTGGTAGCCAGGAAGTGTTACAGTTTTCATTTTAAATAAATGAGAAATAATTTATTGGGGAAAAAGAAAATTATGACCYACAGATCATCAGTAATCAACCAAAAATATTTTAACAGTTACTATTTCATTCAGTCATAAGATGATAAGTTTGAGATCTTTCACAGGAAAACTGAAAATCAAACTGCAATTACAGTAAATTGCAAAAACCAGGATGGCTTGTAAAGATTTATTTTTAAGACACTACTTCCCTTGGTGTGCATAATATGCATCTCTCTGCAGTGCATAATATAAGTTTATCAGGTAAGTGATTTTCTTTAGGGAAAAATTGTAAGCAATCTGGAAAGGARGAAGAGATTAGCAGTGATCCTTGATCAGTTCCTTTCTGTACCTTTGTGCAAGACAGGTAACCCTCTTAGCTCCTATTTTCCAGCTGTAAAATGGGGATAATAGTTCCCTGGAAAGGGAGTGACTCCTGTGAGGGTAATTCATGACAGGCTGTATGATCAATGAGCAATGGAGGACCATATGGGCCTGAAGACAGATTCCACCATGGCTGCCTTCTCCACATTAATTTGTAATAGCAGGCTTATTCTTTCAATTAAACCCTACAATCACATTTCTGCCAAGCTCAGTGTTGCTTCCAGTTTCAGTAAAACTTCACAAGCTGGAACATTGCCTACAGCTGACAGTGACATTTAAATGCAAGAAAAAATTAAGCTTATGCATGGCCAAACCTTCTATAAATCCTTGTCAGCCTACAGTATAGATTCTGGTTTAAACAAATAAACACCCAGCTCATTTTCACCTAACCTTGGAAGAGTTTGCATTGCCTAAGTGTTCCACTCTGAATCCCAGGCGATATCTTCTGGGATTATGAGTGTTCAGAAGCAAATTAATTATACCAACCTCAGGCATCTGGGCACAGTGTTTTTGCATAAGAGTGTCTGGCCAATTTAAACCCTTCTCCTTTGTGCATGGGGACCAAATACAACTTGAACCTCRGGGGAGGAAAGCAAGTTGCAAGAAGGACTTTGGAATCTATTCCAGAAAGTCAGGTTTCTGTGCCTCCATGTCTAGTGGCCATAATTTTTGCATATGCAGTTTTCCTAATTGAGGACCAGCTGTTTTGCAARTACAAAGTTCTTTTATGTCACTAACCAGCATCGAGTAAAAGAATCCACACAGGTGAGATTTGAAGCATTCATTTGCTGTGTTTAGCTTTGTGATCTTGACCCAGGCCCACACAACCAGGAAACCCTGCAGCCATCTGTGGAAAAACAACACTTTCATTATTGCTTCAGAGAGAAAAAATGGTCTTGAGCTGTAGTTCAGTGACTTATCCAAAGTCTTTCAGCTCCAAAATTGCCTGGCTACGTGTGCAGCTCATAACTGCAAGAGCCCTTTGGTGCCTGTGTGTGTTAGTGAAGAATTGGGCATTGTGGCCCCTTGCCTGGCCAGGTGAGGATGTGGTCAGGCTGCCTCTGCTCTCTGTGCCTGCAGGAGAGTCCCCTCCACAAGGAGGTTATTCTGAAGCTGCATTCTTGCTCTGTGATGTATCACCGCATGTGTTTAACTGACCAGATAATCTATGGGTGTTCAAGATGTGGTAAAGTGGCTGAGACACACGGAGTAAAACCCATGTTTGGCCTCTTCCATCCTGCTCACAAGCTGACTATTTTTGCTGCTTAAAATACATGATGTAGTGCTGGTTTGAAAGAAAAAGGAAAAAGAAAAAGAACCAAAAAGGTTCTTCTGTGACCTCCACCGCAGAAATAAGAGCTGGCATCTGCCCTGGAGCCACCRCAGTCAGTATCTATTGCGTTCACGTCTGTATCTTGTTCCTGCTTTTGCTTTTCCAGGTTAATGCGATTTTCAAATGCCTGAACTGCAGGAATATTTGTTCYCTGATAAAATACTGGACTCCCAACTTTTCTTCATTTAGCTTGCACCTAAAACCTGCCTTGTCTCCAGCAATCAGGTTGTGACCCCTCTGATTTCCACAGGCAGCATGACTCTAGGTTGTTTATCACACTTCTGACTTTCTAAGCAAATTATTCCTTTAATTTGAGATGCCTGATTGGCTCTTTCTTCCTACCTGAAGAAAGACGTCCATTGAGGGATGTGTGGAGTTCTCCCCTCCAGKAGAAATTGTAGGGAATGCAAGAAGCGTTGTTTTCTATGTACTAAARGAAAACAAAACAACCTTGCATATTTTCAGTTCACAACAGCTCCCTCTGAGTAAACACAAAGAAAACAGTAAAGCCTCTGTGAGGAAGCAGMGAGTTTTTAGACCTGCTGTACATAATTAACCTTCAGCCCTGCTTACAACCCGAGTGTGACACACTGYGCACTTACTCCTGTGCTTAGGGGCATTTCATCGGTGCAGACAGACGGCTGCAGATCTGCCAGTGAAGCTGCCTTTGGTGTTTATACAGTAAAACCATACCTGGCCCCTGCCCCGCACAGGAAAAGTTGTACAAGGAAAAGCACTTTTTTTTTTTTTTTTTTTTTTTTTGCCTGATCCAGCAGCACATCCAGGACCTAGAACAACGGAGTCATTTGGGGCTTCGGTTGGCACAGCTATGCTGGGGAAATCACAATTCACCATGCTTCTAGTTGGCATTGCTGTTAGCAGAAGTTTGGAATGGAGTCCTAGTCTCACAGGACTCTCATAGCTCAGGAAGAACAGATTGCCTTTAAACTTACTGATCCCAGGCGACTCAGGTCTTTGGTGTTTTCTTGACAGCCCCGGGAGCTTGTGTGAGCTAGAACAGGCTTTGTAGAGCTTTTGTAATGTACTGAGATGTGTTTTAAACTAGAATATCYTTCCTTCATCTGTAATGTGTTTTAAACTAGAATATCCTTCCTTCATCTGTAACTGCTTCTACCACATTACATTTTGGAGCAGACTGGGGTACCTCTCCAGAAGGTAATTGTTAACCAYTTTTGCTTTAACCCATAACCACTTATTTATCTGATTTGAGAAGTTTGCTGATAGGAAATAGATTGGGAAATTGGATCTTGTTCTGGTTACCTTCCCAGCTTTAATTGTGGTGCAGGAAAAGAAA
>NW_026623344.1:950431-1065241 GCF_030028575.1 Malurus melanocephalus
ATCCTGCCAAGAAACACAGCAGTATTAATTAATTTTGTACTTATTTAAAAGCTTTAGTACTGTGTTTCTTCCAAACCAAACAAAAACCGAAACAAAATTCCTCTTATGCTGAAATAATGTACAAAGGGGAGCATTTGGGACACTCTACCTAAGAGTGGACCACAACCATCATCSTCTTAATCCTATGAGTGCTACCTTGTAAGTTTAGTTTCTTACACCACATTCTCTATTTTTTCTTTACTACTCCCCAGATCATTACGAGCAGTATTCAGATTCATAACAAAGTGATTTTTAATTCTTTGCTGTTTGAATTTCAGCCAAATTCAGCCATTATGATGGCCTGTTCAGTGACATTCTCCTGGTGGGAGGGTGCCCCTGGCAGACACAGGGTGGGGTTGCTGCTCCTGAGCCCCCCATGGTTGTCTCCCAGAGAGGTGATGGGTTGGCCAAATGTCTTTGTAATGCTGCACCTGCCRTGTGCCAGAGCTCAGTCCATGTGTAGGTGTCCTGTCAGGAGCACATCCTTCTGCTTCAGCATCTCTTCATCTCACTGGGGATCCTGTCCAAAGAGCACCACTCTTTCCTTGAGCAGAAGTTGCAGTCACTAACAGATTTGGACAAATTTTCCACCACGGTCTGTCTTGCCATGTTCTYTATATTGCTTCCAATTAGACCTGGCCAGTGGATGTGTGAGATCTTGTCCATAATGAAGTTTTACTCATACCTTCCCTGTTCCCGCCATGCTGGCAGGACAACCTGATTGCTGCCGCTGCTGCACGGCTCTGGGAAGAGGGAAAGAGATGGGAATAGAACAGACTCAAAGTCAAAGCTTTTGGGACAGGCTCAGCCTCAGGGCCATGCAAACCAGGCCATGTTCTCCTAGCACACACTGGGAGAAGAAAGTGCTCTCCTGCCTTCTGGGTGGCAGTGAATAATGATTTGGGCTACAAAACTGAGGGCATGATAGAGTCTCWAGGAGAACACACCTGAGTCTGAATTATTTGATTCTTATTTTGGTTTCTTATTCACCTTCCTCTTAGTGAGGAAAACCAGCTTTTATTCATTTACAAAAAGCAAGGGGTTATTAGCATGCTGCTTATACAGTTTGACTTTTTTAGAATCAGTAGTAAAGCCTAACCCAAAATCATGAGCCTGGTCTTAGAACCCTTCAAAACGACCTTAAAAATCGTAAGGCTATTTTGCAAATTAAACATCCCTCTTCCTTGGCTTTTTTTTTTTTTGTTTTTAAACTGCCTGATACATGTATTCCACCTCCCTTCTTCATCATATGTGTTAAAAAATAATGTTTAAAAATAATTTTTCCTTTCTACAAGTAGAGCTTTAGGAAAAAAGGTACCAGGTATTATGGAGCTTGCAATGAGCACAGACACCTGTTTAAACTGTATCAGGTATATCTTTTTCCTAACAATTTGAAGATGTCTGAGCTTTATAGCTGCAGATACTTTGAAGTGGTGTTGCTCATCTTTTTTTTTTGTCATTTTTAACCTCTCCTTTCCTCAGGATCTTTACAGCCTTACCTACTGGAAACATCACAGTGTTAGGCAACATGCTCCTGGACTTTGCAGCTTGAGTATAGCAGCACTCTGGTTTAGTGTTTTCAGATCTCTACCCAGCAATCCTCCTAACTTTKTTCTCATTATAAAGTCTTTGCATTTTTGTGGAAAATATTGCAATTGTTGCCTAAAGTGACAAGCAAAGATTAACAGCATTATCATCTGGTGCTAACTATAAGCATCACTCCAGATATATTCTGAGTATATCATCGTATGTGGGACTCTGAAAAGATACAGCTTTTGCTTCTATCATGGAAATTTACCCACCCAATATTCTTCAGAGTCCTTTCAGATTTGTCTTATTAGGGATATCCATTTTTAAATGATTTTATCCCATGCAGGGAAAAGTCCCAAGACCTTTGACAAGAAAAYAACCTTCAGCTTCACATTATTGCCTCCTTCCAGAGTCCTCTTCCCACCAGTGGCAATGCTGACCACAACTCTTCCTCAGGAGTCCCCTTGGATGCAGATGAGTCGGGGAAGATGCTTGCCTTGAAGATTACTCATTTCTTTCACATCAGTTGCTCACAGTTGTAAAGGGGGTACAGCCAGTGTTGCCAAAGACTTGAGGCTACAAACTATATAGGGACCAGCTTTATAGTTTGCCTGTGTGAGATATAAATACCAGAGAGAGATTAATGCTGTAATATTTCAGGGGRAAATTAATTACATAATTATACAAATATTACCGGAAAGCTGGTTTTCGCAGTATTTCCAGGTTGAAGAAATTAGCTAGGGACACATCCCAAACTTACAGAGGTATTTTCTGGAAAAATGCAAGGCTTTAACCATCAATTAAAAGTAGAATTGTTTCTGGCGTCCATGGGGTTGCTGCTGCTGGATTGCAGGAATCCCGCAGACAGGGCTCCCTTTGGAAAAGAGCTGTTGTCGCATTCTTTCCAAAGCAGCCTTTTATTAGTTAGCAATAGATGGCGCTCAGTTTCCACCTGTCCGAYGCCGTCAGGCAGAAAATGTATTTGAAGTAATTAGGGCTGCGAGATAACACTTAAAAGGGTTACTGCTGAAGTTGATGAAAGTGTGTGGGCATGGAGAGGCAGGAGCGCCAAGATGCTTCACCAGCTGGAGAAGTCTTAGGTGAGATAGTCTGGCTGCCAGAACAGGCTGCCAAGATAGTCAGAGGGAAGGAGCCAGGAACTGGAGAACGATTTGCAAATTCTTGAGAACAGCTATCGCGATCCCCGAGCTGGCTGGGTCAGGTAATGCCTGTCATTATCAACGACTGAGGATCCCAGGCCAGACGTGTTAAAATTCCGCTTGGGATTCTCAATTTTCTAGYTGGTGGTTTGTCACAAACTCCCCTCGTCCTGGGATTAACCCATTCCCCAGCTCAGGGGATATGCTGAGCTGTGTCAGTTGGAGGAGGCTGGGCTGGCAGAACCGGACAGAGGRGCTTCAGCAACTTTCTGACAGTCCTGCTGGCTCATCACCTCATGGCTTCTGGCATTTACAGGTGTGAGGGGCAGACACAGCCATTTTTCATATGAAGCAGAAGGGGCAGGAAATTCTTCCCTACAGAATTTTGCGCTCATTTTTGGTGGCAGCACCTTCGCRGTGTAGGGCTCAGAGCTTGCAGTTTTCTTTGCACTGTCTCTTTCTTTTGTGTGATAGCTCAGCAGCCCGAAGGTGACAGGTACAGGTGAGGAAAAGGACAGGAACAGCTTATTGCAATAGCGGATCACTCTTGTGCCTGCTGTGGAAATTATATTCATGAGAGGAGAGGCTGTCCTGCTGGGAGCCAGAGCACAGCTGGTGCCATATGGCCTTCCCTATCCTTCTCCGATAGCTATCCTCACCTGGCCACGCTGAGCAGCTGCCCACAGCCCCCTCATGGATTCCTTAATGCTGTGCAGTCTGCCCTCATGCAGCATCTTGCCCCAGATCCCCGCTTTTTAAGGTACAGATATGGACTTACTTAGAAAGGTGTGGAGTGTGTTTGCCATGGTTAGCTGGGGGTTATATCTCATGCTAGGCAATTGTGGGYACCAGTAGCCCTCAAACACTTTGCCAAAATAGGATAGATCATGAAAACCATTCACAAACTAGTTTTCTGAAACAGTTTCACACACACACAGACACACCTAAACATAGCTTGCAAGACTCTTTTTTTTTCTTTTTTTTCCTATCGTGGAAAAATCTCTTTCTGCATTTCCCAGAAGGCTTCTCCTCAGAGCTGTTTTGCATAATGGASTGAGCCAAGTCAGTGTTTTGTGGATGATGGCTGCACTGTGCACGTTTTGCAGTACACTGGCTTCTTTATTAGGTGGGCAGGAGCTGGCGCTGCAGGAACCAACACRAGTAAGGTTGTGCAGAAAGAAAAGGAATAGCCCAAAAAATGAAATGCTGACCAAAGAAGTGAATGAAGCATGGAAATTACAGAAACTGTGTCAAAGCAAGGAACGTGGGCAACTTTTGCTCAGAGACATACCATTTGAAAATTAAAAGCAAAACAGAAATCTTATATTAACTTCAAAAAGTCATCAGAATTTGTCAGATGTGACTCTGGGTTGCTCATCTGGAAGAACCACTGTGACTTTCCTTGTGTGAGGAAAGGCATCCAGGTTTATGAGGCTCATCTGGAGTCTGAGTCCTCCATCTTTTGAGCCAMCTGAATGTTGCAGGATCTAATAATCCATATTTTGAATAATGCCCATTGTTTTGGAATGAGACTGTTCACTAGTTTGGTACCATTGAAGCAAATTTGGTGCTTGAAACGTAGTCTCAAAGTTTAAATGTGGACTCTCCTTTGTGTCTCTCATTACCTCATCCTTTGATAGTGCCTTTCACTGAGGAATTCAGTTCTCTCTCTGTGTTTCTCTGGTAGAACTCATCTTTACAACAGTGGTATGAAAATGATGCTTGCACCTCTGTATAAAGATCTAATTAGAGGTGTTCTTCTTCTTCTTCCTACTGCTATTATTACTGCTGCAATGGTATCTCTCTGTAATACTTTGCAAAAGAAAATATTGCCAGAGCTTGAAGTTAAAGACAGTTAAAGGAGTCCTCCTGCCACCCACCCTCTGTTTCCTACTTGTGCTTGCAAAGCTGTCTTCTGGCAACACTCAGAAAGGGCCGCCTGTCTTTTTTGGCAAAAACTTAAAAACCCCAATGCCAAAGGCTCTTAAAGGCTCTTTAGGGACAGTTTTGTTTATAAAGACACCAGGAAGGCTGTAGCTCTTATCTAAGATTGTGAGACTCGGTTGATGTTTAATGCAGGCCAGTGCACACCATTTGCTGGCCTGTGGTTTCGGGAGCTGTGTTGCAGGGTTTGGGAATGCTCCTCTTCGTGCTGGCAGCTTGTGCTGTTCTGAGGGGAGAAGACGTGGCTGCTGCCACCAAGCAGCAGGGTGCTCCTCTGCTTTTTCATATCATCAGACAAAGGGTGTACAGAGCAGGGACTCAGACCCATAAATCCGGTGTAATTAAAACACTGAACATTAACTGTTAAAAGTACTCTGAACAAAAAGACTCTGAAAGAGATATTAAAAAAAAAAAAAAAAAACAAACCACAAAAAAACAAGCAACCAACCACAGAGTTTTCAATTACTGCTAAATGAAGCAATAAATGCACATACAGTCAGTGATCTATTTTAATTATTATTCTGAGCTTCTGCCTTATTAGTAATGTACAGTGGCTGGTGAGTGCAACAARCTTCAAGAATCAGAAAGAATTCTCCAGTGTCTCCCTTCCTCCAGAAGGTGTTGCTATTACACAGCTCTGCTACAGACTCRCAGAGTTGTGTAGAAAACACGGAATAAAATGTGGTGAGGCTGGATAAAAAATGTAAACCATACTAAGTATATAGAATTCAGTCACAAGGATTTCTATTATGCAGGGAAAAGAGAGCCTTTAGTGTAGTGTGTGTCCACAGTATAAATAGTTCGGCAAAATGTAAACACCAAATATTTCCACCAGAGTTCTTTGCAACCTCACATACAGTAGCTCTACTTTTCTTTTTCATTAAGGACTTCTTTTAATAAAGAGGCTTTTGTGGACTGAATTGGGAAAAATAGCAGCCACCTGTAACTTTTTTTTAAACCTAACAGTACATACAGTACATCTATCAAAAGCAGAGGAATTTGAAACCTGCAGACTTTTAAAAGAAGCAAGTTCCACACATGATATAAAACAAATGCCATGTGTGCACCAAGCCAAGCAAATTAACAAAAGGGCAGGGGCACTTCCAATATTGCTTAAATAACTTAGGCTTAATAATAGGCTCTTTTCACACAAGCTCACAAAAGCTAAAATGTGTTTAAGAAGAAAAACATGCATTTTTATTGTATTGTGTGGCAAGAAACCTGATATTTTTATTATTATTTTTCATTAAAAGCTAGTAGGCTAAGCACATGAATTCTCTGGGGGGTTTTGGGGGGTGAATGTAGCACTTTGGTGTAGAGCTGTTCTCTGTGGATAAAGGGGAGAGATTGGTTTTCTTGGACTACTATGTATTGCTGGCCTGTCAGAAGTATTTGAGGCATCACTGAAGTCCCCTGAGTGTTGCTTTGTTTGTTATCAGACTTCAGGGAGAAGCCAAGTGTATGTGGGTGCAGAGAGTGATGCCGTGAGAGCCTGGTTTGTGGAGAGGCAGAATTTGTTCTGTTACTGTGAGAGCCAGGTTGGTGTCTTTGGATGCTCAACAGTTCTGTGTGTCAAACTCTGAAATACTCCCAAAGGTAGCACCTTTAGGTCAGAGCAAGGGTATTCAGTTAAATTATTCTTCAGAGTTAGCACATCCCTTATTTTTCACAGCCYCAGATAACTTACAAAACCCTTAGCATGACCTTTCAGCTTCAGCTCTTGGTGGCTGGTGTGCTTGTGGTGAACCATGGTGGTGCTATATAGAGATCTGGAGTCATTAGGGCTTCCTTACAAAGGAAAAAAGTATTTTTAAYGTGATCATGCTTATGTTTTTCAGTTTGCCGGAGAGTGACAAAGAGACAGGACAAAAAGATACCAAAAAATGACTCAGGCAGGAAGTTTAAAATTACACGTTGTTTGATATAAACAKTTCTTTGGAACTGTTGGGCCCCATCTTCATTGGCTTTGAATAAGCAACACAACATGTCACACTTTGCTTTTCCTGTTGGCCTCCATTTAAASTGCTCCATTTCCTGTGGTCACATAAACATTAAAATATGTGCATAAAATATTTGCCATCCTTCCACATAAAAAAGCAAAGGATCTCTACCACAGATCCACTGGAGGTGATCCTCTGTCGCCATGATACAGAACTCTCTCTGACTACAGCATTTAAAAATCCTTTTGACTCCAGCCCTGTCTGATTGTGTTCAGCCAGAGATTAAATACTGAGATACCACCGTGCCAATGCTATGCTTGCCAGGTGTCTGGAGCTGTTTGGTGGCTTGCTCTGTGYCTCAGGTGTTACTGAGGCTTCTGCACCAACTGCTCAAATGCAATTGGCATTCAAGACATTCCAGAAATGCTCCAGAAACTCTCCAGGTGACATTTTGCCAAAGCCAGGGGCCAAAGGTGTGAACAGGAGCCACCTGCACCCACCAGAGGCTGTCACAGTAGGGTAACCTCGAGTAATCAGCTAGGCTTTGTTGTGGTCCCTTTGTGCTTCCATAGTGTCAGCCAAGATTTCCCCCTCTAGTTAAAAGTGCTTTGCAATCRTTAACAAATAACTGCAAAATTCAAGATTTTGTTCCCCTGTGGAAAACACAGAAATAGACATGACCAAGAACCACAAAGTCAYACCAAGGATGTGAATAGAAATTAGTTTCCAATTCTCCTTTTTCCAGCCATGGGGCTTTGTTCTAATTTATCCTTAGTGACATCCTATTGTCTTGCCATGAAATTACATAGAACTTTTAGACAGAGGACATCACCTTTCTTTTTGCCTCTTACAGGCCTCACTAATTGCTCCCTGTAGGGACATAATGAGTGTCATGAGCATTACTGTTGGGTTGGACTTTCAGCTGTTTAGTTGTGTGATTTCAGTGCACTTGAATTAGAGCCTGAACCTTGATTCAGCTTTGAATGCAATGGTTCAGATGCACAGCCAGTTCCTCAGATCTCTGGTCTTTTTGGAAAGATRTGTCTCCCTGYACAGCCTACCAYGGCCTTTCCAGCTTCCCTGAAGTGCAGCTGTTACGGCTGSTCTCTGCTATCATACTGAAAAGAGRCTTCTTTTTAATAAGTATTTTTGATGTACAAATTGTATCACAATACATCTGACATATACCTCTCAATCTAAATAATTAAGTGTAATAAATGTGTTTGTACRTCAGCCAATGTGAGTAAATTGGTAGCTCTGAAGTAGGTCTGAAATTTGGTTGTTTTTTCCACAGGTACTTATTTTTAGTTTTTATTGCTTTTTAAAACAAACAAAAGAATTTTGGTTTTAACTGAGAAATAGGTGTCCCCCAACGTCTCTCCACATTCTTCAATATGGGAAAAAAATAAAAAAAAAGGAAAAGGAGGAAATCCAACAGTTAACAAAATTGCATTAAACTGAAGACTCTTTAAAGACCAGAACAGTTTTTCGCAAAATACTCTGATTTTTAAACAAAAAAGTGGTTTTTTTTAATACCAAAGGAGCCTTCAGGATGAAACATTGCAACCAGCTTTCCTGTACTGGTATCTACATTGATGCTGTTTTCCCTGACCTGACTTTACATTACTTGCCTGCCATAATAAAGTGTAAAGCCATCTTTGGTGAATGCAGAGTCCCCTCTTATGGTTGGCTGTATTCTTGACCTGGTGTTTGTTCTGATTAAAGATGAGGCAGCTGAAAATGACTGTCACAAAGTGCCAGTAACCCCTATTTGATCCGAGGCTGCCCCTTGCCTCTCCTGGGCAGGCAAGCCCACCCTTAAAAACAGACAGGCTGAGTATTTCAAAGTCCTCTTCTGGACAGCCTAGTCATGGGATTAGTCAGGTTGCAAAACAGCTCCTGATCTGCCTGTAGCAATAAAAATGGGCCCTCTTGAATAGGCCAGGAATAGAGCAATCCCTGGTGTCCAGTTTGACCAGCACRGGTCACTGTTGTCTGTTTGCAGCCYGTGTCTGGTGAGGAAGCTTRTTATGCCACCAGCTGTAGAAGCCAAAGGAAAACAATTGCATCACACGGGGATTTTTTTTGTCTCCTATGCAGGGAAGGGCAGGCTATGCAGTAGTCATCAACCTCCAGTCTGCAAGGTTTTGTTTTGTTGCTCAGTGCTGAGCAATCTGGTCAGACACYCGCACTCAGCCACTGAACCTGGTGAGTCCTAGTGCCAGCTGCTTGTGGCCTCTGTCTGCTGGTCAGTCATCGAGACTGTGTGGTTTTCAGGCAATCCGGATTTTAACAGGGCTCCTCTGAGCTCTTCCCATGAGAGTCTCAAACATAACCCCCACAGACAGTAGGTGAGACCCATATTGCTCTCCCTCCCTTAGGTTATGCCCTTGTGGCACCTATAGCAGGGCACAGGCAGAAGTCAGCTCCTGCTGCTGCCCTCCCTCTCACAAGGGAGCTTTGTTTTTGTGACAGGAAGGGAGGAAGGGAAATCAGGAGGGATTTCAGCTATGATTTTCAATAAACAGATTTTGCTGGGGAAATGGCCTGTATGTGGCTTGCTGGCTGGATTCAGCAGCAGGAGAGCCCACAGTTAATCAGCTCTGCCTTTGCCACTGGGTTTCGCAGCAGCTGGAGCCACATCCCAGAGGAGGCACAGATGATTCAGCTGCTGGACAAACAAGGAATTAACACAATAATATTAAGCAAGAAATATCACCATGAGCTCCCACTTCTTTTCCCTCTTCTCTTCCTCCCCCTATGTAAGGCTGTATTAAAAACAGACCCTAGCTGGTTGTTTAGGGAGGGACATTTGACATGTGATGTCATGGTGAGCTGGACAAYTGGGGACAGTGTTGGGGCTGCCTTTGGCCAGGAACAGCTGGGAAGGAGGCAGCAGAGCCCACTGCTGTGCTGGGTGCTCATGCATGGGCAAAAGCCCTGCCCACGTCCAGCCTTTGGGCATGCTGGGCTACACTGTGTGTAGCCATGACAAGTTTTTGGGGGCAGGCTGGGAGCAGCCCAAGCAGGGTGTACATCTACAGGTGTGCTCTGGGGGCAGAAGAGAAGAGGTGGGGCACGGGGGCAGCTCAGGATGGTTGAATGGTCAGGTGTGCTGCAGCATTACTTCATCCTGATGGTGACAAAGCCTTCCTGAGCCTGAGGGAGAATCCTGCAGGCTCCTTCCCTTCATTGTCTCAGCCTTTGTCCCCTCGTAAGCAATGGCTGAAACCTGCTCAAGGCCAAAACGGTGTTAGTGGGAAGCTGAAAAACATGGGAATGCACAATTCCTTCACTGGCTTGCAGGATCTCAGTGTGCCAGGGATCCAGACTGCCTCTTGACCCTGAAAAACTTCTTTGGCTGGTAAATAGAGAATATCTCAATGTATCTGCTTAGGAAAAAGGCACAAGAGGGACACCTGACATTCCTGTTCTTTCCTGCTATGTCCTGACAAGTAAACAACTAATGAAGTACCTGAATATAGTCTGCCTTTATGTGATCCAAGGTGGTAAAAGGAGAAGAGGGTTGCTGTTGACATCCAATTAAAAGTGCCCAGGTAGCATTCAGATGAAATCCTATGCTGGACATGATCAGCCCACCRTGCCAGCCAAGAGTGAGATGTTGGACATTTGAAGGACATGCATTACYCTCACAGCTGAAAGGAAATTATTTGTGACCGTAGGTGTCCTTCACTATTCCTTAGTATTATTTAATGCTCCCATTTYAACAGTGCCCTAAGGCTTTGATTAAGAAATGGCAATGCACTGGATTGCAGTGAACCTGCTCTTGCACTTACTGCAGTTGTACCCTGCTGCTGGAGAATTCACCTTTCTTTCAAATGCTCTCCTTCAGGTCTTCCTCTGCCTTCCCTCGTCAGCCTGCAGGCGTGTTGTCAGCTTGCCCTCCAAGGAGTGAGCTCTCTTATTGGATATTGATGCACTGCCTCTTAGATATCAATCACAGTATTTATTTTTGATTTCTATGTGCTTTTGGAGATGCAAAATGCTGAGCGTATGCTGACTGGTATGAGTGGCAGAAAGTAGGTGGGGAAAATAATACTGTCTTTATCTAGAACTTCACAAATTTTAAAAACTGCTATAGGTTCTTTACATTTTATTCRTGTTCTGTAATACCATTAATAACAGATATATGTATTGAAAATTACTACATTGCTTTAGTTTACTCTCCTKGTCACATCCACTGTGTTTATTGTGTTCTATAGTTGTCACATCCATTTGTTTCACCCAGCCACTGATCTTGAGGTGATATTTCCCAGACTTTGGTCCTTACAATTTACCCAGTCAGTGCCCTGGTAGAATGTGGATAGCAATAATCCAAGTGATCTCATGCAATTTCCATAAGAAAAAACTTGTTTTAATCCAGTCAGAGGAAAAAAGAAACCCATAGAAAAAAATAAGAAATTATTTTAAAAGAAGTATTCAAAAGGATTGTTTTTTCTACCACTAAAGATAAACATAGGTTATTCAGTCCCTAGATGAATAAGGGAATAACATGGATCCTCTGTTACAAGTAACATTAAAAATCTGAAGAAAATTGCTATAAAATATCTAGATAAAAGAAAGTGGGAAATTTGAACTTAGAGGATAAAGAGTTTGAACCAGAAAACAAATAAGGAGATTGGGAGTATCAATTGTAAAGTCTTAGTTTATTCTAAGAGATAAATAACAGGGGCTCTTATTATTGTTCACTAACTTCTAACAAAAATAACTATTGTGCAGAACTCACCAGATTTGTAAAAATGGTTTGTTTAATTTACAAGGCATTTGTGAAGCAAATGATCACTGTGGAATTATAATGCTTACAAACACCACCTGTTGAGGAAACTAAGTGTTAATATTTCCTAATTTCACAGGGAGAAATGGAGAATGAGGACATTAGTCTCAGACTAGGGGCTGAAAACCAAGCATTTCTACTTCCTCTGCCWTTGTCTGCAGGCATTAGTCCATGGAATGAAGATGTCCTTTCCACTACAGAAAACAAAGGATGCAAAAAGTCTTCCAGACAAGTCACTGATAACAGCTCAAAGAAAACATCTACAGATGCTGTAAGCAGTAAGTACTTAAACATCCAGTATTTTCCATATTTTGCTTTGCTCATATATATTGATTCAATCTCATAAATTGATGTGATTTTCATACACCATGCTGACTAGTTTCTTGATTCATGAGAAAAGTTTGGGATCTTGACAACCSGAATACTTGGCAACCTAGGAACTCTTTGTTTGTTCCCCCCCTCCAGTGTTGTATATTAAAGCAAACTACATTGGTGAAAACTGTTTAGCAACTAAGGAAGTCAAGCAGTTAATTGAATTATGCAGTCAAGGGTCTGTTTCTTCCTTCCCTTGCATCTTAGTTAGGAACTTACATATGCTTTTCGTATATGAAGAGTTCTGATGCTGTCATATTTAGATGCTTCCTTTGTTCTGAGGGATTGTTCAGTGTGCAGTGTGATGAAAAATCTGACCTCTTGTCTCCTCTGAGCTAAGATAGGTGCTGGATGGTCCTCCCCTCCCCTGGTAATAATGCAGTGTGATATTTTGAGTGRCCAGTTTAGCTGAGAGCATTCAAATCAAATCTAGCTTGAGAGTGACTATCTGTTAAGTTAGATGGCCTTGCTTTTTGGGTTGGTTTTTTTTTTTAATGGTAAATGTTGGAACAAATAGTATCCCATATTGGTTCTGTAATTAAGATATGCATATGTTGGCTCCAAAGATCCCTAATTACATCTGCTTTGGGGATGCTGTTAGAAGATAATTGTATACAGTTGCTGCAGAGACAGTAGAGRAGCTTAATTTGAAGTATAGGGAAAGCTTAGAATAGTAGCTTTGGACCCCCATCTATCTTGTGAGTTCCTATCCACAGAAATTACYGCAAGTGTGCATTATCCTCCATGTTCTATTTAAAAAATGATAGATATTTATATTTTGGATGTACTCTGGGCTTCCTCTTCTTGATTAAATCATTGACAAAACTCCCATAGATTTTGATGCTGAAGTCTCAAGACCTAAAAAATTGATACTGCTCCGGCTGAAAATGGCTTTCATTGCGTAGTTTCTTTCATCCAAAGACTCCTGAAACATCCCAGGCTACATGAGCCAACTTCAGCACAATGAGGGATTCTTAAGACCGAGTGCACAACTTTGTCAAAAAAGCTGGGTGGGTATGTCAGTAAAAATCTCCCACGAGAATTCTCCCTTTGTGTTGATGGGATGTCAGAAGACAGGGACCAAGGAGCACATGGTATGGGGATAAAAAGGTGTGATTCCCTGGAGCTTTCAGCCCCAGCAGACTGGAGGCTTGTGGCAGACTGCAGAAAAAGAGCAGTGGTGAGCTGGGTTAGACATACCAAGACAAAATGGCTACAGCCTGCCAGTGACTAAAAGAGTCATTTTAAAATTATCCCTGGATGGATGCTGTCTGGTGATGTGGGCAGGATTTGAAGGGATGCTTCCCGTCTGCGTGCTGGCAATCTTGCAAACAGCAAGAGTTAAAAATTAACAATCTGAGGACAAGTCAAAATACAGTCCCTGTCTATAAATCAAAAAGTACTGCTTCAAACCCAGCCAAATCTGGCTGCTCCCTTATCCCCCACAACCACCATCATAATTACAGCAGCTGATTTTCCTCACACCCACCTCAGAGATTTCTGGGGGTTTTGGCCAGGTTTGCATCCCCATATGATYCAGCCTACTTTTACTTATGTTTAGCTCATTGTGTAATAAGTGAAGCTTACATAAGCTAGGGACTGTGGCTCCAGCTCCACAAACCTTCATCAAAAATAGGAGCTTGGAAGCAGAATAAAAACTCATGTAATTTTTTCCTTTAGCATGGATACAGAATCAGCCGTCTTTGGACTAAATGCTCAGCTCTTTCAAATCTGTGCAGAATCATTAATTCCTACTCAACTAATCTAATTTACACCTTGCTCAAGGTCTGGTTCTCATCAATAAGTGTACTAGTGTCAAGATCTTTACAGTAACTAATCAAAAAGAACAGGAATGAAATTTTGACACGTTAAATTCATGGGGAATTTTCTCACTACCACCAGATAAGCCCTCACCTTACCCCAGAACAACCAGCTATTCAAAGTGAAAAACAGACCCTGCTGTGTATCTGTGTTCCTGTACTGAAAGTGTTCCCACTAGAACAGCCAGCAGCCCCTGCTCCAACTCATTTTATCTGGAAAAGGTAAATAGAAACCGCTAGCTCCTCACAAGAAGATATTTGAGCATCTTACTGAACTGATACAAACTGCAATCAGTGAGCTACAGATGCAGGGAACATTTCCACAAGGTCCAGACCATAATAAGATTAACTGTGTTTCTCTAGCAGCTTACTAGCCAAGGAAGTGTTTCCTTGCAATAGGTATTGCAAAAATACAGAGTAAGAAAGCTCATGAAGAAGTCAATGCCATCTACATGATACCTACTAGCCTGAAAGATGTCTTCTCGAGGTTGAAATAATCCCACTGATACATTTTGGGGTGAAATTGCRTCTAAAAATATATACACTTTCGGTTATGGGGTTAGTCTGTGATCACTGTTAGATTGAAGCAGACCCAGAACTGTGCTGCTGAAGTCAATAGTTATTACAAAGTTATGCTGTAGTGGAGACCAGTCTCTGGTCTTGTATTTTAAAACATGTGTGTTCTTAAATGTTGTGGGTTTTACTTTATGGAAAATAAATTGATAAAATCATGGCTAGTAAGAAGGAGTTAAAAAGTACAATCCCMAAAGGGCTGAGCTACAATCCAGGCAGTT
Organism: Malurus melanocephalus; assembly: GCF_030028575.1. Taxonomy (NCBI): domain Eukaryota; kingdom Metazoa; phylum Chordata; class Aves; order Passeriformes; family Maluridae; genus Malurus; species Malurus melanocephalus. The sequence goes on from NW_026623344.1 coordinate 964,826, forward strand.
TCTGTATTTAAGGATTTATTTTTTCAGTGTCTCTGCACCTTCAAGATTTTGTTGTTCATTTTGGGGTTTCTCTTTTGCTTTTGCAATTTAATCTTTTCCATAATGAGAGAGACACAAAGCCTTGGTTGGAAATCTTCCCCTAGCCTGTTGCAATATTTATAAAGCTGTGCTTTTTAAACATGCTGCAAGATGGGTTTAGTAAAACAAAAGGCATTATAATTTATTGTTCCAAGATTATTGATTCAATAAATTAACAATAATTTCCATGGAGGGTAGGAGGCCTGGCACTATAAAAATTTATTTATCTTCACTTTAACTAGCATTGATTAGAGTATTCAAATTGTCCCAGTGCTATATAATTGCTCTTTATAGGTGGAATGTCCTCTGCTGTGCACGAGACAGTAAAATAAACATTCAGCTAGAAGTGACAATGGCTCTTTTAAAAGCCAGGATTTTTCCTTTTTTTTTTTTTTTTTTTTTTTAAGAGGGAAGAAAGGGTATGTGTAATGTTTTAAAAATACAGCCAGCTTTGGCCAAACTACCTTGCAACATTGCAAGGACAGACAGGGAAAAGATTGCTAAAGTTTGCTATTGTTCTGAGAGGCACAAAGCATAAATACAGCAGTTATATCTTTATATTTGACTGTACCCAAATGAAGAAGCCTTTTTCTACTGCTGTTTTAAAGAGCCATTCTGTGTTGCACTGAAGTGCCAGGTGGAATTTTTTGTTGCACATGTTTTTCCCTTTCTCCCTTTTGTTTCTTAAGTGCCCACTGAACCTGTTCAGGGTAACTCTGAAGCTATTGTAGATATGTTAATAATTCAAGCAAAACAAGCCATACTTCCTGATTCACATTCACCAGGCAGGGTTGCTCAGAAAGGAACATTTTGCCACCATGGAGAACAATAGCTGATTTAGTTCATAAGCAATTGTGTTCTTCTTATGTAAAATACATARGACAGTTACATTTTTCAGACATGGAGTTATGACAGGTCTATCTTCTGATACTTATGATAACCCTGCTTTTATTTTACAGTTCTGTTGATGGAAAAGATTAACAGCACTTTTCCCTCTTTTGGTTTTAATAAAACATCCAACTGCTAGAAATGTCACTTAGAACCACGAGCTCGCAATAATGAAAACAAATTATGCATCTTAGTAACCCAAGGTGGATGATTAATGCAGGCTTTAAATGATTGTTTGTGTTAAATTGTTTCTCCAAATGCAATTCAGGAATTTGAAGTTGTCAGATTAACTGCTGTATTTACTGGTCTGTTTGATTAGGTGAGCATAGTTTTATATTCCCTCTTGGAGACCTAAATAGCAACCATTTCCTACCAAAACAGCACACAAAACAAAGGCCCCATTCAGGGGACTATTCAGAGTGGGCAATGCTCTATAGCCCTTTGTATCCTGAAACAACATGGTTACTGAAGTGCCTCTAAAAGGTACAACAAATTTTTTAAAGAAAATAATAATGGCCTTTATAATAATAGTTGGAATATTATGTTTTTGTCTAGAGGTAAATATATTCCATCACCAATTAATGGATTAATTTCTTTAATGAGCTTAAAGACATCACTCAGAGTTCTTTATGATTAATACTGTAAAATTTGGTTTAATGAATGCTTCTAAAAAGATGGGTAATATTCATTTGAAACTGTAATCCGTGCTGCCAGAGTTTGTCCACTCTGGACTCTTTTCATGAACATCCATGGAGCTGAATTTTAATAAGCATTCATAGGAAATGGATTCTAGGCTTAGCATTGCAATTTTTAAACAAAGTGAATTTTMATTTCTTCTTCTTTGGGACTTTTGCACCAGAAACTTGGTCATCAGAGCCAATCAGGGAACAGAAATAATGTCATGTGTCTTCTTTCKCTTTTTACATTCAACAAGTGCATAATAAACACAGCTTGAACTTTGATCACCAGAGTTCMAACATCAAAACAAATGAAGTGTTTACAGTAGATTTTGATTAAAATTGCATAGTCTTTCTATGTCCAGATTAGATGCTAAGAATTTTTCTCCTAGTTTGATGATAAGYGGTTTGTGCACCTTTCAAGAGCAGCTGGCTACCAGCTTTGCTGGGACAGTGGAAAAACACTGAGGAATAATAAATATTATTAATAACTTCTTGGTATTTCTGGGCAAAGCCAACCTGATTGCCACATCATTCCTGAGAAGGGAGGGAAATCAGAGGACACAACATCCTTCACCTTCCCTTGATGCAATTTCTTTTATTCCTTTTGTTTGAGACAGGATAGTTACCCAGATGATCTGACCCACTGCAGGGTTTTCGCTCCTATTTCTTTGGGATTATCCTTTCTAGACAAATGGGGCCCCTTTGCCATTCCTGTGGACATAGGTAGAGAAATGCGATGTGTGCAACATGGGGTTTAGAGAGATCAAGAAATGTGTGCCTTCACAATTACTTGTCTGAGGGAATCAAACATCACATAGGATGAATGCCAGTGAGATTCAGAAAGGTGTTATGCTTTTCCACCTCATGAAGCTATAAAGTATTTGGCAGTACTGAATCCAAAGCATCTTTGGTGAGAAGATTTGGCTACTGCATTTCACTCATCCTTATGGAGAGATCCATGATGCTCTGGCTGGTTAGGAGCAAAAATATGTACCTCTAGGAARTGTTTGTATCTCTGTGCCCTGGATTGCTAAAACCATATTAAAGCAGCAAGGTGGAAAAATCTAATGGATTTTTGGGCTATGAAGACACATTCTCCTTCTCCATAGGCCTTTGAGTTACAGAGATCTTCAGAAGATGCCTCTGCAATCTCCTTTCTAGGAACTCAAGTGAATTACATTGGAAGGCTGTCAAGAATGGGTGTACTACTTCCCAGTCTTCTTCCCAGTCACTGGCAGTAAGGAGACACAGTTGGGATGCTGCTGCATAGTCACATCAGGAGTGAGAGAAGGACGCTATAACCAGGGGTAGCTGTAAGAGCTGGAAAACTGCTATTTGGAGAACATGCACAAGGTTCTCAGAAATGCCATGGGCAGTGTAGGAAGTGAGGCACTTAAAGAGAAACTCTTACACTGAAATCAGTGATGTGAATTGATGTGGTGCTGCTGTGACCATCTCAAGCACTAGATGGCTGATTGCAAAGGTGAAAGCAAAAGCAGGAGCCTTCTTCATCCAGTAGGAATGTTAGAGCCCTGGGGAAAAACCAGGAAATATAGCCATTACATTTCTGATATTTCAGTTAGGAATTAACAGCTCATAAGGGTTCATATTCCTAACAAAGAGAGGAGCATGCTTCAGCAAGTGGTGAACTATTTCTCCYCTTTTTCTGCAGTGCTTAGGGGAAGATACTTGTACCAGACACATACTGAAAAGCAGTCCKGGAAGCTGGACTGTGATTTTATGTTGAAGGAAATGTGGATCATAGGGAGCTGCTCTGATGTTGCATTCTGCTATTTACATTTAATGTAAAARTATTTCAGCTTAGTTGTTTTAAGTGCTCCAAGTTGAGTAGCTGGACATCAGCTTCCAGAGAAACCTGCCTTGGTCCCTGGAGTTGGCTCSTCTGGGGTTTATATGCTTGCCATGCAGCCATCCACTCTCTGGTTGGGCTTGMAAAGTCTCTCTGAGTTTGTCTTTAAAGGTGACCCTCATCCATTTTCTTTTATGTGCTAGTTTACTGATTAACACATTTGTTTCCCCTTCCTTTCCTTGATKGATTATTCCAGGGGAACCAAATCCTAACTCTCCTCTTAGTTAAGGAACTGCCAGGCAGCRAAACTTCAATGTATTGAAAACGCTTTTCTCTGGCAAAGCAAAACAAATCCAGTCCCACTGAAGGCACTCAATTTCAGAAGGGTGTTCCACTAGAGCAGCCACCTCTGAACAGAGAACTCAAATGATRGAAGAACAGCTCTGCAAATATGAAGCAAAAGTTGCACTGTTTTGATTGTATCAGCTGAATTTTATATTACATAGGATATTATACTGGGTTTGCCTGGCAAGGTTTAGGTAGCAGRGGGGCTGCACAGGTGGCTTTTATGAGAAGCTGCTGAAGCTTCACCCCTGTCAGATGCAGGCACCCCACACCAGAGCAGGTGGATGCCCAAAGGAGGAGGTGACTCTGTGGGAAGTCCACACTGGAACAGGAGAGGGAAGCCCTGGAGTAGATTTGCTGGATGGACTTGTGACCCTGTGGGGACCCATGCTGAAGCAGCAGTCCATTCCTGAAGAAACTTCCACACCATGGAAAGCTCCTGAAGGACTGCAGCTTGTGGAAAGAACTCAGGTTGGACAAGTTCATGGAGGATTGTCTCCCATATGAGGGATCCTGTGCTGGAGCAGGGAAAGGGGTGAAGAATTCTCCCCTTGAGGAAGAATGAGCATCAGAGACAATGTGTGATAAATTAATTACTCCCATTCCCAGAATCCCTGCAACACTGTCAGAGAGGAGGTAGAGAAATAAGGAGTGAACTTAAGCCCTAGAGAAAGGGAGGTGGGRAGAAGRTGTTTTTAAGATTTGGTTTTATTTCTCATTTATTTCACTCTGATTTGATTGGCAATAATTAAGCTAATTTTMTTAAGTCAAGTCKGTTTTTCCAGTGACAGGARCTGGTGAGTGATCTCTCCCTGTCCTTATGTTGACCCATGAGCATTTTGTTATATTTTTTCTCCCTGTCCAGCTGAGGAGTGGCTTTGTTGGATACCTGGAATCCAGCCTGGAATCTATCACATATATAAAAGCATTCAAAAATGACATAAAGACCTAACGATTTAAAAAATCCCAAAGACATGTATTATATATTCCAGTTTTTCAATTCATTTCTTTCTCCCTATTGGGTATCTCTGACAGGACTGAGTGCCACAAAAGGTGTCACTCTCTAGGTCACAGGTGACACATATCTTCAATATCAGAGCTTGATCCTGAATGCTCAGYGAGACCCACTGAAGCTCTGTACTCAGCTTCTGCTGAGTGTCATCATATTTTGGAAACTAATTTCCTTTGAAAATCCCAGCACAAARGAACATCAAAGAGCAATGACTGAACATCATATTATTGTGAAATGAAAGAAGTAGGAAATATACAGTGCAGGGTTTTTTGCTTTTTCTTTTCTGGAGGCTCTATTAGCAGTAGAAAACATAGTGAAAAGTGGAGTCTAGTAGAGGTAACCTGAAAATATTTGTGGCTAAAATACTCAAAGCCTTTTTCTTTTAATAAAGTTGAGATTCTTTTTAAGGAAGTAKCACACTAATAAAAATGTTAGCTAGCAAAAAATCAGTCTTCTTACACAGAAGTCTTAATAATAATAGAAGTCTTTTGGCTAGCTAAAGATGTAAAACTGTGTACGAGGGGAGGTCCAGGCATTGTTCCTAGCACTAAAGTGGAAGAGATGATATCTTTCTCTGAAGATGTTAGTCGAACCAGCAGCTARAAGAGAAGATCCTGAGATGGATATTGTGTCCCTCCAGAAGATCATGAGTTAAGGCAGTTGGTTTGTCCCTATCACTGTGTTGCTGAYAGAGCCTTGAGGGTCCCTGCTCAGCTCCTTCCCCTCTGCCCACAGCCCAGTGAGCCACAGCAGGTCCAGTCTCCAGCTCCCCACAGCCCTGCCCTGCCCAGCTGTGGGTCCAGCCCACATTGAAAATGCTGTTTGTGGTAGAAATAACAGAAATAACTCAGCTACCAGTATGCAGGCTGTTTTTTGCAGTGCTTATGTTTGAAAAGAAATTATTATTGAGAATTTGTTTATGAAAAGAAACATTTCTATTGTCTTTAGTCTGCTTCCACTGCCTGCAGTGAGATCTTTTTTTTTTSCCTTCAGTTTTCATGGGATCAAAGGCAGGTCAGGATTGAGCATTTTGAGATCTTGTCCGGTGTTGTAAGTGGAAAGCACTTGATACAGAATTCACTAAGGGTCTGATTTCATTGAAGCACGAACAAGTGTATCRTCCCTAATATGGATCCTGCTGACACAAAAAACTCCTTAACTATTAATATGAGTTGTCTGGCTTGTTRTGGAAAGGAGGGGGAATTTGCTGTGGTTCACACACCTCAGCTGTTGCTAGCCCTGCAGAAACTCAAGTACTATTTTTCGGCATGGCTCTTCTCACTTAASCCTCCCTAACTGTACAAGTGGGTAGGCAAGTGGAGCTAATTCTGTAGCAAACGTATAGCAAGAGATGGTTAATTTTACTGAATTATTTTACAGCACAACATGCTGAATTATAGCTCATGTGGCATGAGACTGGGTTTATACATATTTTCTTAAAATTCTAGAGTAAAAAACCCCAACCCTTTGTGCAGAGCTATGTTAGAGTTTGCAAGGAGAATTATCCTGAATAAATGGAATCAGTAATTGGTGACCTTATGCTAAAAGGAGCAGAGTTTGCATGGCTACTGGAATTTTTGTAGACAACTTTAAGCAGTGACTGTTGACTGGATTAACATCCAACCTTGCCTTCTGCTTATCTGTTACTCATGTCCAAAAATGGTTTGCAATTGAGGAGTGTTTGCACAATGCACAATCCTGAGTGCGGAAGCAGTGGATTCACTGGTAACAATCGAACCAGTTAGTTAATGAATCTGGGAGATCTGGCATTGGCATCACAGCAGTCAGGAGTATATAGACTGTGTGTGTATACATGCCGAAGCTTAATTTGCAATCCTATTTAGAGTGGAAAAAAATGCCACACTTCAAAAAAAAAAAAAAAAAAAAGTGCAAACAGGGTTCTTTTCACAGTGGGCAGAGAATACTGTTAAACAGAGGAAGCACAATATCCCTTTTCATAGTGAGAGATCAAATGTCTGCAGAAGAGTTTAATTTATACTTCTTCATGTGCCAGAGCTGTGTCTGAGACATTGCAGTGTTTCAGTACTTTCAATCAGGTCATAGTTTCCAGCACAGATGACTTCATCCCTTTTAAAATAGAACAAATAGAATAAATGGAATTCCACATAATCATGGTAGGAGCTGGGATTATAGGAAATTAAAACACATATTTAAAAGCAGAGGTCTGTGCGGTAAATAATCATGACATGGTGCTTGGAAAGCAGAGCTCAGTCCCTTCTCAGTAGTTAGTGGGCGATGAAGGTCCTTGGCTCTGCAGTTTTCTGTGGCGTGAGGGTGTGGGTGTATCCTAGAGGAGGATGAGGAGAGTGATGGTGGATAATGTGCAGCATCACATGCAATGAAGTTGCTGCCTTTCCAGGAGAAATATTAAAATGACGCCATCTGACTCCAATGCRACCTGGACGAGCGCTGGCTGCTGTGTCTCAGCGGTGGCTTTGGAGCCCAAGCACCTCCATGCAGCTTTGATTGCCTTCCCCACTTAGGTCCTCTGTTCCCTGCCTCTTAGAGAATATTTCACATCTCCCAGCCACAGCTCTGCGTTGGCAGTCAGAGAAAAGGTGTTGATGAATTCTGTCTCAAATTTCTGCGTGTCTGAAGCAAACCCGTATAAAATAGCAGCATATATTATACTGATATCCCCCAAACAGAGAAATAGCTCACTGCAACCTGGAATGCTTTGAACTAGTGCTGTGAGACAAGTGTTTGCAGTATTTATTGCAACAGGAGAAAATGAAACTAGAAACATGTTGTTCCTTAATTATGGAATTTGCCCAACACTGCCCTCATTGTGATCCATTTTTGGCATTAAAAAAAACCCCAGAACTATCAATAACTTATTTGTGACATGACAAAATTCCAACTCATGTCAGAGTTTATTTCATTAGGCAATAGACAATTATGCAGTGAAGAACAGCCTTTGCCCCCAAAAGACTGTTTTGTCTACATAAGTGAATGAGAGACTAAGATTCTGTATGTATCACATGTCCAAGTCATAGAAGAATTCAGGGGCAAGGCTGGGAACTGAATTCCTCCTGAGTCACAATCCTTTGTCATTAAAGATAAGCTCCTTCAGGTCGTGTGTGTTTTATGTATGTGTATGTATGCACGAACACAATCAAATCAGTCTAGTTTGACGTGCAGGCTGGACTGTGGGTCTGTAACTTGCATATTTCTATCCTTTTCTTAGATCATGTCTAACTATGGTAAAGATTACACTGACAGGCCCATTCCATTTGCAGAGGCTTCTTTTTAAGAGCAAGTGAAACTCTGCAAGAGAAGGGAAATTCATCACTGGTGAGTTGGCTGAATGCAGTCACATGCTGTATAATATAACTTATCCTTAGGAATTCTTGCCTCCATTGGGTCTGCCTACCAGATAAGCTACACTGAGATGAAAGTGAGTTGCATCAGATCCTGGTGCCCAGAGCACACTGTTCAGGCTCTGTTTCTCCTTTGTTCAGCTGGATGCTGTGTATCAAAAGGCATTCCCTCTCTCAGAAAAATAACTTAATCATGGGGGAAATATAMAGGCAAAAGTTTTATGCATGGCACTCTTAATAATATCTCTGAACATTTCAAAAGTGTATATGAATTACTTGTGTTGACTCGGCTTCTTTAAAAGTTTAACCTGGATTGCTTTAGTCACAGAAAACAGAACTCTCGTGCTTGATTTTGGTAAATGCAGTCTCTTAGTGACATCAAAGATTATAGCAACTGCAAGGCACTAGTTTGCCTTTGTAGTTCCAAGTTGCTCAAAAAACTTTTAATATATTCTTGTAGGTGTAACCATGTGTCATAAATATACCCGCCAACAAGAGATAAACCCTAACTTGAAAACAACTGTTAATCGATTACTGCAGAAAGACTGACAAACTCAAAGTGAATAATGCTAAAAGGTGTTAATTTGTGGATTTCTGTAGGCTTTGAAAAGCAAAATTAAGGCTATATGGGATTTTGGATGCGTGACATAAACTGTGGGCCATGTGCCTGGGTTGCATAAATCAGCATCWTTGCACTGGGAGYCAGGAGAGCTCTGCTGTATTCATCYGAGAAAGTGGCCCATGACTGAACACACAGTGATCAGCATCGGTTTTTGTTCAGTTTCATTTATTTGGGGAGGGAGGAAAAGGAATCTGATGGGGATTTGCTGAATTACCACTCAAGTCTGTAATAATTTTTCCTTTTCTGCAGTAACATTGCTGCTCCAGCCTGGTGGGAACTGAGTATGAACAATGTTTTATGCTTGACTGAGCTCTAGACCCCCAAGCCTTGGGGACCCTGGCAATGATGCTGGGAGATTATATGATCCACAGCTAAATTATTCCAGGCAGGCAGCAGACAGTAGCCAACACTGGCAATCAAGAGGGGCAGTGCTGGCAGCTCTGTCATTGTCCTAGCTTGCTAAACRGCTCTTCTCTTTTCATGCAAAAATGCAAGCACACACAAAACCACTCATCTTCAGTGCTAGGCAGAATTTTTGCAGTGAAACTTCTTACCAGCTCTGTATATTTAGCTCTAGAAGAAACAAATTCACAAATCTGTCAAAAACTTGAAATTTTTAATTTCAGAAAGAAATGTTTTGACTTCTTTTATTTGAAGTGCTTTGCTTTGTTATCTTAAATTTCATTTATATTCACGATTTAAAAAAATAATTATGTCAACAAAATGAAGKGTGCATTCAGGTAGAATAGAATTAGAGGGGAAAAGGAATGTAAAATTAGAAGAAAAAATTGAGTTTTGTTGGTTAGCAAAGTAAAAGATCACCTCAGTCATAAGCATCACTGCTTGTTTTCCTTTATGGCATCCTTTTCTGCATGATTTTGCAAGGTGTGCAGGAACAATTAATGAGGAACAAACTCAGGTGAAAAGGTCATTAGAATATTYATTGAGACAGATACCAGATGATAGCTACTCCAGTGTCCTAGAAAGTCAGATGAACTGTAGGTTTGCCTTCCAGGTAGTATTGATGCAGGAAAAGGCAAAGGAGAAAGCAAACAAGAATGAAGTTGTATGTATGTATGTATGTATGTATGTATGTATGTATGTATGTATGTACACGTGGTTTGTTTTATTACTTCAAGGTAGAATTGGGAAATCTCCTTCAGCCTGCTTTTGGGTTGTGCTTCCAATGCAATCTATGCTGCTTTAGCCTGCTCCATTAAGTTTGGGCATATCCTATAGCAGCACAAAGCACCTCCATGCCAAAGTACTTGTGCCTTTTGCATGGGTTGGGGTCACCTCTGGAGTGGGAGAAAATGACTTATTTTGCAGCTGAAATTACTCCACAGTGGCACAAACTAGTGAAGGAGCTATCCTGGCATGCAGGCAGTGCCTGGCCATTGTGTAATTAGCTGCCTTCTYAAAACAACAACAAACAAAGCATAGCCCCACTCACTTGCAGTTTTCATTTTAATATTATTTGCCTGGTTTACAACCCCTGATCCTTCTGGGAATTTTTCTTTCCAGTGGGGAAAGGTSTCCTACTGTAACTGTTAGTTGATCTCGAGGTGCACTGAAAATTAAACCTTCATACTCCGGGGTTTGTTTGGACCCATTGTACTGAATCTCTCTTTGTACTGCCATCAGTGAGACTTTTTTCACCATCTTKCATGACTGAGACTCAGCAAACAGTAAATTTACTTTTCACAAACTGATGCAAAAGATGAGGTATGTGCAATGTGTCTGAGTTAATTGTGCAGGAGAAACATGGGGCCAGATGCATGGCGATTATCGATTGAACTGAAGCCAGAGGCTCAGCCCCTTAACTTTTCCAATCTCTGACTTCCTGATGTTTCCTCTCCCTCTATCACACTGCATTAACTCACAGCGTAGCTGGAACGTTCCACAGTTACTCACAAAAAAGGATCTGCGTGGGAAGGTGAAGGAGGATGGCAGGGGTGACAGGCAATTCATGGGGAGGAAAAGAAAAGAGCTGGAAAAATCAAGAAATAGAAAGAACATAAGGGGAATTGCATCTTTCCCTAATTTGAGTGGGATACTCTTGGCATTTCTGCCACTATGAAGTGCTGTGTGAAGTTGTATATTGGCTCACCTTTTATTCGAATAATTTAAAATGGCATTTCAGAGCAGTTGAATTGTTCATTCCACTCACTCTAAATATGTATTTCTCCATCAAAAAAATGGTGGTGAAATAAGTCCATTTAACTCCCCTGAAAAGTTGTCTGAGAGTCCTGAAATATTTTGGAATGTGGATGACAGTTTTTTTGTAATTGGCATTTGCAAATGTGGTCCTTCAGAAATCCCTTGGCCAATTTGCCTCAGACTTTGCTTTTTCAAAATAGGCTAAGAAAGAGGAGTAAAATGCATTTGAAGTGTCTAACTTTGGCTTTTTTTTTTTTTTTTTTTTTAARAMATTTRAAACTTGTGGCAAAACTGTTTCCCATCCAACTATCATAGCCTAAATGTCTAAGCAGATTTTCTTTCTCAAACTTTCTGATACCTTCTATTGAGACCACACATGGAAAGTTTCAGTGCATAATTCATTTTGTAAAAAACACAATAACAAGGGATTAGAGTGGAATTCCAGGGTGTTTGACTAAAGTGTCTGCTCTTCTCCAAAGTATTCTGTTCCTTTGACACATATGTGTGTATGCACACACGCAGAACTACTACAACATAAAAATCATCATCTGCCAACAGACAGGGCAAGTAACTGCATTTATTTCCTGTTCAATTGAGAGGAGCCAGTAGTCTATCAGGCCCTGGTGTGTGATAAATAATGACTGGTGAACAGAGACCAATTTTTTTACAATGATGAGTGTATGTGCATGTACTCAGAGAGGGTGGGCAGTTGCATCTGCTGTGTGAATTTGGAAGCTGTTGGTGTGCACACTGAGTTTGCTCACAGAYACAGCCAGGAAGGAAGGTCATTCCCAGTCTGTGTGTTGTGGGGAATGACTTCCAGAGAGCCACTGTGGCATCCAGTGTGGGCTTGAATATTAGGTGGTCACTGAGAGTGAAAATAAAGCAAGGACAGARAATTCCTAGATTTCTCTTTATAATCTTCTGATCACCACATTGTAAAATGTCTGTCTTAGCAAGTTTTCCTCCTCTGTAAAACAGCTTGTTTTTCTTCCTCACCTAAAACCTCTGAGTCTTTACTGTTGGCTGTAAAACGTTGCTTGCTGGGATAGGATGTGTTGCAGAAATACAGAAAATATAATTAGTGTTGCTGTCCAGTGGTAGAATTTGATCCAAAGCCCACTGACTTCCCTCAAGCTTGGCTCAGGTCAAATGATTTGTAAGTACTAGAATTGCACTGCAACACTACCTGGCCTCTCTGATGGTTTGATCCTCAGTTACGCAGAGGATTTAAGGAGCAGAGGGGAGAAGAAATACTTCAGGTTCACTGCTGAGCATTTCATAAGAAAAAATGTTATCTGTATAGGGCTGCTACTGCCACCTGCCACCATCAAACCTGCAAAAGCACCACTCAGGCACCCAGAGCACAAGCCCTTTTAATGTTTTCCATCTCGTTCTCTACTTAACCCAGGCACTAATGCTCCGTGACAGCACCTGAGAGCAGGGGCCAGCCACGAGYCGTCCTGCCGAGCTGCTCCAGGCAGGAGAGCCAAGGCAGCCCCGGCTCCAGCAGCTCTTGCCAAGCGCAGGCAGCTCCGGCTGGAGCCAGGGGCAACCTCTTTGAAGTGCGGCCACTCTTCCCGGCCCCATTCCCTCCCCTTCGCTAGGTGTTAACACAAACATCGCCCCGGCCAAAAGACTTCCATTATTTATTGGAGGCTACTTTTCTGCCAGCTGAGTCCCAGACCTGAGGAGCTTTGAAGGAGCCAAACAACTGGATATATGTCTCCAAAGATATCGTAAAACCCTGGGTGGAATGGCTATTGAAGGTGCACGCAGAGCACCTTGTGAAAGCAATCCCTTGTGAGTGTCAGAGTGCCAAGAGAAACAGCAGGCGAGCCCTCTCYGCAAAGAGGTGCTGACAGTGACAGGTATTAATGCTCGGACTACAATGGAAACGTTTGTGTATTAATTGCAAACCACTCAGACTTACCCTCCTCCCTGGTTTGCCTTTTAAATTTTTTTTTTTTTTTAAAGAAAGAAGGTGGAGGAGGGAGGCTTTTATTATTGCTGATCAGGGAGTATTACTTGCATCTCTCCCATGGCATATGTTCATACGCCTGTGGGCTCACACACGGAGTGTTCTCATTTTCAAAGCTGAACAGCTCTCTTAGCTATTTTTCTTTTCCCTTCTTCAGGACTTCAAGGAGTGAGTAGGATGTAATCTCAGAGTGAGGAGGCTTGGTTCTGTGCCAGGCACTACTGACTTACCATGTTGTCCCCGAGTAAGTCACCTCACCTCTCTTCTCCTTCATCTTGCCACCTGTAAGAAAGGGAGTGTGATATTCTCCTTCCTTTGTTTAATTAACTGGCAGCACTTTAAAAATTCATAGACTGAAAGCCTTCACATCGCTTCTTTTTCTTTTTTTTTTTTTTAATTAAAACCTAATTGACTTTAGGGCATTGTAGAAACCTCCAGAAACATGCAGTTTGAGTCTTATCTTACATGATTACTATAACCTCACTGCTTTAAATCACTTCCATTATTGTAAGTGCCAGCAGGCCTGTTACAACTGTAGTAAGAATGCAGTTCTGATCCATCAAGGTTCATCACTGGGACAATTCTTACATGAGCCTTTGTTGAGCGCTTGTTGGAAAGTCCAGCTTCACCGAGGGGTATGGAAAGGAGATTTTACCTTAAATAACAAGAAAAGGACATCTTCCAAAAGCAGGGATTGAATTTGCACCGCATTGGAAAATAATTCAAGTTGCAGGGAATAGGTGAGGAGAATATCACACCGCTGTCACCTGGCCCAGCTTTCTGCTTGCTACCTGTCTTATGCTTTTTAATTTGTGTGTATATCACCGAAGCTTTAAAATTAGAGATGGGAAAGGACATCTGGGTCTTTCAAATTGGTTTTGTGCTCTGCAAAGTTGTTCCCTACATCATACCTTCTGTTTTAAGTATTGGCACCACGAGCAGAAAGGAGCAGAGAGGTGACTAAAATAAGGGCAATTACCCAGCTCAGAGATCCCCATTCACACTTTTCCTGTAAGCCCTTCTTTCAGGTGGCAGCTGGGATCTGATTCTGTGATTCCTGCTAATTTGAATATAAGCCATTTTTGTATGCAAAGGATTGCTGACACCAGCAAGTTTCACTGTAATGATTACTATGGAAACGTTTATCTATAAATATAAAATTCTTTAAAGCTTAGCCTTTTATCTTTATAGAAAAAGGCCTGTTTATGTCACTTCTAAGCTTCGAGCTTTAATGTAGACATGAGCTGTTCTCATGCCAAACAAGATAACCTTAGTGTTAGAGCTGTGTCAGCTTTGAAACATGGGAATTTGAGCTAAAACTATTATTTTTTTAATACAATATTAATAGCTGAATGGAAAAATATTTTTAAATGCCTTTCTAAGCCCAAAGCTCTAGTTCACTTGCAGTCTTCTTTTCTATGTTTTATTGTAATGCTGCTTGTATGGAATAGCTGCTTTCAACTGCCAGTCAGTCCTTAAACTCTGTGTGTGTGCGTGTGTTTTATGGTGAGGATTGAGGAACCAGAGAAAAAATRGAGAAGTTCCTTACTCATTAACCATTTTCTTTGTGTTTTTAGATTTTGGTCTTCAAAGCCTTCAAATATGGATTATAAGTTTTGGTCCCCAAAACATATTTTGGATGTTTTGGGGGTTTTTTGCTACATGAAAAAAAAAAAAAAAAAAAAAGGCATTATTTTAAGTTAATAAGACTAAGGGGTTAGTTATTTAAAATTTACAGTGAAAAGGGTGTATTAAGAAAGATGAGAACTAGTATTTTTTCTTTGTATTTCTAAGAATGCTTTAAAACTATTTTTCCTTGACTTTGACAATTACACTTGAGAAATATCTATATTAACATAGTTTTTTTTTTTTCAAACATGCACACTAATACCACAAACACCCACATCTGCAGATACTCTAAAGCTATTCCATAAAAGCTGTTYTCAAATAAGATGGAATCATGGGGTTAAGTAATACAGATTTAGGGTCAAAACTTAAATGTTCTGAAATATTTGCAGAATCAGGTCCCCACAGACTTTGGAAACAGAATTCATGACGCAGACAGAGTAAAATCATAGCTGATGATGATCAGAAGGTTAATTTGTTATTCATTGCCAAGGAGCAATTGATAGCAGCAACCTTGTCTACAAGGGCACAGTTCATATATATGTATTAAACTTTCTCTTTGTGTAGGTTTTGATTATTAATACTGATGATTTTTGTCCTTCCACTTTTGGGTGAAATGAGAAAATGGACAATTAAATATTTCATTTAAAATTCAGCACTAGCCTTGATGAGCTAAAACTAAGAAGTCAAATTCAAAGATAGAGGGGGCTTTAAGCTATCTTTTGTTCTTCCAGTTTTATGGGAGAATTGGGGAGATCCTTGGAATAATTTAGACACTGGGTAGAAAAATCTTTTACATTCAAATGTCTTTCCTGGATTGTTCTGGGGACCCCAGTCTCATCCATAGTTCTTCCTGTGCTGGAGTTTGTGAGGGAATTCTGTGTTACAGAACTAAAGAGGCTGCTGGAGGTGAGGCACGGTGTGATCCTCCTCTTTGAGTCTCCCTTTGTTCATTCCCTCTCCTTGCTTTTCCTCCCCAGTGCACTGTTATTAAAGCTCTCTGAAATTTTAACTGGAAGTTAAGTACAGACAAACCATCCCAGACCTCTGCCTGCCCTCACTGTGCTCTTCCAAGTTCACTCACAGTGTCGTGCTCTGAGAAGAGCAGCAGTCAGAGGAGTCAATTGGACACTGTCAGTAAATGCACAGATTGCCTGGAAATAAAAGATCTAAGAGCTGGCATTAAACTCTTAAATAGGACATGCAGTAAAAGCACCACAATAYAGTGTGGCTCCCATAGGGCTGAGGAAAAATCAAATAATAAATATCTTATATTGGATTCAGAGAGATACTCTCAAATTTAGAAGCTTATTTGRAGCCTATCCCAATAATTCAAACTTGTTGGATCTGTAAAATTAGCCTGTAAATCTCACAGGAAAGGCTGTGGGGTATTTCAGCACTTTCATTTGTGCTCCTGGCAGGAGCATGAGTATTAGTATAAAAACATAAAAATGACCATGAAAGTAACTTTTAAAGCAGTAGCAGATTTTTATTCTCTTTCAAATCCTACAGAAAGGATTAGAGTTGTGGGAAAAGATTTAGCTTACTTTCTRTTCAGTCCTAATTGGCTTGCTCAGCCTTGATATATTAAACCATACATTGTTAATGTCTTTATCATGTCTTTATTTCTTGTCCTGTTTCRAGGTTCAGATTACGGTCATCAGTCCTCACCAGAAAACAGTCTCCTTTCCTAGAGGGCTGCCTTGTAAATGCAGCAGTGATTAAACTGGGAGGACTGAGGGTAGAGCCTCACCATGACCACTGGAACCTGGAGGGAGAGGTCAGGATGAAACTTCCTGAAGTCAAGACAGGAATGGAGGGACCATTTCTCTATTGTCCTTCTCACAACCTGTATCCACTGTGGTGCTCCAGCAGCACCATAACCAGGAGCAATGTAGTGGAATCTCTGGGATGTGAAGCRTTCCCTGCTACTGCTGGAAGCCTCTGCAACCTCTCACACTCCAACAGGCTGTGGGGAAATCATAAAACCRTGGAATGATTTGGGYTGGAAGGGACMTTWCAGATMATTTATTTCCAGTTTCCCTGCCTGAGGGCTGGCTAGCATTTGGGAAGGATAAGTGATTTTAACCTCTACTACCTGCAGATACACTGATACTAGTGGGATGCCTTGTCCCTCCTCCAGAAGATGAAGACTGTGTGACAGTAAAAAAAAATCCAACAAATTTTGCCTTCTCTCACAGAAATACGTAATATTGCAAGGCACTAGGATTGGAAGAGATAAAAATGCAAGGCAGGACTGGGATATTCTGGGTTTGCATTCTGAGAAGGTTCACGTGGTTTTGGGCACCCTGGAGACGTTCAAACCATCTTCCTGGCACAGCTGTAAGTATTGTGCATGGCAAGGTGAACATCCATCACATGTAYATCTACACGTRCGTGAATATTAGGCCTGAGGCTTARGGGTARAAATGACAGCTCCTTCATTCAGTTTAGTCAGCACCTTCTTTGCTGGGAGATACTGCTGCTGCATGGTAACAAACAYCAACCTTCCCGATGTGCTTGAAACTGGAGGTTTTTAGCCTTCTTAATCAAGTGCACATGGAAATGATGAATTATTTGAAGAACTAACACATAACGGTGGACAGTTTTATAAGCCAGGAGCTAGAAAGTGCCCTTTCTAAATTAAACACATTGTTGTGTTTCTTTGGGTTCTGTTTCCATGTAGTTTGTGGTGGAAGTACCTGTTTCACGAATGGATAAACACAAGAATGCATTTGCTCTTCCAACTCTCTGGGAAAAAGTTGGCCAGCAGGCTGACATGGATGGGGCCCAATGTACCTGGAATAATATGAAACACCTTTTTTGTATGTATTAGTTTACATATGGTGTTCAGGAAACAGGGTACAGAAACTTCCTTAAACCTCCAGGAACAATAGCTATTGTTGGTTGTTGATATGGCATGAGCTCATATCCAGGATACCAAGAAAGGAACTCCTGACTACAATAAATAATATACTTCTTAACTCCCGGTGTGAAAGAATGTATTTATTGTTTTTCCAAAGAGAGATGGAGAAAAAAAAAAAGAGCTTTAAAAAGAGGGCTTTACTTGGCAGGACAAAAGCACTGTTCGGTTTTTTTTTTCTCTTAAAAGTTCAATTAAGGAATTTCTCATGGAAGAAAAGAAGTTTTATAGTCAYGTTTCCAACAGTCTACGTTGAAATCTATTTTGAATTTGACTTCATTATATGAAATTGATAAGGTTAGTGGGACAAGTCTATGAAGCTCTTCTCTAACTGTTTTCTTTCTTTCCTTCATGTGCAGTGGGGGTGGAAAACTCTTCATCACACAGAGCTCAAAGCTCTTGGTCAAARTTTTACAGGAATATGTTTCTCTGGATTTTTACAGAGTTGATTAGGGTGAAGGAGCTTCTTTCATGCTACACTCTGTCACTCCTTTAGGAGCACAGCCTTAGTTGTTTGAAAAAGAAATTTGCAGAACCCTGGCTGTTCTATCTCAAACTGACACTTAGACTAGATTTAGTGGATACTCATGACTAAATTGTGCACTACAAAAGGAAAGGCCTAATCTTTAAATGGAATGTGCCAGTTAAAATACAGGAGTGGGAGCTGGGGGGCTCTGCAGCATTTCTGATACTGTGGCACCAGTCATGTCACTTTGCAGAGGAAAAGGGAAAAGGCTCCTATCTGTCCTGTGGATCCTCCACCTCCAAAGAGCCTTACCTCTTTTCATCCCTTTAATGTTTCCCAAGAGAGCTGTCTGGAGTACTTTAGGGAAATAAAACTTWGTCACATACATCATTTTATTGAAATGTTATCCTTTGCAAAGCTTTGCTGCAATGGGTTTTGGGTTCAGAGRGAGTGCTTGCTGGGCTTGCTGGAGGTCTGGACTGTGTAACACYGAAGCTAAATCCTCACTCCCTACTCGGTTCTTTGGGTGGACACTCACACCTCCGCATTCCCAGTCTTGCCATGAGCACCCAGCTAATGCCCCGGAAAACTGAGTTACCTCCCCTTGTTCCTAAGATAAAAGGAAGTGGACATTCAAAATAATTCTTGTTTCTTTTTTTTGTTGTTTGTTTTTGTTTGTTTGTTTGTTTGTTTTTGTTTTTTTTTTTTTAAATGTCTCCTGCCCTGAAATTTGATTTTTAACTACCAAATGTCTATTTCAGTTGTTCTTGTATTATTGTTGCTGTACAGGTGTCTTGTAGGGGCAGCTATTAAGCCTTGCAGTGACACTTCTTAAATAAAATGGCAAATTTAAAACCCCAATAGATTCTAAGCAGCTATGTCTAGCATTAGGGGGGTTTTGTAATGACATATATGGTCTGAGGCACCAGTTTCCTTASAATTATGTATTATTGGCTACTGCACTGTATGGACACTGTATAGGTATCCCAGAAATGAAAATGCAGTGTCACAGGCTCCAACACAGAGCTGAAAAATGGAGAGTGATCTTTGATGGGTTATTTTTTCTTGATTTCTCTTAGTCACTTGCCCCTACTAAGCTGAACCACTCTTGGAATATCAAAGTCTTTTGCTAAGTTTCTCATAAATAATCTTGGTTAGAGACAACTCAGATTTTTCTTTTTAAATATGTGCACTTTGCGTGTGCTTCGAAGAGAACATGGCATTCTTTTGGTTCCTTGGTTGCAGGGCTTTAAAAATAAACTCAGTGCAATGTTGCAAATGAGATAAGATGCATACTTTGACATTTATTTTTGTTTCTCCAAATTTTAATGAGAAATTTMAATAACTTACTACCAAACATGCCTAGGAAGTGGTAAAGCTGTGCAGCATGTGGCTTCAAGGGAAAAAGGGTCCAGTTCAAGCTGGTCTCTACAGACTGGCCGGTGTTTGCTCAGCCTGGAGCTGCTGGCAAGCTTAGGCCTGGCTCTTGATTTTCCAGGTGAAAAGCAAGAAACTTTGGATGACACTCGTTCTGTGGTCTTCTAGACTTTCTCATTTCAAGGGCATATAGGAAAAGAATGAGAATTAAACCTAAATCCCTGYGGGGTGAAGTTGTGAAGCTGCTTCATAGAGCTGGGGTGCCAAGGCTGTGACGCTGCAGGGACACTTAGGCAGATGCTGTGCACTCACTCAAAAYCCTCTGCACACATGGAGGGACCCCAATCTGTCAGCAGCAAGGGCACATCCCAGCCTTTCAGTCCACACTCAAATTTGTAATGAACACCAGCCAGCATTCTCCCTGTAAAAAGGAACCCATGTAGGGTTAAAACCRCTTGCCAAAGGGACAGCAACCCCTCCAAACCTTCCAAGTGTTCTGGCAGAGATGTGTAAAACCAATCTATCAGAAATGGGGCCRTGTTCTGATATCTGAAAGACAGGCACTTTTAAAATTAGCTTGGGTTAAAGTGAGTGATAGAATAAGCATAGTTTTCTTCTATTGGTCAATCAACAGCCAATTCCCTGTRGGATTTTCTTGTAAGAAATTAGGACCAGTTTGTCTATTGGTTGTTAAAAATCACACCACGTAGTGCTGAAATMATGAAGTCTTTCCAGTCTTATAACATCCTTCAACACTAGTGCTTGTAATACGTTTGTAACTCATGTATGATGGYGAGAAAAGTTGTCTAGTTTAAAAGAAAAGCATCGCACTTGACAGACAGAATTAAATGAAATAATCTTTAAGAATGCAGAAACTTTGCTTATTTGAAAACCCTTTTTTTGAATGTTCATATTCCATGACAGCCAGCTCAGGAAGTAAGAACCTGAGCAAGGAGAGAAGCAGGTTTAGAACAAATTTTGTAGGGTTATTTTTGTTTCCTTGGGAAACTGCAGAGATGTTGGTTTAGCAAGTTGCAGCTCTGACTAGAAGGTTATATATTCTACACTTTCCACTGTATAATCCAGCTACAAAAGCTGCTGCAAAGGCGGCCTCTTAGATGTCCAWGGGCAACCTTGCCAAATTAGAATGACAAAACATTCCTTCCTAATGGGGTAAGCCTTGCTCTCATACCTTCTGATGTGTTTGTATCTCCTCTGATTATTTTACAACAAAAAATAGAAGTTGCTGCACCAAAAGTACTGGAAGTATTTAATCCTCACATGCCAGGTTTTTCCTGCTGATCTTGCTGCCGGGTCTGTACCAATGTTTATAGACTTTATTCTCCCCCTTTCTCCTGCTTAGATTCCCATGAAAGAAACTGTGTAGTTCTCCAAGTACACAAAAAGCTGGCTGTTGTGGGATGGCACTGAGACAAATAGTTTACAGAACTAATTTTGTTTTAGTAAATAGATTAAGCACTTGTATTGCACAAATAGCATCACAGGATCTGGGACTAAAAGAGAAGGACTTCAGTCAGTAAGACTCTCCACAGGGGGCACTTGACATCTGGGGTTGTGACTCAGTCTTTCAGTATTAGGATGAAGGACTGTCAAGTGCATCATGAGAAGCTTTTTCTTTCTTCTGCTGTACCATGCAGTAACTTTTGTTACAAGCATGAGGATGGTGACAAATGATACTTAGCCATTAYGCATTTRCAACCCTTAAAATAATTGYTATCCTCAAGATCCAGCAACTCGTRCACYAGGTAAAAATATTTTCTTTACCTTCACCCTCACCCTTTATTTATTTTTGCAAGTTTAAATGAGGAAGGTTGAAAATTATTTCACACTGCAATGTAGATTGTGGTTGAATTTTGTAAAATTCAGAGCAAAAAGAAAGATAGGAAAGAAATGTGTAAAAAGCTAATTAATGTTTTGTCATCTGGATTCTGGTCCAAAGACACAGCTTAAGGAACTCTCCTGAAACACATTAAAGCAGTCTTGATGAGTGCTGGGATATTAAAAACATACTTGTACAGGTTGTCCAGAGTTCCCAGTCCCCTTCACCATGCCATCTACAGTAGTACCTGCAGAAAAATGGCCACATTTGCTCTAGTCTGTCTTGGATGGTTAGAGGCCATATATGTTGCTATGTGAAGAAGTCAGAATGAGTTCCACTCATTTTTGTTAAAATAGCTGCCTTTTTAGGTATGTTTTTAGGATGAATGTTACAAAAATATATTTGGGTTTTCTGAGAAGTATTCTAAATGTACTAGTGTTGTTAAAACCTCTGCCTCTATGCACAAGGGGACAAACTCTTTTTAATTCACTTTCTATCTTGGTCATCTGTCATCTTCATTCTCGTGACTACCAAGATTCTTTTAATGCACCTTAGATCTCTACTTGGACGAGCAATTTTTTATGCAAGCATAATGCAGCTTTTCAGATCACCTGAAGGTGAATATATCTGTGCTGTATTGTAGAATTCAGAGGAGGGATTGCCTCGCCTTTCTTTATTGTTCAAAAAATACAATAGTTCAGGTCCAGAGGAATCTCCACCCCCCAGATCAACCTGGGGTACTCCAGAATAATCCAGTTACTGTAATTATGAGCTTCAGCCTAGATAAAGACAGAAAAGGTATAGTAAGATAAGCATCAGTGTGAGATATCTCTGTTTTGTAGTTTACAGGAGTGTTACTATTACGATGGCATAATCAGGATGGAATTGCAGGACACTGCAGAGAGTATTCAGATAGCAGATAATAAGGCAACATATAATCCAAAACTTGTCTGTCACAGTCAATATAGATAAGGGAATGGAAAACTGATAGTAGAGKGGAGGCCTCTTCCAGCTTGTTCTGTTTCTTTTTAGTGTCAGACATTCAGAGTCATCACCAGAAGTAATTCAAGTTATTCAAGGAGTTCAGTTTCATCAAAGCATTGCAATTCCTCTGCAAAGCTGATGCAGACCATTCAGCAAGAGAGGTGGATCCACAGAGCTCCTTAGAGGGCACTGAAACCAGATCCCTTTGTGGCAGCTGCCCTTCTCAAAGCCATCCCAAAAACAGGCATGATTTTGCTAGGACTGATCTCTCCAGTTTTCTCTAGTACTTTTATCTTTCAGCTTTAGCCCTGCAAATGACTTGGAAAAAATTTGTATTTGTGACATAGCTTTATATTGCTATGCCATGTAGCTTTTTCTTTTCCTTTCTCTTTCCTTTTTTTTTTTTTTTTTTATTAATGCCAAGCATTTGGAAGTTCTCCAGTATTTCCAGTATTTGCACTCTTTGCCTCTGTCTCTACTGCTGCTATTTGGAGCTGTTGCATTTCAATCCATTAAATTATAACCCCTTTTCTCAGAGAGCAACTGATTCCATTTCAGCAATTAGGTGCCCTTCAGACACATGAGACCAAGTCTCCAGTGCTATGAATGACTTTTTAATTATGGGGGAAAATGCAATGATTTCAAAAGGAAAACCAAGCATCCCTTTCCTCAGCTTTGCTCCCACCTGTTGTTCTGCATCCATGTAGTTCTGCATCCACCTGCCAAAACAGACAAGATCACAGCCCATTAGGAGGTAGCATTTTAAAGTCCCCCTCTAGAATGGGAGCAATCCACGTTAGAATTCCTGAATTTAATCATACAGAGGAAGAAGGAAAGTCCAGAACACTTCAGATCCCAGCTGGCCACTCAAATTCAGAAGATACCRGCTGTTTTGTACAGCCAAGTTTATTCTGGTGTTCAGAAAGAAATTGAGATTTGGAATTAGTTGAAAACTTTCAAGTTTGTCTTGATGAAGAGGCAGTTCCTGCATTCCCTAAGACTTTCCTGTGAGGTTTAGTAAAGAAACTGCTTCAGGGAGCTTTGTAAGGTGGTAATCTCCAGCACCCATTTTCATTTTATATGGTAGACATCCCTTGCAAACAAGAGTAAGACAAGAATAGGATAGGCAAGAAATTASTGAGTTGARAAGGAGATCCCTGATTTCTGGAGGYAGTGTCTGGCTTGCCCAGATGGAGCAGGAAAATTACTCTGCATGACTGTAGCTCATGGCTCAGCTTTATTGCTGGGCACTCAGAATAAAGCTGTGGCCAGGCTTTTTTTTTCATTAATGTTTGTCAAGGCCCTCCTTTTCTCAAATGCAACTTCCCCAAATAGAAGCAAAGGAGTCYAGCAGAGACATAAAGCATTAGCTCGAAGGCAGAGACTAATCCAAAGGATTTCCTGTGCAATGCTTTGCACTGGGAGTGTGTCAGAGCACTGATTTCAAGTCGGGTGAATACTCATGTCCTCGTGAGTGGCTTTGTGTGCGACAAAGCCACGTGTTCAGAGACAGAAAAGTGTTTAAACAGAATGTAGAATAAAGACCTAATGGGCAATAATCTGGCTTTTTTTGTATCCCGCTGTATTTTTATCCTTAAATAAAACGTGGCTCAGGTGGGACTGTTCCTTTTAAGGTGAACAGCTGAATATGGGAGGGAAAATAATTTTCTAGCCTGCAGTGATCAAGTGGAAGTAGGGTGAGTATGAGCAGCAGAAATGTGAGACTGATGCTCAAAAGGCAGTCAGCAGTGTGTGTGTGTACTCTGCAGCCAGGTCTCTGGAAATGGGAATAGGCAAAGAGGACTTCCTAAGCACCAGAGAGGACTTTCTAATCTGTGCAGYTTGCTGCAAAGCAGAGCCATTAATTTCTTTGAATACATGCTTGGAAGCAATGACCTACTTGCAGGAATGTAGCTAACAGGGGAAGGCTTGGGTATAAACCTTTTTTTATTTCTGTTCTGCTTTGCCTACTCTCTTTTGAGTTTTCTCCACTTAGAACCAGCTAATTAGTTTATAATCTAATTAAATTTGGCTTTTTATTTTAGTTTGGTCATCTTTGGGGAGCTCGCTCTAAGGAAAAGCTCTGGGAAGATGTAGTTCAAAGCTGTAACCGATGAAGAATCCCGTCAGGCTTTCTTTCTCCTGCCTCCTGCAGGGAGACCCAGCCTGCACAGTTTGCTGCCCCTTAATATGTGGCAATGGTGCAGCCCTATCCCCACCCCAATTGTGACAGTGYAAAGAAAGGAGAAGGTGGAGGCCAGAAGCTCCAAGCCTGCCAAGCCAAGCACTGCTCCTGTTTGCACTCAGAATATGAAAGGTGGCCCTTGCATCAAGGTCTGCAGCTCTGGTTGTTCAGGGTAGAACATTTCTGTCACAAAACTGATGAATCAGTGTTGCTTTTTCTGAGGTTGTGRCTTGCATATAACGCCATTGTGGAGCTACCCAGGACCTTCAGATGAGTTGATAACTATGACAAAATAACTGAACCATCTGCAATACAGCTGGGTATAGGAGTGCCTGGCTGACATCTTAGGAAATGAAAAGGGGATTTTGGAGAAACATTTCCTATTAATTCATGCTGCCATTTGGTCCTGGGATTCCTATGGATATTACTGGGAGTCAGTCATCTAATTATGAAGGGCCTTCAGTGACCTATTTGATTCTCTTACACAATGATAGTTAGAATCACAAATTTCTAGAGCTTTATTTTTCAGTTCTGCCTCCCTATAAATTTACAGCACTCCACCCACCTCTTAGGGACTATTTTATATTAAAGACATTCATGCAGGTTTTATTGTTGGGYTTGCTGTTAGTTATTTATTTCTAAAGTAAACTCAAGGTTAGAACTGACTGCAGGCATTATCGTGGTGATTTCTTACCATAACTAGTATCCATGCAAAAATCTCATTTTCATCTGCTTTTGAAAAATCTTGGCCTTCAGATTTTATTGTAAGGTTCTTACTAGGTCATCCAATTAATAGATTGACCTATATTTACTTCATTTCTCTTACTACAGGTTAATTTTGACCTCTGGAACTCAAAGAAATAAAGCACAAAATAATGCTGCATCAGATAAAAGAAACTATTGCAATATAAGTTGAGARGCCAAAGCTGAAGGGCAAAGGTGGCAAGAAAGAAGGCACAGTACATAATTTCTAGAGATGATATTCATGGCATCTCACAGTAAGTGCATTCAAATACATTTCTAACAACTCACACTTGCTTCTTTTGGATGGGGGGGATTAGCAGTAACAGGAGGCAGGACTTYAAAGTGAAAATATATTAAAATAACCTGCTTACAAAAGAGCATGGCTCCTGAAATCWTTCCAAGGCTTGCATCTTCACTGCTCTGTACTGTATTTGCATCAATACAGCAATTTGTATTTGCAGCCTGTAGAAATTTAACTTAGCACCTGCTGCCACCTTATTTAGAGGACTGTATGTTTTGTTGCTGTCGGTTTGTTATTTTTTTTAAAGTAGGTGCAGTTCTTTAGCACATTTTCTGTCTCCAGAAATAATTCCATAGGTCTTAGGCTAATTCCTTACTGAAGGAAGCACCTGCCTTTTCTCAGTCCACAAGCAGGACTATTAGGATGTGGGCTGGCCTGCTTGGAGCTGGTTTGGGCACCACAGGATTTAGAGCTGTAGCCATTCAGAGGGCATTAGCATTTTGAAAGGTTTAGCCAACAAAAGCACACTTGTGGCTTGGGGAATACAGATGCTGAGAAAATGTTTAAATTCATGTAATGATTTGGATCTTCAGGACTGCTTGATTCACCCTTGCAACCTTGTCTCCAGACAGTGCCACRGGCTTAACTCACCTGCCAAGAAGTGTGAGCATTCCTTCGAGTCTCTGCAAAATGCATCTGTGTGCAACTTTGATAGCTTTTACAAGGCATAAAATTACTGTTCAGACTAACTCCCTTCAGCTACTTTTAAGTCAAGTGAAGTAAGAGTAAATATTTCTCAGCAGGTTGGAATTCCAAATGCCACTTCTCTTTCTGTCTYTGGAGTCTCTTTATATTTTTATATGCATATATTTCATGCAGGTTCAAGCTGAGACGTTTAGGGGTCAAGGGAAAAGAAGTGTGGAAAAATCACAAAACATTCTTGATAAATATTCACTGATATGGTAAATTTCATGAATGTATGAGATTTTTTTAAAAGAAATATGTATACATGAAGTGCTAAATCCATATGGAGAACTTTTTGTGTGATGATAAGAAAAATTTACATTTACCAAATTTTGTTGGTGCTTTTAGTATGAAAAATTTCAATTAAATATAGAAAATTAGTAATGGATGTGTTGATGAATATGGGTTTTTCTGAGAAGGAAATTATCTGCTGATGTGATGGGCTTTGCACTGTGGTGAAATGTGCCTTGTAGGGAGTTGTGTCTCTGGAGCAGAGCTCCTGTGTCACTGCTCAGTAGAAGGGATTGACTAAAAGCAATCCAGCAGGGGGTGGAGAGGGTTCCCACTGTGCTGTGCTGCTTTGGGTTCCCAAAGGGAGCCCCCCAAGGTACTGTGAGAACCAGGTCTAGCCCTGAGCAGGAGCAGGAGCAGCCTTGATCTGAACGGGACATAGATTTTGCTCCAACAGTGTGGGACTGAGGCAGGGCATCAGTACATCTGTGATTCTTACATTTTCAGTCCAAATGCACTTTTTAGCAAGGTAGTGAGAGGTTCTGCTCCAACTCTGTTAGCCAGACCATGAAACTGGGGATTYATTTTCCCATTTTTAGTCTCAGAACTGAATGTGCCTTCCAAGGGGCAGAGTCAAAGAGCTCTCCAGTCTCTAAACAGRCTTTTGCAGTGGCAGTGAGCACAGTGTAGGTTAGAGAACTGTCAGGTAACTGCAGCTGGATTATGCTTTTTGCATGTCCTCAGCAAACACCTCCTTTGGAATCAACATAATGAAGGTCATGAAAGATGAATTTGTTGTTCCTTGTTCAGAAGGTGTGCTGGCTTTGCCTCTTTACCCCTGTTTTAAAAGGAACCTTCATTATCTCATTATACATGCTCCATTCTRGTTCATATTTCAGATTATGCTTACCTTCTTACAATTCCTTAGGTTTTGTTTTCATTTTTTTCTGAAGTCATGTTATCACCTTGTGTTAACTGATTAACACAGAAAAGGGCTGAATGAATAATTCATTGTGTAYGATTTAATCAAAGAATTTACGTTTCCTTTTGTTTCATAAAATGTCTGCAAATATATCAAAGCTTTCTTTCAGCTATTTGTTTTTGCAAAGCTATTTTGCCAAATAATTGCAGTAAATATTCCTTTGTGCTGAAAGTGAAGCATTATTTGTGTGAGAATTTGACATGGGTGTCTAATACCATTATAATGCTGATAGAGACAAAAAAAAAAGAAAGGAAGGTTGTTATGTTTTGAGTTGGTTGGGCTTTTTGAGCTCCACTCCAATAATTTTTGTGCACATCTCACTTGAAGAACCAGTGGAGGACTGCTCTCAAAGAAGGAAACAGGATTTAGGCAGATGAACATGTACTAATTACACTTCAATTTCTATTTTAGAACTAAAAGAACTAGAAATAAGATGTTGTSCATTTATCTTCAATATTTGCCCTCYGAAATCYTGATATTTATCTGTCTGATAGTTGTGCTATTAGTCATGCACTTGTAACATGTATGGAGYAGCACAYGCTGGTTTGTCCCCAAAAATACAGTCCTGTTATCCMTCCTGTCATGAATCTCTTGCATTCTGTCTAACAAAGTTAGAGAAGGAAATGGCATTTGTTATTTGCAATGTTTCAATCACTCTTTGAAATCCACAGACAAGTACTTCAGCTGGTAAAGTRGATTTAAAATGGCAGAAGCTTATTTGGTGGAGGAAAGATTTACTAGCTGTACAGAAAAGTCCTGGAATCTGGGGGCAGTGGATGGGCTCTGAGCACTTCTTTCTCTGTAAATGGCTAAACTGATAAGAAAATATTGGTATCTGGCGGTGTCTGTCAGCTGGAGACCAAAGCATYTTTACCAAGAATTTCGTGTCTTACAGGCACTTTTTATTTATAAATAAGTGTATTTAATTTTTTTTTAATGTTGCACACAATGTGTGCCTGTGCGTGTGTTTTATTTTCATAGCCATTCCTAAGGAGACAGAGGGAAGATTTGCCCTCTTAAAATAATGGCAAAAATAGCAAATCAGATGGTAGTGGGGGGGAGGAACAGCCTTAAGGAGACTGTTTATGAAGGCTTTCATTCCATCATGTACCTTGGACATAGCTCAAGTGAGGGAGAATCTGCTATGCCAAATCTAAACTTGGCCCTGGTAGAGGCAGATAAGGACCTGTGCCTAGTGCAAGSCATGGGAAGAATCATCTTTGGAGACAGGCACAGCTGATGGAATCAAAGATAGTGATAACCTGTGGATCAGACTATGCATCTTTTTGACAAGCATCAGCTGTTCCTTCCCAGCCTCTGGGTGACTCCTTTATACCAGATGCAGCATTTCAAAAAACAATTGCTAGTGATGTGGATTAGGAGGGAAAAAAATGTAATTTGGAAGCGACCCAAGTTCTGACTGTGCATGGGTGTCCCGTGGGTCAGATGAGAGAGGCTGTTTCCCAGGAATCAGAGGCCAGATGACATTTACAGAAAATGTGGAGGGAAAGGCTTTTAGAAATGGGATTGTCTGAATAGGAAGAAGACACATAAGAAAAATTAAAATTTGCTAATGCAGCAGGGTCACCGTTAKTATCCCCAGTGTGGGCGGCTATCCCTAAACTGATGCTATTATGTTTCTGGAGACATCAAGAGATAAAAGATTACAGTGGATAGAGGATCCAAAAATATGGTGATCCCTGGAAAATGACCAATGAGGAGGACAAGTACACTTTTTACCACAGGAGTTAAAATAGGTGACCCCTGCTCCCATCCAGCAGGAGTGACCCAGCTGTTCATCTGAGCAAGGCTGCTGCACAGCTTCACATTGTTTCAGGCTGGACCAAGCAAAAATAAAAGCAAATAGGATTACTGTGCATTCAGTGGAAAAAATCGGATATCTAGAAAGGAGTTTCAAAGTCATTCACAAGAGAAAGAAGACATCCACAGCTTTGGGCAGGACTTGCCAGAAGCTTCTGCTGATGACAGATGACAGAAACACACAAGCAGTTGCTTTTGCAATTTTTTTCCAGGAACAAGGTCTTTGTAAGATTGTGCTGAAATGAGGGAGTGTTCAGGCAGACAGATTTCATGTCTTGTTTTTCAGGAACAACAGATACCTGATGTCTACCAGATATCTACCCTGATTGTCAGGTGAATTTTACAACATCACATGTGCTCTGTGCTGCTGCATCCATTCTGCCAGCAACATCTGTTTAGTGAGTTCAGGGAAAGCCTGAGTATCTTTCTGTGATCCACAAAACGTATTTTCCAAAGTCCAGAAATATTATTTCTTTCCCCCACTCTTTCCCTCCTACTGAAATTGATACTCATCTACCTGTGACTTTCCCTCCAAGATGAATTCAAGAAATACAAAATCTGTGCAAGTTGGTGCAGGGGCAGTGGCAAGAGGCTTCTACAGCCAGTAAAAAGGCTTCTGGCAGAGCTGAGCAAGGCAAGAGGCAGCTCTCCTGGTGGGAGTCTGTTACAAACCACCCAGCCAGGATGAAGAGGCAGATGAAGCATTTTATAAATGCCTGGCTGTTGTTTTGTGACTGCCAGTCCTTGTTCTTGTGTGAGACTTGAACTTGAACTTGCTAGAACTTTCCAGCAGCTTGAACTGCTGGAAACTCAACAGAGCAGAGAGGAAGCAGCCCAGGAAGTCCAGGAGTGTGTGGAAGAGAATTTCCCAAAATGAGTGGTAAATGAGCCCCCCAGGAGCAAGCCCTGCTGGACTTGCTGTTCAACAGAGAAGGGCTGGTGGGAGCTGTGGTACTTTTATAAATACATCAACAACAAGAAGAGGGCCAACTGAAAAAACCATCCTTTATGGGGATCTTCATGAGAATCAAGCCCAACTTCCAATGAAAGCCAAGCACAGTTCCTACAGTAATTGCAGAGGCATAAGGCAAGTGGGCTGCCAGGCCACTCAAAACTCACAAATCCCTTCCCTCTGTATTCAGTCTGGAAGGACAATAAGCAAGTTGCAAGATGACAAAAATTCAAAATTATATGGGAAGATTAACARGTGACATCCTTTTTCTCCCTAATATTCTCAGCAAATCTACTACAGCTTTTTAAATATGCTAAAAAGGAGAAGAGGAAAAGCTGGTTTTAACATAATACAGTCAACTAATGGTAGTCATTGCTGTGGGATAACTGTGAGTCCTGAATTTTAATGGCTTTGGAAAAGAGAAGTGGGCATATTTAAAGGGATGGGAAGATTAAAAGATTTAGAACAGAACCACAGAGAGTTGCACTCAGCATTGTGAAGATGAAATCTAAGCACAAATTGACAGGAACTGGCAGATGTTTCTTTTTTGGGTGAATCTTTCCATAATTGTCCACAAGGGTTTCCTTGCCCTTTCCTCTGAAGCTTTAAAGCACAATTCCTGTCAAAGRCAGCAGAAGTAGCACTGCTGTAAAAAATGGCTTAATTCTTGAAAATAGCACTTTGTAGTGAGTTGGCAAACGGAAATTCCCAGCCATGAAGGATAACTGGTGGTGGATGTTTAAAGAGTAAAGTAAAACTTTTAACCTTTATCCAAAGGGTCTAYGTAAGGCTTCCATTAGAAGGATTAGGCCTTTTCTTCTCCATCAGACTTTCTTCTCAGCTGGTACATCAGTCTTCCAGCAACATAGGATTAGAGTTGTCCATTTGAATCAGCTGAATCCTCTGGTAYGGGAGACAAGGGCTTGTGGTTTGGAGGAATAGCTTTCAAACTCCAGCACCTTGACCCAGAATACTTCAGCCTGATGACAAGTGCACTATTTTTTTTAAGAGGAGGGATTAGGAAGAACCAGGTGTAAAGTGTACACTTCCCAGAGTGTCAAGTGGTTCATGTCAGGACTATAACAAGGCAAATGAACAGTTATAAATTTTCCTCGTGTGAGGTTAAGTGTGCATATCCATTTATGTGTATATATGTACATAAATGTACAGGTGAACTGAGCTGTAGTTCTGAAGAGCTCAGGCAAAATAGCTTAATGAACTGTCAGGTGCAAAGCCAAATAATACAGATTCTTTCCCTTCATTTGGTTTTCTTAGCATGGGAATAGCTGATTTGAAACCCACAAGCAGTTTTATGTCCAGAAGAGTATTAAGTGAGAAGTTTTGATATGAAATCATTATCTTCCCTCTTCTAAATCCAAATACTAATTGCAACCTTGCTGTGAGCCTACAATAATAAGGCTATCATAGCCATAGCAACGGMAAGCAACATTAAATGGAATACATATCCAGTGCACAAAATTGTTTTTTTTTCTCCATTTGGGCAGTAGGCACACATTTCAACAGCCACGATATACAGATCAAAAGAGCTTCCAGATCTTCAAACTGCTGAGATATTTTGCCACATATACTCCTCTATCAGTTAATATTTTGTGTACCTGTATAATTAATTTCAGTGTGGGATGGTTTGTTAATCCACAGACACAAACGAAAACASAAATTAAAATTTCAGCATGGATTTTACAATGGCCCATTTACATTTCAGGATTAAGCCTGTAATAAAAACTTTTGTGTAGCTATAATTGGGCTGATTTTTCCTCAAATGGGGAGATAAACATCTATGCAAATACCCTCAAAAAGATACTGTCTTTAGGAAAAGAGCACTTCAAATGAGCTGCTTAAAGTCACCTTCTATGCTTTGCATGATAATTGTAATGCAAAATAATAAACAGCACAGGGCACCAAGAACAGCACTTCAAGGATGAAGGATGATATTGTGCCATTTATATAAAGATAATTAGGCATTTAAAAACAACCAATATAACTTTCAAACCTTCCAGTTAAAATAAATAACGTAAAAAGAGAGAGAGAGAGAGAGAGAGAGAGTGAAGGGTATGCGCAAGGTAAGATTACTGAAATAAGTTTCTATTTGCTTTATTTTCCTGAGGGTATGTCCATAATGGTCTGCTGACACCAAAGCATCTGAGTACACTGTGAAATCAATTGCTGGGGACATGGCAGTGCACCACAATTCTGTAGGCCACGGGTGACTTTTCACTTTACCTCTCTGTTAGTACGTGTGAAGGTTACTTTTAACTGGAAAAGATGCTGCCATGCCCAGATTGCCATGTGGCATAGAGGAAAGCTTACGTTAGCCAAAGACTTTACTGCTTAGATTGCTTATTCTTGTTTTCAGAGTGGAAATCTGTGAGAGAAAACCGTATCAAAATAAGTGTCTTTATGCAGGTATAACTGTATCCCTCCTAACGAGATCTCTCTACCAGAAAAAGCTCTAAAACATTGCACCTTAATTCCACTCTACTCTGTCAGCAAAAATTTGTATTCTGTAATGTAATATTTATGTATGTTTATAAATGGTTAAGAAAGGCCTAACATAGTCAGACATCATTAGCATGGGCAGAAACTACTGGGAGGTGCTAGAGATTGGCTCCTTATGCCCGTGATTTACAGCAATTGTCCTGCTGGAACCAGTAATTATCCAGCAATTGATTATTAAAACACCCTTTAGCGAATTATTTATGAGGATGCTTTTCATGTAAATTGCACCAGAAGTTGTTCAGAGGAGAGTTTCGCATTGATAAATAAATATTTTAATGCAGACAATTGAAAGGAATTTTCAGCACGTCTTGAAAGCGTTGCTTTTAATGGTAGAAATGTGTTCAGGTAGGTCACGTATATAACAAGAGAAATGATGAGTGTTTYATCTGAAGGAATGAATCTCTTGTGTCCCATGGCTGTAGTTGCAGAGGGCAGCAAKGGAGGAGGTGAGATAATCTAAACCAGAAATCTTTATAGTGCTCAGTGTGTCCTTAGCCATTAGCAAAGAGCTTAGCTGGAATTGCAGATGTATCTGTGAGCTCTGCATGGGCTCTTGATTCTGTGATTCTTTGCATGGGAGGGAATATATTCACCTTTTCACCAGCTCTGTGTGGCCATTTTSTTGTGTGCAAAAATTTTTRAAAAAGGATTTTTGTGATGAAGCCYAACTATGCTGTACYCTTAGCTGAACACAAGASCTGATAGTTGGTCTGAAAATGCTTCTCATTCTGTGACTGTATCTGCTTGGGTGCTTGGACCATCATGGCTGCAACTGCTTGGCAGTTAACAGCACTTAACTAACCCTACAAGCCTCACTGTAGTGCTCAACTAAGTTACTACAGGTATTTTGTTTACCCTGGGCACGCTCAGAACCTTGATACGAGTTTTCTGTACCCATTCTTTGCTGTTTTCATGCTGGCTCAGTAATTTTTTTCCTGTGGTAACAATGTGATACCTGACTTTGTATCATGATTGCAGGAGGGAGAGTAAAGGTAACCCTCATAAATTCAAATGTGCTTAAACCATTTTGACACAACTTGTAAAAATTAAAAGCTGATTGTATTTTTAATAGCCATCTTTTCAGTAATATTCAAAGCAGTAAGTCTCTAGTATTCTAAAAGCACAGATTACCTGAAGTGACTGAAAGAGACTTCAAAGAATCTATAATTAAAATCAGTAATATGTACCATATGTTTTAAAATCCTGAACTCTATTTGAGAGATTATTTTCTTTATGTAGTACTTAAGAACACATTCAGATATACTGATACCACTATTGTCTTATTTAATGACCATTCCTGCTGGAGGCAGGCCCGGGTTTGGCTGAGTCCTGCCTGTGGGACCACGGGCCATTGTGCTGTCCCAGGAGTCAGGCTGACAAAGAAACGTGTCTTGGACACAATGCTGGCCCATTCTGCTCTCTCAGGCCAGAAAAAAAATAATGAAAAAGGTGCAGTTTACTTCCCCCTGCCTGTCTATGGCTCCCCTGGCAAGCATGGCATGAGTAAATTCCTCTTAGTCTCCATTCATGTGCAAAGACACAAAAGGAKAGAACAATATCTGCATTTTCCAGTGCAAGCCATACAATATCTGGGTAGGCAGTGTGGCTAGACAGGGATTTGGGGAATTGTTCTCCTGCTTGGGTCTGAATGACAAACTGTTCTTGCAAGAGCAGACGCTGCTGGTGCTGCTACACTGAACTATCGCCGACACACCTGGAGCCCCCTGTGGATGAAAGGAACTTTATACCCAGAATCTGTGCCCTTCAGTGAGATTTATGAACAGTTTGTGCAACAGTGTAAATTTAACAGTGCTGTTAATAAGCTTTTGGTGATTTCACTGGGAGTTCTGTATGCAGAAGAACCGAGGATTATGCTCTCCTTAAAGGTTTTGAGGTTTAGAAAATGGAAAGAAGGAAGGGGCTGGCCTTTTTCTATCACCTGGGATGCTCTCTTTTCTTCCCATCCTCCACAACCTCTCTCAGGTAGACATTGCCACAGTAAGATCTCTAGGTGTATCACTACAAACTCAAATCATCTGGGAACTGGCATAAATACCTTTAATTTACCTATTCTTTCTCCCTTASTCTGATATTTACCCTTATTCTATTATTAAAGTTAATTTTGTAGGCACATCTTGTTATGACTAATATTTTGTGTGAAGATGGCAGCAAGAAAAGGCRTGGGGMTGTGTCTTCYTYTCGTCATCCACTATTTATKSTWAAWWAAMMAWWWTTTTWTTGTTTATTAAATAATGCARYTARTATTTTCTTTGCCTTCCCCTTATWTTGTTGCACATARTAGCAGTAGTGAGAAAGGTATGACTTCTTCCTTGGCAAGCTGGCTTGTTAAAAGTTGATTGATATTTTTCATTGTGGAGACTGGTTTTTGATTTTTAGCTTAATTTTTTAAAAAAAATATTCGAATAAAACTAATTTTCAGGCCTCATCATCACATATTCTCGGTGAGCTTTTAGAAGCCCCCTTTTTGACTTTGAATATGAAAGGTCTGAAAGCAAAATGGATTCTCTCTTAAACTGTTATCCCTGTGTTGTTTGAAATACAGAATAGACCAGAGACAAAGTAGTTTTGTTGGCCTGCTWGAGAATTAATTCTCCTTAATTCTCCTTTCTCCTTAGTATTAAAGTCCAGAGCTGGAACCAGCAGGTCTGTCAGAAATAAGGAGTAAAGGTGAATTCTCTCGGTTTTTTCCTTTCATTGTGAGCAATGGGGAGATAATTCCTTATTGCTAGAATTGTTAGCTGGAGGTAGAAGGGAAGGCTGTGTAAAGAGAGTGGTAAGAAAGAAGATTTGGATTTAAATATTCATGTTTTGGGGGCTATTCAATGATATCAGGAATAAATTACCAGCTAAGGACACACTTGATTGATTCTGTCTGAATTTGTTTTATAATATTTTCACATAATTTCATTTATTCTTTCCTTTAACATCCATTAGAGGAAAAGAGAAAAAATATACAGCATATGAAAAGAACACAGGGAAGTTTTTAATATAATGTTAATAATAGTTGATATTTAATTGAGATCGTATCTTTAATCTTTTCTTCTTTTCCCCTGCCAGTGTTTCATCTCTATTCTTATTATCTTGTTTTCAGTACAGAATTATCACCCACTGGTTTTCAATTACAGCRATGCCCATATTGATTCTCCCCTTGATTTTAACTCGAAGCTGAAAAATTACTCACTTAAGCCAATAAAACTAGATGATGTGCTTAGTTTTGGGTTCCTTTTTTAAAATRATAAACGAATAAAGAAGAAGAATTACAAGCTTATAATGATTCTGAGTTACAGTAAATTCGTATGGAAAAGCATTTAAAATCATTAGAACTTAGAACAGGGTTGCAAATTTATATTTATCTCTTCATGTTGAAGTGGTCCCTTAGGACACAAAACCTGTGTCTATAATTCTAAGTTKCATTTGTCTGTTAGTCCTTGGGCACCGAGACACCGTGGCAGATAATGGATTCTGTCTGCGCTTCTCTTGGCTTCCAAAARCAAGGTTTCTGTATGCAAAGTGCCCATTGGGAATGGTCCATGTCCATGCTAGCTCACAGACTGTGGCCAGGAATTGTCTGGGGGAGTGCCAGCTGGCATGGGCCAAAATCACCGTTCTTCTGCATTAACAGCAGAGATGATCACATTGCCAGGCTTAGGGAAGTTCCCAGGCACTGTTAAATTTAACTAACAGAGATGTAACAGAGAGYATTGTCCCATCTAGAGCTTACATCACTTCTCCAGCTCTTCCATGCACATCTGCCTGCTCAACACTCCAACAGTCCCACAGTGCAATATAACAAATTACAGGCTTCAAACCAAGATTCAGTGCAACATTTGACCTTTCAGAGAGGCAAAGGTCAAGGGTTGTCATGGTGGTTGTGGTGGCCGTGTGCAATTGTGAATCAGTCGCTACTGATGCTTAGAAAGATGCTTAGAAAGAATGAATCCAGGAGAAGAAGCTGAACAGCAGCTTTCCTGCATGGTGAAGGATTTGATTTGATTCTGCATCCATTTAATTCTCCTTCCATTGCTGTCAAGGGAAAACTCTCTTATTAGCTTCTGTTGCAACAGACTGAGAGCTAGCCATAGGGAAAAATCACACAGAACCATCAATTTCAGAGACACAACCCAAAACAGAGATAGCAAAGGGTCAAAAGTCATAAACTGCTAAAATTCAGATCTTTCAGAACCTCTGTTCTAAGTGTYACAAGTAAGTTATCTCAAATACTTTTGACAAAATGAGTGGTTTGTGAAGGAATCCACACAGTACAGACACTGAAGTATTGGTAGGTACGTGGGATTTCTCCAGAGGAGGAGGAAGGAACCTTTTCAACTTGAGGAAGTTGCTGAATATCTATAGGACAAAAATTGCTGTGACTAAGTTTAGCCCCAGTGATCTGGGATGATGTTCACAGCTTCATTCAACTACCTGTGTAGAAATAGTATAAAACCAGTCCTCTTTAGTCTGACCAGGAACACTGAAATTACAAATCACTTAAGCCTTTCTTGGTCTAGGTTGCCACATATAATTTCTCCTTTTCTTTGAGTGTGTTCAGTATTCTTGGCCATATTATATTGTAACTCTAACTTTTAAACCTAGAACTGCTATTCTGTAACGACACTTAGAAATATTTGAGTCAAGATTTTCAGAAAGGTTCTTGAAGTCCTGAAAACTCCAGAGAGACCCTCACCAAAAAAGGTCTGTTTTGGAGAGCAGAGCCACCATGAAACTTTGGGTGACATGCAGTTTCTAGGTCTCTGTCCTGCCTCGATCTCTGGCTGTCCCCTCCTAGCTCCTGCTTTCTCAGGGGCCCAGCTGTATTTGCCCTATTTCAGCACCCATCTCTGCTGCTTAGAATCATATATTTACTTCAAAAAAGTTTTCCCATGCTTGTCACTGCACAGACTTCTTTTTATTCTTTTTACACGTCGAATTTCTCCACTTTTTATGCATTGTAGCAGCATTGCCCCTCTTTGGAAATGTTCCAGAAAGCACCTCTACTTGCTCATTTGTGAAATGCCAGTATGGTAGGTTGTAATTTGCCAGTCCATTTCTTCCCTGAGAGTGAATTAATTGAGTTGATAGCAGCAGAATTTATAGTTTTTCAGGCTATATATACATGCTAGGGAAATATTTTAGCATTAGAATGGGGTAAATGAGTCAAAACTGATTATAGAGGAATTCCTGTCTAGGCAGCRATAGGAAGCCAAGGCTCCTCTTTCCATTCTTTCTGGAATGCCTGCTCTGTTTAAACAGTTTCCTATCTCCCTTCCTTTTTGTTTTGCACTTAGCATCACACAGGACTGGGACCCCTAAAGGATTTGTGAAACTGCAGAAGATGCAAATTTTCTGGAGTGGTTCATTGTCATATGATGTTGCTTTACTGCCTTTTCTGTTTGGGGCAGACAAGTTGATGAGGGCTTCAGTCTTTCTGGTCCTGCACATCATAATTTTTATTCTAATTTTTATTTCTCATCTGCCAATTCTTTACATGGATTTTTTTTWWAAATTTAATTTATTTTAAGGCTCAGACTACCAGGTCTGTGGCTCTTTCTGAACCTGTATAGTCTCTTCTACCACACTCACTCCCATCTACCCCTATAATATTAAAACATTCCTTCAGACTATAGTACCCCCTAGGCCATCAAAAAGTTGTTGTTGTTTCCTGTGAAATACCAGAGGTGCCAAACACAACCTCAATGMAGCCTGTGGAAATGGAGTCTCCCAAAGGGGATGCTGAATGTGCATAAAAGTGGGCTCTGTTTTTAAAAGGCACCTGCCAGAACCTTGCTGACATTTTGAGCGTAGGAAAATATTTGGCACCGGACAGCTGTTCAAAAACTTTTACCCTTGTAGGTAGTAGAAAATGTTCCCTTTTTTTTAAAYATATTTATATAATTTGGGGGCCTGTACATATGTGAAAGGCTTCGTTTTTTTCCCCCACTGTGAACTTTGGGGAATTTACCTCCTCAGTTCTTCCTATTTCCTCTATCATTCCTAACTGTGAACACATCCAGCTCTTCTTTTTAGTTTCAGTCTTTCCCAGCAACCTGAGCTGCAGGATGGTTAATTGCTTTTACTCTTTCTTCCAGGAATTAGAAGTCTGACTCCAGCATCTATTTATTATTTTTAGGTTCCTCTAATAAGTGCTCCTTGTTGAATGCTTAACTCCTTTGGATTTAACACCTCCTCCCATAGCAGTATTGTAAGTTATTTCTCTTCCATCTTAATCTCCTGTAAAACTGATGAGGGTTGTGCCTGCAGGCTCTGAGGTTTGCCACTTTCTACTGTTCTGCCAGTTGGCTTTTCCATCTTGTGATGTGCAATGGGCTTATGTTTCAGTGTAAAATTACTGAGCAGCCCCTTTGCTTGCAAGTTGAAATTTTGGCAAAGAGTAAGTTGGTATTTTAACTATTGCTCCTATTAAGGGYTCATAAGAGCTACTGGCCCTGTGTGTCACCTTTGTGTCCTGCAGTGTGCTGGCTTTGGCAAATGTGGTGGTGCATCATCATTCATGACAGCAAAGGACAATCCATTGCASTTGTAAATGCCAGGCAGTGTCTTAACTAGTGGCAGTAGCTCTGAAGTGTTCAGCTGTATGTGACATTGTCCTTCCCCAATCCTCACCTTGTTTCCCTTTTCCTTTTAAATCCCAGCTAAGAATTTGAATGGTTTTTTTTTATTCTTCTTTCAGTACTTTGGATTTTCATGAAGACTACTGAATAGGTCATATAAATATTGTGTGTGAGAATATGCTGATGGTGGCTGGGTCTTCTATAAACCTTGGATTGTTTATAGACTCATCTGTTCTCCTGTTTTGTACCTTATTCTAATAAACAGAATCACAGAATGGTTTGGGTTGGAAGGGACCTTAAAACTCAATSTGTTCCAACCCCCTGCCATGGGCAGAGACAAMTTCCASTGTCCCAGGTTGCTCAGAGCCCCATCCAGCCTGGCCTTGAACACTTACAGGAATGGGGTATTCACAGCTTCCCTGGGCAGCCTTTCCCAGTGCTTAAGCACCCTCACAGGAARGWWTTTTTCCTAATATTTAATCTACACCTACTTTCTGTCAGTTTAAAGCCATTTCCCCTTGTCCTGTCACTACATTTGTAAGTAGGAGTAGAATGCAAAATTCAAATTCGCCTAATGCACTGTTTTTTCACAACTAGAAATTATCCAATTTAAGGTAGTCTTGGAAGTCGTTTTTAATTTTTTTTTTTTTTTTGCACTTGGTTGGTGATTGCAATTGATATTGTTCTGGGAGAAATTTTGATATAGACATTCATCATCCTTTATTTTTCTGGACAGTTTCAACARAAGAGGATTTTTCATCTTAGTATTAAGCAGTTGATCAGAACCCTTCATTGATGAATTCCCATTGCCTATCATTATAGAACTCGAATGTTTTACAGCACAAAATGCAGCCTAWTTAAAAAAATTCATTGTGCTGGGTTAAAAAGGGGAAGGAGATACTAACAAAGTCTTAACTGTGTTGTCAGGACATGCTCCTTCACTGTATTCTATTAAAAAAAAAATTACAGATAGAATTTAACTAGATGTTTCTGAGGGAAAATATAGGCTACATTCCGAAGAGAGATATAGGTGAAGTGTTAGACCATGGGTAAGCTAATGTGCAATTACTTCAGTGCATCATAATTGGAGAGTAAAGTCAGTCACCTTGAGAACATTTCCCAAAATACCGCTCCAAAGTAATTGAGAATAGCATACTCTTAAATATGTGTGTGGAAACCGTGTTGAAAAAGAAATAAGATAAATATAATAACCATACTCTCCCAAAATTCTAATATTTTTTTTTCCATTCTCATTGGAATGGAACTATGGACTGAAAGAATATCAGAACAGYAAGATTCAGTCATAATGTAAAATTGAACAACAAACCAGTAAGATTCAGTTGTAATGTAAAATTGAACTGCACTATTTCCTTAATATTCATCAAAATAGGACTCAAAACATCTGCAAGTGGTGAGCTCTGCAACTCCCACCACCAGCAACAGGTTCAACTTATTGTCCTTAGGAAGGAAGGAAGAACAAAGACCATGATGGTTGTTTTTTAAAGAGGATAAGCATTTGTCTGGAAAGCACAAACTGGAAATCAAATCTGAAGTGAAACTGGTACAGTCAGCAGACAAAATGAATTTTTTTTTTAAAGAGGGAGCTGGAAAACAGGCATGCAAAGGGGTTATTTATAGGAGAAATTAGGAGAAATTCCTCTCCATAGATTTGATTAGAGATAGGCTGTGGTTTAAATAAGTGCAATGAACTAGCTATAAATATAAAATTTAAATTTTAAAAATTAATTAGTAATCTGTTTCACAAACTGCCCT
The DNA here is from genome assembly GCF_030028575.1 of Malurus melanocephalus. Taxonomy (NCBI): domain Eukaryota; kingdom Metazoa; phylum Chordata; class Aves; order Passeriformes; family Maluridae; genus Malurus; species Malurus melanocephalus. The sequence continues at coordinate 1,005,739 of NW_026623344.1, forward strand.
TTTCTCCTTTTTTTTTTTTTTTTTTTTTTTTTTTTTTTTTTTTTTTTTGTAAAAAGAAAAGCAGTTCGTTCAAAATGGTACAGGGAAGAGTTTGCAGGAGTAAGATTAACAGAATGAAGCTTTCCTTTAATTTATTCACTAAAGATTCCTGGCAGGTAAAGCTCATTGAAAGGAAACACAAATTTTTTTTTTCATGATCTTCTAAATTCCCATCTGTGCTCAGACAGTTCTATTTACACTGTTACATTCTTCAGGAGCAAAACTTCTCTGATGTAAAATGCTGAAGGAGTTGTATGTGAATAGTGATGAAAAATACAAATGTACGGAATGTTTCCTGAAAATGACCGTGGTGTTCACCATGACAGTCTCATGTYATCAGACTCCCAGGGTACCACATGTATTGATTAGGGAAGCTGTTGCAGCCCCAGCTAAGGAGACACCGCTCTCTTCATAAAGTTGCAACAGGTCTTGTTTTTAATGCAGAAGGTCCTCGGCTTGGTCCCTGATCTGTCAAGCTCATGGTAGCTAAGATACCTGTACCAGAGATATTTTATATCTGGGGTAAGTGTTCCACAAATTAAGTGAGCAAAGATAGGWGCTCATGGTGTGAGACATGCCCAGTAAGTCCAATCAACAGAAGTTATTTGAAGTTGCTTAAGTGGCTTTAAAAGAATCACCAAACCAAACCCAAACCCTATATTCTATCCTTCTATTTGCTGGTGCTTTCAATACTTTAAAAGCCTCACAGATGTCTTGCCCAGTTCTTGAGGTGTTCAAACAATTTTGGRTTTGCCAGGTTTAAACCTGTATGTACTCTTCATTCATCTTGGACCTAAAACAACTTTTTCAGTCCATGATCACTGCCATGACCTGAATTTGCAGTGGTTTTATGTGTTCACTTCAATGTTGCAGTAGTTTCTCTCTGTTTCTCTCTTCCAAGTCTTTAATTGCCTTCACAGMCCAGCAAATCTAGGTGGTATTTGGTATCCAAGGTCCACAAGAAAAAGCTATTTTGAAATGTCCATTAAAGAKTGGTAAATTTTTGTTATGATGCAGTACAGTATAACAGCAGTAGAATTACAACAGGGCACTACATTTACAGCTGGTAATTTTGTGATCTTTTCTACAAGACACTAAAATTGTGCTGGAATAGCAAGCCTAGATAACTTTTCCAGGCATGGATTTTGACTGYGTGGATGGTAGCAAATGCAGGTTGCCAAGATTTCAAACTCTCCGTATTGTCAGTGTTCTTGTGCTGCAGTTTCTGAAATGCCCAAAGGTAAGAAGCTGTCATTGTTTATARCACCTGCAGAGTGTAAGACAGCGACTTTGCCAGCCCTTGCTGCAAATTGTCAGTAGATGCTGAGATGCGTTCTTCCAGGATCCTCACTAGATTAACAAATGAGGTTTTCTTTATGGAAGATTTATATCAGTACGGGGAATCCCTGGACTTCAAACACATAAAATTTSTTTACAAATGAAAAAAGGGCTAGAATAGGTGCATCAAAATTTGGCTGTGAAGAATGGACAGCAAAACAGTGCTTTGTAGGAACAACCAACTTACTTGAAGAGATGAAGCCTGATGCATTCCAAAGCAAAGGAATCACATCGCACTGGTGATGGACGTTTATGCAAAACTCTCTSTTGTAGACAATACAGAAACAGTGTAGCATTAGGGTTCACAATCAGAGCTTAGGAAATTTCTGCAATAAATTCCAAGCCAGGCAACAAAGGAGAACCCTGATACATCCAGTGCCTTGATGTCCATGAGTCAAATTAGATATTTGCTTATTTACAAGCACTGAAGAAACCTCATGGTGTCCAACTCTTGTTTGGGTGACTGGGAAGCAGATCCCTCACATGCAACAGCAACAGCTCTCATTGAGAGCTCATTTGCCTGGCATGGAATTCCAGAGACTGTAATTACAGATAATGTAACTCAATTTTCCTGTCAGGATCTGCTATTTGCAGTACCAGCAGAACCAGTGTGTCACATCCGTGCCACACTCTAGCCAAARCAGAAGCAGCTGTCAGGGTTGCCAAGCATCCTGGGGTAAAAGGGTTACAGAGAAGGTATTTTTGTACATTATTTGGTGATCAGCAAGCCTAYAGGATCGATCTGTGTCACACCATGCATGGGTAGAGTGGTGCACAAATGCTTCAACTCAGTCGAGGTAGAAAAGCACTCCATCTGCTGTGGTCTAATTTGTAAAATGGGACTGTAAAACCCAAATCAGATATTCCTCCTCTAGTGAAAAGGTCTGCTGTGCTCAATATGGTATGTCCAATGCAGCAGCAGCAGAGAATTTACTTGAATTAGAGTGGCCATAATTTATAGTCAGYCAGGCTCTCAAATCAAAGCTACACACAAACTAAAACCCAAGGCTGTTACATTTAAGGATGTTGTATTTGTTCTAATTTGTGCATTTAGCAAATTAGGCCTTTGGCTTTTTCCTCCATTTGCAGTAAAATATTGCCTTCTTGCATTGAGGGCCCAGAATAAAAGACAAAATATGAAATTCTGTGGAGGTACTGAACTTTCAATGCCTAGRACTAARTAAAATGTCATCATTAARWCAAGTAAAAATGACAATAAGATTTYTATTTTAAAAGCTASTATCAAGACACCYGCTGTTACTGAATAACATACATTAAAGATTTTTTTCACCAAACAAAGGTCATCCTTTCTCTTCAACTGACTCTTTGTATTYGGAAAAGTAAAATCGTCTTGACTTCATCAAGACTGGCGTTTTCCTCATCTATGTATTAAGGAATTTAACATATATGAGGAAATGAAGGACGTTTCCTCAGTTTCTAGAAATTCAATTGCAATTTGTGATTCTGTTTTAGTTTGATTCAGGTTAGAATAACTGTTTGCTGAATCTACCTCTGAGTACCCCTTGTGCTTCAACACTTGAGCTACCCATCACAGAGTTATTTAGAGCAGAGACATCTTCACCAGCAGTCATCTGGAAAGAGAATCTCCACTTTCCTMTTCCTGTCTTCTGTCATACCAAGCAGTTTTATTCTGAATGTAGATTAAAATCAACTTAGAGGAACATGGGAATTGTGTTTCAATGCATGCAGGTGCAATGGCTCTGAAATAGAGCTAATAATGCTGTGACAAGTGCCTTGTAATTTCTAGAGATGTCACAGTTCATTTGATATCATTCATATGCCATGTCCTAGTAAGACAGAAAGAAGCAATTCCCAGGATGTAGAAATTGTTGCATACTGAGGGGAGTGAAAACTGGAACAGGTTAGAATCAGAGAATCTGAACAATTCAGGTCATAAACACTTGTAAAGGTTGTTTAATCTGACCTCCTGCTCAATACAAGGCCCTCTTGGTCAGTACTTCAGGGTTCTATTAAGGTTTTGCAAATCTCCTCCTGCAGCTCTGCTGCACTTTTTCCAGTTCTGCACAAGCCTCAGAAGATGATTTTTTCATATTTAGTCCAGTTAGAGTTTCCTTGCGAGCAATTCAATTTTCACTGTTTCTAGGTATTTTTCTGTGCATGTCTGGGGTGAGTCTGTCTCAGTCTCCCTGCTGGAACCCAAAGCTGCCTCTCCTCCTGGCTGAACCTCAGAGTTTCCTCACAGGGTGGGTGCTGCAGCCCCTGACTGTCAGGGTGGCTCTTTACTGATTCTTTCCTGTTTGTTGGTATCCAAAACTACCCTCACAATGCTAAACAGAGGGGACTGACCACTTCCTTTGACCTGCTGTCTGCAGCCTTGCTGCTCGTGATGTGTTACCCTGGGCTTGCAATGGATTCATGTTGCCCTCCTGCTGGGCTCTGAAACCTTCGAGGGCAGTGTGGATAAATACCAGCTTTATGGAGGCAAGGAGGTGAAAAGAATTGTTCTCAAGGGAAACAGTGAGCAGCATCTCATCCAGCAAACTGACCATTGTGCAAGACTTGGAGGATAAAAATGGAAGTGATATAAACAGCAAAAAACGAATGAGGACCAGAAAAAAAGGAGTGAGGAGCAGCAAGAGCTCTCAGTGCTAGCACAGGAAAAAGTTTACAAACAGCAACCTCTTTTCCCCAAATATCTCCAGGCAGTGATCTGAATACTTCTAGAGATCTTCAAGAAATGTGTATTTTGGGTTTGGGAAAATACCTGTGGATTCTTGTTGTATTTGCTTGGGGTTTTTAAAAATTGATTTTATTAGTTCCTGCCTCATGCCCCCACATAACTTGTCCATAATGAATGCAATGTCCTAATACTGAATACAATGTCCATGTAATAATTAATGTCCTAATCAATGAGAACAAACATGTCATCTTCACACAGTATGCAAATTATGCAATAGGTCGGTCATGCTCTGACCACTGGCAATGCACAATAATTGTCTGGGATCGCCCACAATCCCAGCAGCTCAGAGCCTGGAAAACTGGTACACCACTGCTCAAAGCTGTAGTGTCCTCCTTAAATCAGGAGAAAAGGGATTGCAGCTTTTACCTGCAAGATAGATTAAAGTTAGTCCTCCAACTAGGAGAACACTTCTACACACACACACACACACACACACATATATATATATATATATATATATATATTTACATGATGGTGCTTACCTCCTTCAAAAAGTTCTATATTCTCTGAGAAGATGCCATAAACAGAGATATATAGAAAGGTTATACCAAAAGGCAAGCTTGTTCACAGTGACATCATACTATAAAACTGACTATCACTGTATTATTTTTAATTTTCCCCCTTTTGCAATGTCTGTCCCTATTTTGCAATATTTATGCCRTGGAATTAAAGACATAAGTAAAATAATTAGGTAAGATATTACTAGCATATGTTSTGCTTCAGTTTATGAGTATAGAAATCAGTGGGGCTTGTTAAGAAAATGTTCATATTTTTAGGTTTGTGTCCCTTGGAAGAAAATACCAGTTGTGAGAATATATAGCAACACTGAGTCAAATGTGAGTACTTYTTAATGGAATGAAGTAGAGAGCATTTTGCAGACTTTAGTCAGACCTGTTAATCTTGAAGAATGGAAAGCGTGAGTGCATTGCATTGCAATGTTTTCATTTTTAAAGACAGTCTTCCTGGAGTATCTTTGCGGTGTGATGCTGCTTGGAGCCTTTGCCAGAGATRMAGKCTTATTCCWCAAGACTTGTGCAATTGCAATGGGRAGATGGCAYTTTCCTCAGCACAYCAYMCCYGAATTTATTAGCAGTTGTGCCCAGATGCACTTGCAAGACCTGACACTGGAAAATAAAAAGTGAGTGATCCTTGCTCTGCCTTTGAGGGTATGAAACAAGAGAACTTGTCCACTAAAGCAGTGCTGGCTGTTGTAAATTCTGCTGGTGTGCACTGAGAGTGGGAGTTCAACCACACCCACATGGAGGGCACTTTTCCCCTCTGCCCCTCTGCTCTGCTGAGTCCCCCCTGCAGAGCTGCATCCAGCCCTGGGCCCAGCACAGCAAGGACAGGGAGCTGCTGGAGCCAGTCCAGAGCAGGGACACCGAGGGGATCAGAGGGATGGAGCAGCTCTGCTGGGAGGAAAGGCTGAGAGAGTTGGGATTGTTCACCTGGAGAAGAGAAGGCTTTGGGGTGATCTCATTTTGGCCTTTTAGTACCTGCAGGGAGCCAATGGGAAAGATGGAGAGAGACTCTTGGCAAGGGTCTGGAGTGACAGGACAAGGGGGAATGGCTTCAMACTGACAGAGATTSGGCTTAGATTACACATGAGGAAGAAATTGYTCCCTGTGAGGRTGRTGAGGCCCTGGCACAGGTTGCCCAGAGAAGCTGTGGCTGCCCCATCCCTGRCASTGTCCCAGGCCAGGCTGGATGGGGCTCTGAGCAMCCTGGGATAGTGGAAGATGTCCCTGYCCAGGGCAGGGGGTTGGAATGAGATGGTGTTTARGGTCTCTYTGAACCCAGGCCATTGTGTGACACTCAGGAGGGGCCCCACAGAGCCCCTGTGAAGCAGCACTGGCACGGTGTCACACCAGTCTCCTCCCTGGCTCCATGTGTTCACTCAGGAAACTGCATCCCATGGTCACTGCTCTTGCGTGGATGTGCCCAGTGTGTTTCAAAAGGCAGCTGCACACATTGCACAACTTTTTAAAGCAGGGGTATCACAGCATGTGAAATTCACTGTTTGCACTGGGATTAACAGCCTGAATTAGTAAGAGAAGGCAGGAAAAGCAGGAAGGATAGTTCCCTGTGTTCTGCCACAATTTCTATTTACCTGAGGAAAATGTTCACATTTTTTATGTCCTCAGGGCACCTGCCACTGCCCCAGTTCCAGTATTTCCCGTATCTCTCCTCAGGGAAACCCTTGAAGCCATATGGTTCACTTGCTGTTCCTGCATTTCTGTGTGCCTAAGGAGTTGGTAGTGGCAGTGGTTCCKATTCTTTCTACTACTTCACTCTGTGTCTCATTTGCTTTTTATRCTTTTTCCAAATGAAAAAGTGACTATTGCATTCGACAGCTTCCCTCTTGCTCAATAGGAGCAGCATATAAATATGCTTCTACTAGCACGTGTTCTTTTTCCCATATTAGAGCAACCAAAGGGATAAAACTTTGCTTTGTAGTGACAGTATTAGAAAAATCAAGCTTCCTAATCTTTCTGTATTGATCTTCTGTTAAGCAAGCTGATGGACTGGATTTTGCCTCCATTATATTAATKCTCATCTCTCCAGACCTTTTCATCTGGAACTCTAACTCCATGGGGAGAAAAATCTGTTGCCAAAATCAAAGCTGGTTGCTTTAGGAGTGTGCATATGTGTGTTCAGCGTGACAGAGCTGGCAAATATTTTCTGAAAGACTGTTACAGGAAAAGCCTTTTGATGGTGTATAAGTAGATATATAGTATTTTATATATATATATATATATATACATATATATGTATATATATCTCCCTATATGAAATATAGTGAATATGATATAAATGAAAGAGACTACACTGTGATATATGAAAATCCCATGTGAGTGTGTTTACCTGGTAGAGATCCCCACTGAGCTTGCCAGGAATGTTTTACTCTTAAGTGCAAAAGATTTAAAGGGTGAATAAAAAGCCAGCTAAATTTTAGTCTGTTGCCCAAGGGTGCTGGGATTCCTGCTTAGACACAATGAATGAAGAAATTCCACTTACATGTCTGTGGGCTACTGGTGTGCTTATTTTGTAATACATAAGATTTGGTACAAAGGTTGCATGATATTTTGGCTCCACAGGCAKGGTCAGTGGCAAAATAACATGAAATGACATACCAGCAACAATTTTCCATAGCTCCATGTTAAAGTATTACGTAGAAATGCCACTTTAAGTGTAGGGAGATGTCAAGGTCAGTGCTGCCTGCTAGAACTGTGGTTCTGTCCTCCAGAATGCARTGGCTTTTGTTTCAAAGCACATCGTGTTCAGCAGAAGAACAGGAATTCTTGGGATGATTGCAAGACAGGGTATTGTCCAAAGTGTTTGTCAACAGCTCTTGAAAGAAGAGCTTGCAAAAAGAGCTGGCAGAGGATTCACRGGGGTCAACTTCAGCCTGAACCAGYGAACCAGTTCATGTTTGTTCCAAACAATTCGGTCCATGACAAGAGCTTCAAAGAATTGTCTGAAGGCTAGCAATTACAATGAACCTGAAGAATTAGCACTTAGAGAGATTAAAAAGAGTAAACTGATTTTTATATCCAGAGATCTGAGTGTGTGTGTCTCAAGGGGAAGGTTTTGGTCCCAGACAAAGAACAGAATAGCAATTCAAGCTGAAAAATGTAAAAAAAAAAAAATGAAGAGAGTGTTATATTCATCTTCTATAATGCATTGGTTTGGACATTTACATCTGAAATCTGCTTTTCTATGCATGTATTTTTCTCCAAGTTCAGACTTGCACTTTAAAATTTTACTKCTTATTAACAGTAAAACAGTTTAACATTTAACTTTTGTTTTTTAAATTTAATTTTACTGAATCATTTGAGAAAAAAAGATGCAGAGATAAACAGTGATTTTGCAGACAAAGTTAGTGCATCTGTTCCTGAATTTCTTGCCTAGGAGACGTAATGGATACTAAGGCACCGTATCCAGTATTTTAAGGACTTGGGCACATTATACAGCATATCCGAAAAATGGCTGTGTCATTATTTACATTGCACGGAACAAAGGAGTATTCAGAAAATGTCATGGATGATTAAAGCAGGAAAAAATGGATTCCATTCCCCATACTGACACCAATTTTCCCTGTGTCCTCATACAAGTTTCATCTTGCAGGCTGCTTAAGCACATGCTTTCTGGATGACTCACCTCGCTCCAGTGGCAGGGCTCTAAGACATACAAGGAGTATTCAATACTCACAAGTGTTTTCAGAAAGACAGGCTTTCCATTCTGCATGCCTCATTTTCCATATCCGCTGCATCAGGAGGATATATTTATTAATTTTGTAGGGCTGAGAGGACGWATTATTGTTTGAGATGTCAAAGGGAAGGTTTTGGTAAGTAGGATGAACACAGAGCAAAATGCCAGTACACAAGTTACAAACAAGWGCAGCTGAAATGAAAATCTAAATTTTGAGCTGTGAAAGAATAAAATGCTTTAAATAAGGCTGCCTGCTAGAAGGAAAAGGATATCAGAAGAAAAAATGTTTATACAACTTGATATTACATGCTTTTAAAGTATTTACATCAGCATTTGTCTAAAATGTAGCCCATCCTTAAACATATCTGTGGATAAAATTAATTGCTTAGTGTGGCACTTGGTTGTGTGTCCCACAGAATTCTTATTTGATTTGATTCTCAAATTGATTTGTTTTTTAGGTGTGGGACACCTGCACCMGTCTTATTTGATTTGTTGGTTAGGTGGACACACAACTGTGATGTTTATAGCTAACTGATAGAAACATTCTTTGTCACATAAAGTAGTACAAGCTGAATGTAAAGCAAAGAGCWGGTTCCCTCCAACTTATTCCCTGAAAAGAAATTTAGTCTTCTGAATGTTACAGAGTTTGGGAGGACTTTTTGTTTATTTGCTTCTTTTTTTAGTGGTTTATCATTCTGTGAGGTGAAAGCCTTGCAATCCATATTTTTGTAGATTTACCACRAAAAGGAAACCAAAATTTTCAAGCAATGGAGATAAATCTTACCTGTATACTCAARAGTAAAATATCTGCCTGTCCATAAATAGGAAAAGAGAATTTCTTTTCTTTGTAGTAGTTCTCCGAGTCTCTAGTGCTAGTCCATGGGAGGAAAACAAAGGCTTGAGCAWCCTCCTTTCTTTCTTTCCTCAGGCACAGAAACTTCTCCCTGAAAGGGTGGTTCTCTTCCACTTGGTCCCTTTTATTTTTTAATGAAGTAGAATGGAAGYGATGTTTATTTATCTGTGATAAACTTCAGTTTWTYATRGAATGGTTGGGGTTGGAAGGGAATTTAAAGATCTTAGAGTTCCAACACCCCTGCCATGGGCTGGGATGCCATYCACTAGATCAGATTGCTTAGGRGTCCATCCATCCTGGCCTTGAACACTTCCACATAATAAATGATATCTTGTTGAGGTTATTCCCTGTGAATGCATTATCTCAAGGTCTTTGAGTGCTGCATTAGGATGAACTTCACCCTCTACTTGAAGGCTTTGGGAAGTTTCTGCCTYCTTGGTCCCTCGTGACAGTTATAAAAATAATGATTTTTTGTGTGTACCTTTAGTTATACCATTAAAAGGCACCTGAGAATCTTGGACCTTTTGAAAAAAAAAWTTGCTTTAGTTATGATTTGTTTTTCTTTACCTTATCAACCCCAAATGGGTACCTCGTACATGTTTATTGCTTCTGAGCATGCAGATTRCCTACAAGAGCAAATGGAGCATCCTACAAACAAGAGCATCCCTACCACTTTTATATACACAGGCTGGCAGCTGCTCATTTCCACAGTTACCTGTCCGAAGGCAGGCAGGTTTTTGGGTGAGATAAAATGAATAACCTGGCAGTGGCTCCAAATTCTGCTGTTTGGACCTCCTTATGGCCTGGCTAATCCTGACTGCATAGCTATGGGTTAAGGGGTAAGCAGGTCAGCTTTATGGAGGTGGCCTCTGTTTTGGGGAAAAGGAGAAGTAGAATCAGTCAGGGATAGTTCTTCAGCACACAGATCACAGAGATTAAATGTTCTGTGTTACAGCTATAGATAGGGTGGGATTTGAAGCATGTCACAGCATAGAGCCAGGAGCAGCTGCTGTCATTTTTAGTGGCAATTCCAGAGCAAACTAAATTAAAAACCTGTAATGGTAAGGGCTTCTTTATGAAATTCATCCTTTTGAAATTATGGGCTGCATAGATAAAACAGTGGGTGAGATGAATGTAATATATTGTATGTATGAAATGCATGACCTAGAGACACATAAATGCAACATAGGTAAATTCTTTAATATAGATTATATAATGATACATGTAACAGAACATATGAACAAACATTGTGCTTTGCTTAAAGYATGTGGGAAATTGGTGGTAGAGCTGGAAATTGGACTACTCATGTTAGTCAGAAGATCATTGAGCAAAAAGCTGAAGGAAGGTTTATTCGTATATTAACTTTCATTTTTTTCATTGCCCTTCTAAAGATATCCCTTCAAAAGATGGACCTTTTAAGAATCTCTGCAGATCTGGACTCCTTCAGATTAACTGGGGGCACACATTTCAAAGGGAAGTGGTGTTCATGGGAATTCTCTTCGAGCCACCCAGATCTCAGTTGCAGAAGTAAAGGATAAGTAGTAAAGGAGTTTAAATTTCCTCAAGCTGCCTTCTGTTGTGCTTCAGCTTTGATCTGCCAGGATTACSTTGAGAGGTGGGAAAAGTAGTTAATTTTCCACTTTCACTTGACACTTCCCGTTTCTCTAGGGGCTGCTGAGTTAGTGCCCACTGCCTACCTAGGTGAGCTGAAAGCAGCAGCAGGACTTGCACTTCTGGGTGCTGACTGACTTCACAGGTTGTCAGATGAGGGATTCAGGGATTTTCCTTGGTTTCWGTGCAGCTGCCAGGCAACTACAACCGGAGTGGTGGATTTTCTACTCTGCTCAGCCCATGATGCCACCATCTTTACCTTGTCTTTTCTCTGTGGTCCCACAGAGCCTGAGTCCCCAGGGACCATTCCTCACATAGTCTTACAAGTACTTCTTTGCCTTTCTCCAGCCCTGGATTAAAACCATTCTTTGTGGTGATGCCTACAAAAAGATTTAACTCTGCTTAGGTGACTTCTGCCRTGTTTACAAAGTTAAATATGTTGTCTTCTTTGTTGTTTTATTCCTTCATTTGTCTTTGGAGTTATATTTAGGCTTTTGTTTTATTATTAATTAGACGCCATCCTTTTGTTCTGCTCTTATCACACCTCAAACAATAGATTCTCAGCCACAGCCAAGGCTTCTGACTTCTACAGTAATACAAATATTTGGCAACAGAGCACAATGTGTGTTTTGTTTTCAAACAACCATCACATGGAAGCTCTCATGTCCTTGCACTGYTGTCAGCTGTTGCAAAGGACAGAACAGCAGATGGCAAAATGGACTAGAAAAAATGACTAAGCATGACTTGAGCTGCACTAAGAGTAAGAGGGATCAGAAATAATGCTGTCCTCCACTCCAGGATCCAGCTTTYTGCCAACTTTTGGCACTGTTATCCTGGTTGTGCACCTACTTGGCACTGGGTGAGGCTCATCCTTGTGCTGTGGCTTTCCTGGAAGGAGTGAGGCAGTGGTAGAGCATGATGGCCAGGGTGAATAAGAGCAGGCACCTCACTCTCAGAGCTGCTTTGCTCTGTTAGAGTCCTCAGCTGCAGTGCTTTGTGGCAGGTACTATGTGCTGTTATCATACACTGTGTATCTACAGCTCATCGTATAGCTCAGATGTACCCTGCAGACTCACACCCACACGGTGAAAACAAAACCTGAGATAAGGTATTTGTTTCCCCTGTGGCAGGAAGCAGAAACCTCTGTGACAGGAAGCAGAAACACCGATCTAAACTGTTTAGCTGGTCACAACTATCCTTGAAYTGATCAAAGTACTGGTGCTAACCTCCAGGGCTTAAAATATGCTTTATCTCTCATGGCAATCTGTGTTCAGTCCAGGGACAATTTTAAATCAGGCATGCAAAAAGCCAAATACAGCTTCTTCACTGGGCTCAGCCAGACCTGCTACCATGGTCTATGCGTGGGGTAARCTGCTTCTGTCCATTCTGCTCAGGGCAGACAAAACAGCATCATGGCAATTTCTAGGAAATGCAATGAGTCAGTTCCTGTTAATGATGAGACCCCTGTGAGTCAGATCATTAGCACTGATTTCCATTTCCATTGCTCTTGTTGTTGTTAGGCTTTTTGTTTGTTTGTTTATTTTAAGAAAGGGATTATTTTCATTTTACAACTGTTTTTAAACTACTTTCCTAAGGAAATAGGTCTTATATGACAATTGATCTCTGTTTGCCCATCGTTTCCCAGAAACTTTTGTGCTCATCATCRAGAAAGGTAACATTTTCAAAGTTGCAAAGTCCCTGCAATCTTCATGAAAACAGCTGGCTGGGTAGAAGAAAAAGCCCCTGTTAGTGCTGTGGTGAGAGACATGCCACAAAGGCAACTCACTCTGAGTCACCAGAGAATCCACACCTCTAGATGGCAGGAAAACCTTCRCAGTTTGCATGTTCTATTAGACCTCAAACAGAGACACATCTATTAGAAACTAAAAATAATCATCGCCGTTGCTCCCAAGAAAACGGATTTTTTTAATTGTATAAAATCCATCCTGTAAAAGCAGCGTTTGTATCTGGCTCTGTAGATTCATATTCTCCCCTCTCTCCATATGCATTAAGATTTAAGGTACTCATCAGTGGGAAATATGTATAACCTCCCACAGGACTGCAGCCTCTCCTTCAGTACTAACATATTAAAACTAGACTTCTTAAACATTCATATTAATTAGTCTGTAAGGAACCATTATCAAAATATGGTGTGAATACGTAATTATGGGGGTGTGTTGTCTGGCAGAAAAATGAGGGTCTGATCCTGCCTCCTCCCAAGTAAACGGCAGCTTCACAACTTGTTTTCSTATAAGCAATAGTGAGCCCTAAGGCAGCACAAACGGGAGACAATTTCCCCCTTCCTGCCTCCCTGGAAGCWCTGTCTCACCCTTGCTGAGAAAGCATTTCACCCCTCCTGGGAGGGGAGATAGAAAGCAGAGCATTCGGGCAGCTATTATCAATATTCATGTACAGCTGCAATTCACAGGCCTTTTTCCCTGCTGAAATGTGCCATTAGCTGCAGCAGGGCTCAGCCCAGAGTGGGACAGASCCCTGTTAGTGCCAGGCAGAAATTCCTGCTGTCCTCTAGGTGCACCTACTGTCCTGCCACAGGAGAGGACAGCCTGGTTCCTCTTGTGTCAGGGCTGCTTTATCACCGGCTCCTGGTCCTGTGAGAAGGGCCAGCCAACTGCCCTGCATGTGATGAGGCTTCAGGCAGTTCCAGAAGTTCAAATTCTGCCATTTCACTGGGCTTGCAGCAAAACCTTTGTTTGCCCCAGATAAATGCAGTGCCAGAGCCTGCAGAATACAGCAAGCTATGTGTTAATTTTAAAACATCATCCCACAGCTCATCTCTGATAAGGATCTCATTTGTTTGGGGTTTTTTGTTTGGCCTATTTTGTCCTAAATAGAAAATAGCATGGTCTAGAAAATACAGAATGGGACTGGAAAACTGGAAAGAAATCTCAGATCTTGTTTTTCTGCCACCGATTTGTTTGCAGCACCGGGAGAATATGAGGATATTATTTCCCCAGCCCCAATTAATGTCTTGTTTATAATTTGGTGGAAGTGCTTTCCCTGCTGTTTCCCATCCCCAAGTTTCCCTCCTTCTTGGCTTAGCCATATGTGAAAGCAGTGTTTTTTTTGCTAGCACTAGAACACATCCCCTCCTGCTCCAGGATTCCTTTCTCTCCTGCAGTTCCCTTCTCTCCCAGTTGCTCTGCTTTGGGAAGAGCAAGGGTAGAATATGGGTTTGTTCCCAGCTGCCACTCCCTGCCCTCCTGCCTGAGTGCTGGGATGGGGCCCCTGTCCTGACAGAGGGTCCTCGAGGTGTCCAACACTGGGTGCTCCACCACCCAACAGCCGCCCTCTTTTAGGGACAATGCTCTGGCAAGACATCTGCAAAGGGATTCCATTTTGCACCCTGTGCTGGTGTAACTGGACAAGGGTGCTAGAAACATCATCATGAGATTTTTAGTCATGAGGTTTAAATACTGTCATTGAAGACAGGAAGACTCAGAGATGGAAATCTCTTAATAATGCACAGAACCTTGACAATGGCAGTATGGACCTCCCCTTGGTGTCTTSATGTAACAAATTCCTACCCCAATCAGCATCAGTGACCCTCATGATGATCGGACACTAGAGGCTGGACTGAAATCCCTACTATATTTTCACCAAACAACCATTGCATATCATTAATGGTGAAGGTCAGTAATGGTTTAGAGAAAACTGGATTTATAACAGGGATTTTCTCCACATGGAAAATTTCAGAAATCCCTTCTAGGTGCATAGTTATTCTCTTTTTTTGCATCTGATTACTTCTAAAAATCTGGCTTTTGGTCACCCATCACTTGAACTGAATTATTGCTTGTGAGGAATTGGAGAGGAAGGGAGAACCTTATCAAGTTAGCAGCCTTTTAACACTCAAACTTCACCCTTTTTTATTAGAATTTGCCCCACCTGAATGTTCTGCTGGTTTTTAGGAGAACAAGAAGTTGAAATACATCAGAAGCTTAGGAGAACAAGAAGTTGAAATACATCAGAGGGAGAAGGTTATTTTCACCTCTTTCTAGATATTATCCATCCTTGGGATTTCAGAAGTGTCCTGAGACTCACAGTGGTAAAAGCTTTCATTTGGTTGAGATATWCTTAGCCAGAAACAAATTCCCAAACCTTGGGTATTTTCACCAACTTTTGCCTCTTTCTAAGCAAAATTCTTTCTGTGAAATTAAACAGCTAACAATCCCTGCAAAATGAACATTTGCTAATGGGATTTAGTGAAGTCCGGACTGCATGTTGATGATGTGCTCAATAAACTGCCTTAACCCGGGACCTTTAGMACAGAATTTGATTATGGCAGTGATTGTTTCACTAGAAATGCCATCCAAACAGCAAGTAAAGCAGGCGGCTATAGTGACTGTACCTAGCCACTAGAGAGAGACATTATCCCATGAAGTAAAGTGAAATGTTTCACTTGCTGTCGTGGTTTAACCCCAGATGGCAAGTAAGCTCTACGCAAACACTTGCTCAGTGTCCTCTGAGGGATGAGGAGGAAAATGGGAAGGGTGAGAGTGAGAAAACTCCTAAGTTTGGMTAGAGACTGTTTAATATATAAAGCAAAAGCTGCGCATACAAGCAAAGCAAAACAAGGAATTAATTCCCTGCTTTCCATGGATGAGCAGGTGTCTAGTCATCTCCAGGAAAGCAGGGCTCCATCATGCGTGACAGTGAACTGGGAAAACAAATGCCATCACTCCAAATATCCCTCTTTTCTCCTTCTACCCCCAGCTTTATAAGCTGAGCATGATCCATATGGTCTGGGTCATCCCTGGGGTCAGCTATCCTGGCTGTGTCCCCTCCCAGYTCCCTATGGATCCCCCACCCCCTCAGGGCTTTGGCTCTGTGTGAGCCYTGCCCAGCAAGAACTGAAACATCCCTGTGTTGCCAGCACTGCTTCCAGCACAATTCCAAAACTCACCAGCCCCACACCAGCTACTATGGAGAAAATTAACACTCTTGCAAAGTTAATTTTTTAGTTAACTCAAACCCAGCAAATTTCCAAATGCCCAGGGACCTCACCTCAAAGCAAAGTATCCTGTTCTGGAGCAGATGACAGAATAGACTCCCTGATCAAACCTTGGAGAGCTGTGGCCATGATGGCATCGCATGCTGCACGTAMAAGGAGGCCATTCCAAAACAATGTAACCGTGATGTGGGGAAGGTGTTAAATTTCCATTTATATATTTTCAATCAAATCAATGTGCAGTTAGAGAATAGTGGGTTAACTAYAGTTCTTAGATGGAGCAGGGCAGTGCTAATCACGCCCATGCAGGTAATTTCTTGCAGTGTGACACTCAGGCAGGCAGACAGAATTTTTTCAGGCTTTACAGAAAGATCAGAAGCCAGATTGCACAGAATTGTTGCAAAACCTTCAGCACCAGAATTCCTCTGTGGTGCACGCTAAAGATAAGTAATGCTGGCCTTGTTTTGACCAGGTGTWTTTTAATCTCAGACAAGAGAGTACTGGTACGCTGAGCTGTCACCAGAGCCTGAAGGGTTAATGTGGGCTGCCCAGCCCTGAGATTAACAGGTGCTCATGTGTTCRGAAAGAAGAACCGGGCAGACTAGAAACTGTCATGAACTGATAGCGGAAACGTCCATAAAACCAACACTGCATCCAGGCTGATAAATGTGCGCTGCGGACTCGGATAATGCCCGCAGGTCAAAAGCTGCACTTCTATTTGTAAAGCCTGCCAAGACGTTCGAGCTTCCAAGCACAGGAAAATCTAGCTCAAGTAAAAGTGGTGGGAAACGTGGGAAGTCTGATCGTGCTAGAAAAGCATCTGGATACAAACCCGGCTCGTCCTGTGGATGAGCGGGATGGTGTCTGACGTGCAGCGGCGCTGAGCATTTAACCCCGGTGATTTTCTGCAGGCAGGTGCCAGATCTGAGTCCCAGAGGAATTCCTTGAGAGAGGACTAARCACCGCCTTGCTGTTTTGATCTTTCACAGCGTACCGAGCAGGGATCTGCTATTAGGATCAAGTGGTCATTTCCTATGTGATTAGTTTTCTTTTAATGCAGGCAAAGAACAGCAGAGCACGAGTCGTCRTGTGCGCTGTTAAAGTTATTTGGGGAGTCCTGCAGTTCTCCTTTTTGCTAACATGAAAATACTAGATAATAAGTATTTGATTTATGCCTTCTAATTATTTTATATTGGTTCTTAAACTTTGAGTTGGGATTTATATTAGTATCTTTGTTTGCACCTGCACTTACTCTCAGTTTCTCAAAATAGAGTAGAGGCTCGCTTGTGAAAATCCCATTAAATTTCACAGGCTGCTTTGAAAATCTCGGTAGTAGCACTTTAATGCTCTGAAGGTGCGGTTTCAGCTGTATGCAAACATGCAAGGAGAAGTCTCGGCCTGGGTTTCCACTAGGACTTAACTAGGTGCACGTCGAAAGTGAGCATTCAGTTTTTGTCTTGCAAATCAGCCAGCACTCAGCTGAGGGGAGTCCTCAATCATTATGCAAATAATAAACGGGTAAAATCCCCTTTTCTTTTTATATAGCAGCACACCCTTTAGCGCATCCTCGGAATTAATCAGTTTTAAGGATTGATTACTGTAAGGCACCACAATCTGCTGGCATTAAAATATTAGAATGAAACCTCTTAAAAAACCCTTTTTAAAAAGCTAACCAAGCCTGGATTGTAGGCAGGGGTATTTCCTGACCAGCTGTGTTGCTTCTGAGAAGCTTTTCTAGAATTTGGCATGACACTTTCTAGCATATTACGACTGTTCAACACTCATACTTTTACCACATTTTCTGAATACTGAAAAATTACCTTAACATTGAAATTTTTAAAAGTAAGTGATACATACTCCTGTACCACAGGATGGTGATACATGTGCAGGCAGCACTTGAAAAGTCTGGAAATCAATAGCATTTTGAGGTTATACACTGAGTGAAAAAATATATAATTATATGCATTCGACTACTATCTTGACGGTTGATATTAATCCTATAAGATGAGAAAACATGAGAAAATACCATCCTCAGTTTTCACGGGAAGAAAGGAGGCTAAAAAGATTCACAGAAAAAATTGCTTTCTGCTTCTCCTCAGTTTTGGTAAAGTGGACAAGGAGAGGTCTCTCTGTTCGTCCTGTCTCACCAGCTGCCCCACCCTACAGCAATGTAGCATATTGCTATTTGCATTTGCAATATGGATCTATTATCCCACTCTAAAATTCAGCAAGTCCAGACTGCTGTGCAAAGGGAATAGGAAGAACTTCACGAACTTTATGGAGACTTGAGCTTGGCTCTGAGGGGGCTTCAGTTTCCTCCTGCAAGAAACATTTTGTGACAGACTTGTGGCATTCCCTGCCCACCACCTAATTCCAACTGCATTTGAGTTGTGCATAGGCACAACATGATTAAACTTACTTTACTGAGAAGACTTTGTTAAAGGTTTTCTTTCACAGTTATCATTTTACCTAATGAACAAAAAATATTTTCTAATATTTTCTAATTTTTACCTAATGAACAAAAAATTTTTCAATATTGCTCTCAAATGCAATACAGATGACCTCAGGTCAGTGACCTTTCAGTAGTATGTCTAAAGAGTTACTGACTGTTTTCATTTAGATATGGAGATGATGTAGTGGTGAAAGAGTGGCTGTCTTTGCAATATAAGAATTTTGATGAGGACAAGTAGCACACAATAATGTCATTGCTCAGTGTATCCAGGGCAGTTTTCATCTGTGTGCGAAGATGGGGATTTTGGGAAGCCAGGTGGCCAGTGTTATGTGCTTACACACTAGTGCTGTGCATATAGACTTAAATTTTCCTTTGCTGCTGAGTATACATGTAGCTTTGAGGAACTACATGGTTAAGTATTTTCACTAGTTTGGAAGTGGGGAAATGGAGATGGGAGAATGCCAATGGCTGGAATGAGGCCGGAAGTCCTGGCTAGCTCAGGACTGTGAGGCTCAGAATTCTGTGTTCAGRCCGTGCAACCACAGCCCTGTGCAACAATAACAAGTTTCAGTCCATTCCCATTTGTGGAGGGAAGTGAGACCATTCAAATAACTCAACAGTCCTATTATCTGGAGTGAGAATGCATCCCATTAAAACATGTGTCAGAAGAAATAAAGGTATCCTAAGTTTATACCTGTTGTCATTATTTTTTTCTATGTTGATTGCACTGTTTCAGCATCCACTTTCTAAAGGACTTAGTAATTGACATGGCTGTTTATTGAAAGGAAACTTCTCAGGGTGGCTCAGCTTAATTGTGTTCTTATTGGAGTGAAACAGGATGCTTGGCCCAAACCTTATTTCCTTCATTTCACTCTGTTCTATTCCAAGCACTTTTCCTGCATCCTGAAGTAAAATATCAGTGATGCTGCATTTTTTTTGAGCACATGRCATTTGAAGAGATCCACAATCAAGCAAATTTTCATTTATTGATCTTGGAGGCTTTGGGGATGCCCATATCTTACCGTGGRCAATTCTTTAGAGCCAATTTTCCACTTTTCCCGGTTTCCACTAGAGGGGTTACATGTTCTAGTTCAGAGTGCTGCAACAGCCCAGGATAAGATGGAGCTGCTTCTTGTCCACCTATATTTTTAACTGCTAGAGTTAATTCACAAATACAATAATGAGCTGACAGTACTAGTGCTGGAGGCCTTAATAACCATTACAAAAATCATTAATTATCAGGAAATTAGAGA
Source organism: Malurus melanocephalus (assembly GCF_030028575.1). NCBI lineage: Eukaryota > Metazoa > Chordata > Aves > Passeriformes > Maluridae > Malurus > Malurus melanocephalus. Next base: position 1,025,185 of record NW_026623344.1, read on the forward strand.
GGTGTCTGTTAAGTGGTTAAATCTGCAACCTTCTGTCCACAAACAAGAAATCCAAACGCTTGCCTGAATCATAGCTAACTTCCCACACATTTCTTATGAGCTATATCTTGTTTATTTCGGCATATATTACTCTCAGTAAATGATTAGATTTGTCACCCATGACCCAGTATGCTGTTCGCAATTATTTCTTTTATTAAATTAATCACTACATATTTACTTTGAGAAATTATGTATGATATATATCAACGCACGCATGTGCATGRGTGTATGTGAGCACATGAACTCCCCTGATTGCCTTTCCTCTTGTATGGCAAATTAAAAATAACAGGCATTAAAGCTGGCAGAGTTACACTGACAGGGAAACCAGCTCAGAGGGAGGGGGAAATTGCTATATAAAGTTTTTTCTTTTGTATTTTAAGTATTTCCACTTATGCACTGAATTTTAATGATATGGACAGTCTAATCTTCACTAGCAGATGTATAAACACTTGTGGCTCTMAGATTTAAGGGTGCTGGTGTGGACTGCACTCAGCTTTGCTTTTTCCACCTCCCACATATTGTGGATGTGCCTGGGTTGGGGGGATCTGCAGACATATGGGCCCTCATCATATCTTTGGCACTTTGTGTGCAGTAATACTACCCAGATAACTCCTTTGCARAATCAGATCCTTTGTGAATTACTCRCTGGGTGAAAGTAATTCACAGGGCTTGACACTTTTTGCTGAGGAACATAGAGTCTCTCCTCYATACAGTGACAATTAATTTGAAGTAGCTTGTTTTCTAGGAAAACGAAATCTTAAGGTATGTATAGAAAAAAAAAGACTTCTATCTGTTTGGGCTCCTGTAAAATTGGGGTTTTCTTTTTCTTGTTGTTTCCTTGTCATAATTAAAGTATTTCTATTTCCGTTTACTTTCCATGCAATCTTTCAGATATTTCACCCTCTCAGATTTCAGTTCTGTCTTGTGCTTTATTTTTCATCGCAATTCTTTCTCTGAACATAATTTCTTCTCAGCAGAATTYACCCCCAACAGCTTCTGAGCTGAATTTACAGATCCATTGTGTTTGAGTGGGTTCAAAATGAGACAGAAATACTCACTTTTAATCTGTTATATTTCTGAGGTGTTAATTAGTTTGCCACCTCTTGTTTGCCACCCAGTTCAAACTGGCAACCCGAATGCTATGAGATATTCTTTTAATAATCTTCTAAGAAAACGATACGGAGTAATTTACTTTTGCAACAAGTAACTTGCATCAGGAAAGGGATCAGTGAGACCAAGACAGTTGTGATAATGTGGATTTCAAACCATAAACACTTCGGCTTGTTAAAGAAACCAGAATTAGGACTATTAAAAGACGAAGTTTAAACAACTTTGCAGGTTTCATTACTTTTGTCTGTAAATATGTAGTGTTCTTTATCCACATACAAAGGGTGGGTTGGAGCCTCCAGTAGGTACACACACAAATTCCTTTCTTGACTTTTTGACTCTGTTCCTTGCTTAASTAACAATGAATTCAGGGCCACTGGCTCTCACATCACCTCGGTAGATGATCTGCTCGGTTCCACCTTGCTGCAAAGCAACAAGGCAGAGATGGGAGGGAAGCGATCTTTGAAAGGAGCGGCCTCGTACCTCGGCAGAGCGAGTACGTGCGTGAACCCGCCCTGACACACGAGTGAACTGCGGGGTTTGAAGCGTTGCATTGTTTTGTCTTCTGGGCTGCCTGGAGTCCTTCCAAGTGCAGCTAACAAAGGCTCGAAGAAAGGATTCAAAACACCAYGAGGGAGGGAAATATCTTTGCTAAAGACTCAAATGGGTTTTTGGTGTGTTGCCAGGTGTGCAGGGGAGGGTGCCTGGAGCTGATGCAGCTATAGCAAGCTCCGGGCAGGTACCCAGCTGTCCCCAAAGGTGCCACACAGCCACTGCTTCCCAAGCTCTGGGGGGACCCTGAAGAGGGTGTTGGGAGAGSAACAGGTTTGGGGAGAGCAAAGGGGTCATCCCATCTGGAAAAATGCTTCTGTGTGTGCATGAGCCAAGGGCTTTTCTTAAGCTTTTTCTTGGTTGCCTGCTTGCTTCCCTCTCCTCTGCTCCTGACCAACAATAAGCCTCATCACAAATGAAGGGCTGTTGGTGCAAACTCTGGTTTACAGACAGACAGATAGATGATCTGAGCAGAGATTATTTTCTCCTTTTATACAGGCAGAAGAACTTCCGGAGGTGAAATGTCTTGCCTTCAGAAATAAAATCAACAGGTGAGCCCTGCAACCCATAGAGCAGTATTCAGGTCTGATATTAAATTCAAATAGTCACCTGAATTTCTGTAAGATGTTGCTTCCTCTTTTGGACTTAGTGGAAGTGTCTGTGGCAGTTTTAGTAATAGGTTTCATTGTAATATCCCAAACCAAAGAWCTTAATTTTGGCCCCAAGTCTGCAATACAGGGTTTTGACGTACGGGTTGGTATAATTTATCTGTATTCTCTGTCAGTGAAAAACTCTCTCCATCCTGTCTAGAAGCCTCCTAGTTGCACAAAGCCTGAGGGATCAGTTCTTAGACACAGAAGCACATGGGAACTCCAGCTGTCACCCTGCCAAGGCATCTTTGGAAAACACCTCCCCGTGTAGCATTAAAAATGCCACTAGCCAGCAATGCACCTGAGGAAGGCCAGTTAGCACCTTTCAGCTGTTTGTCTGTGCAGTCCTAGCTCCCTCCAAACACAGCTGCCAAGATGATAATCACTTTCAGCCAGTGACATTTGTCACGAATGTCACAGTTAGGGCAGGGCGTATTTTGTGATCTGCTAACCTTCCCTCCTCTATCTGTCAGAAGCTGCTTATGATCAACTGGCACTGGTACAATTCATCTTCTAACCAGCCAAGGGCCTTCAAAATAGCTTCACCTACTTCAACTCCTGTTTTTAAGAGAAGGGGTTTTAGAGCCAGAGTTGTACCTCACTCCAGTTCAGGCAGGCAYCAATGATAGAGATTCAGCTGGAACTGAGCAGGAATCCTGTTAGTTAATTTGTTAGGCTGGGTTTTCCTCTGCATTTACCTTAAGCATTTTTCCTCCTCCCATTTCTGTCTGACATCCTTTACTAGTAGTTTGCTAATCTCAGGATTAAGCAAAGGAGCATATTTTCAGTCATAGGATGCTCACATGCTTCATGGACCAGGGTGAACTTGAGCTCTATTGCACACTTGTTGCCTCAAACGCACACACCCTGACTGGGCACTGATCATCAGGGAATTGATTACAGCAAGAGGGGTGAAGATGGGCTTGTGAATTACAGTAACAAGCAAGATTGCACTTACTACCTCCGTGGAATAAATGTATGCCAAAAAAAGTCATTCCTTTTGCTTCAAAAATGATGTTCATCTCTGTGCATTGTTCTCTGATGAGCTGTGTCACCACGGAAATGGTAATCCTGCCACTTGTCAGCAAGCTGCTTTTTAGGAAAACAGCAGGAGAGGAAGGTAAACAGGTTGTAGGGGAAGGTAACATGAGAGTAGGAGGGTGATTAGTTTTCAATGCCATTCCCACTATTCAGCCACTAAATAGATTATAACTGGGAACAAAGAGAGCTGAAATAGGCAAAGATAGCTTTTCCAGCTCTGGAGTGCTTCAAGAGATGTTAAATGTTCCTGAGTGAAAAGGCCTTTACCCGCTAAAACAAAGATGAATATTTAATTATTCTGAAAGCCTTGAAAAGTCCCAAAAGTCTGGGAGYAGCCTGCCTCCTGTAAGCAGTGTTAAAACTCACTAAGTCATGACTGATGCTTTTCAGGGCTCCTTTGTGTCTTCCATGGTGCCTCTTCCTCACATCCCATGCCTGTTATTGACCCTTCTCCCTCCTTCCCCCTTAACATCCAGTGTCTGTTTCCTTATGGATACAGGTTATTTCTTTTTGGAAACCTCCTTACTCAAAAAGGAAATTGAATTAATCAGCTAAGTGAAGGTCTTCACTGTGAAAATATCAGTTTGAATCTCTAAAAGAGAAAAGGAAATTCCACATATAAACAGCTGGTGTCTGGGTGACAAAGGACTTCAGGAATATTATAGCTGAGGAGTCCTTGCTGTGAGTAAACTCCTGGATTTGCTCTTTGTCTGCAAGCCTGGCTTCTAATCCCTGCCCTGGGTTTACAAATACCAGTCCTGCTTCGGGCTTGGGGGATGAATACAATAGGGTTTTATTGTGGATTTCTTTCTGAACAAAAGTCCATACCAGAGACTTTCTGGTTTCTTCCAAACTTTTCAGTTTGTTTTGAAGTCAGTTAAAAGACAAAATACAAACACCCACTAYCCCATAAACACTCATTCAGAGACCCCTAATTGGTCCGACAGGTTCTGAGTGAGGTTTTGTTTTTTTTTTATTTGTCTAACAGATCATTTTCTGCAGGTCCCAGAGTGCTGTTTGATTTCTTGTTTCAATCTTGATTTCAWCCTCGTGCCTGACATCTCTTCTGGCCTTCTTTCCTGCTTTGAATCTTCTGCACCTGGAGCCAGCAGGAGGCTAAAACTCTGGTTTCCCTGCCTGGAGCTTTTCCTATATTCCAGCACATCCTGGGACAGTTCTGTGCTCAGCCACAGGCCCTGGGCTCTTCACCTACAGCAGACAATCACAACAGATATTACATGGTCAGAAAGGAAAATCAGCCCATTTTAACCGATCCAACTMAAAAGCTGTTTTTTACCTTATCAATTAACAGCTCTTAATATAAACATTTGCAGAAATAGATCATTGATTTACTCCTCTCTTATTTTGTTTTTTTTCTGGAGAGAAGCAATTCCATCAAAAAGGGATAAAAAGCAATTTCCTGAATGACCTTAATTTTTTGGCAGAAGATTTGCAGTCAAGTCCTAGGTTTCAGAATTACTAAGAGTGAATGGATRGTGGGACACCTGTTCTCCTTGATATCTTTTATGTTCTGATATGTGAACTGGGGAAGGTGGATCACCACTCACATGGCAAACGTTTAAAAWTATTACTGAAATGAAATTCTTTTAAAAAACAGTATACAAGCCAGCAGCATAAAAGGTTGGGTTTTGGCTGGGTATTTTGTTTGGTTTTGGATGTGTTTTTTGTTTGGGKTTTTTTTGGTGAGTGTAGGCACATTCATTCTCTGTGTGGGTGTTTTGGGGTTTTTGGTGGCTGAAACTGATTTCCAGAGAAGCTATTTTGGGGCACATGTAAGTGCCATTGGCTTTCAGTCAGATAGCCGATATGTAATTGCTTTTGAATAGTTTTAAATATGTGACAGCTAGGATCTATGTAACGAACATGTACTAATTTTGCTCTTCTGCTTTGGATTTTATGGATGATGAACTCCGCATGTTGAAGAGTTTTAGGAATATTTGTACCTTGATGAGCTGAAATCTGATTGTCACTGAGGTGCAGCATATGAAATCTCTGAAAGCTTTAGACAGCTTTGTGTGCTGATGTATTTGTGCTACTTCATGTTGCTGATATCTGACAATTCCTAATATTGTATATAATTATTGTTCATGTAATATTAAGTCACATTTCTGGCTTAGATGAATCATTGTATAAAGTTGTGAAGTTCCACAGATTAGCTCTGCAGTGTAAAACGCCCTGATGTAAATCATGGAATRCTTATTATGTGTTTCTTCTATTGTGGGCTATTTTTCTATCCCACAGAAGCACATGAAAACAATGTTTGAAAATAATGTTTGTTGTGTTGTTTTGTTTTCTCTTGTACTRTTATTTATGATTTCTAATCCATGTCTTACATCCTGTTTCACAACAAGAGTCAGATACTCGTGTKGAACTGTTAAGGAAGTCTGAACAGTTTGATCCCAAATAAGGGCAGTTCTGACGAAATACACTAAGAAAATAAAAGGCAAAACCCACTCTCCTCTCCTGGATGCAACCTGACTGCCAGAGTAGTTCCTACAGTACTGCACAGATAGCTAGGTTCATTTTGGAGCATCCAGCTGTGAGGTGACACACTTAATGCACCAGTGATCTGATCCAGTATAGAAAATCTTTGGGGCCTGATTCTCCGGTGCCTCTCACCTTGTGCAGTCATTTGTAGTGAACAGCCTGAATGCCCACACACTGGAAAAGCAGAATATAAAATRTTTTACACTGCTTATCTTTCACTGCATACCTGTAGCCACCTGAGCGTGTGCAGAGGTAAAGCAGGCTTTGAGTTCCTGAGAGAATTTTATTGTTATGCCGTTGTTCTGTCTTCTTTAAAGATAAAATATAAAGCTGTTTCAGCTTTGTAGACAGTGATCTTATGAGCATTCCTACAGGATACTTCCAGAGCAACAGAATATGCACACATAGAAATATGTGCAAGTCTAATAGTCAGCACAGACCAGAAGAAGTGTTAAACCTGAGGCTTTCCTTAGAAATTCACGTGTTGCTGGTTTAAAGGGTTGTTTTCCTAACSTAGCAATCATTTCACAAAAGGAGCTCCAATGCCAATTTTAAATCAAYGATTGCCCTGTTACAAACGACATCTCATTGCAGGGCAACCTTCTTTCCTTTTTGTTTTTATGATAGTAATTTAGGGATATTAGGAGCTGTGTTACTCCACAAAAGATGGTAGTGCAAGAAAATAGCTTTGCATGAGAAATGCTGTAGCAAAAATTGCATATGCTCTGTAATTTTTAAAGCAATGATCACAAATTAAGAGAACAAACTTTGTAGTAAGAAAGAATAATTTTTTTGGCTAAGGATTTGGCTATTTTTTTACTTAATTCTGTTTGGTTTTGTTATGTTTGTTTGCTTTTCTTGAGGGTACTATTTATTGCATCTATATTGGAGAATAATTCTACAGCAATGTGCTAAATTTTAAACAAGATCACACCATTTTTTTCCACATTTATTTTAATTTTTTTTTAAAAAAAAGCTCTATCTTGTGGCACAAAGGTTGATTATATTGAAAATTAGAGGCTTTTGGCAATGAGGGGAAAGTGAGTCATTTTTTCTGTCCTTTTACGGCCATTTTATTTCTTTTGTTTTCATTTAAGGAGCACTGTAGAGATAATAATCTTAATAAAACAGTATATACAAATCCCTGTTCCTGTGCTACTGATAAGACACTAACTGCTTGGTCCTGCTAAAAGTTACTTACAGGAACTGGCCTCTATTTTCAGAAGTCATGGATTATTTTGATTACCTCCCTTTTTCAGTCAATCACCAGTTTTAAAAAAATGTGTCCAGATTTAAAAAATGAAAGACACCTGCTTTTGGAAAGCTCTACGCCACGATTTTTTTTTTCAACTTGCAGAGTGCCTGAAACTCTAGGAAATCCCTCTGAAAACTTTTTTGCAGGCTTGGTTTGAGTTTAAAGTGCACACTGTGCACAACGGTGCACCATGCTGACATACCTGGGTTACTTGAGGGTCTGGAAGTTCCATGTCTGCACTGCCCTAATGGTCTGCTGTGATTAATTAGAGCTGAGTGACCCCCACTGAGCCATGCAAGACACGTTCCTGGTGGTGGCCACACGTGTGCAAGCATCACCACATGGTTTCTCATCCTGCAAGGGCTTCCTCTGCCTCCACTGGAGGCTCCATGGAAAACAAGATTAATTAACCTGGTGGTGGGATAAACAGCTGAGAAGGAAAGGGGACAGCTGTGATCCTGGATGGGCTCTCTCGCTTCTGGCAGGCACAAAAAAAAGAGAAGTTAAGGTTTGGGTCTTAATCCTCTCCTGTATCATGGCGGTGATTTTGGGATGTTGACACTTGATTGGGTATTCTGGTATGAAGAAAGGCACGTTCTTCTATTAGGGTAGAATTGGGGAAGCAAAAAATGTTTTGATGGTCTTTGTAGCACCACAGAGTGAGGGGTGAGTTAAAAAGTTGGGTTTGGAAATGGGAGTATATGAGAATATACGTGTATTTATTCATCTGTTGGAACTGATGGAAAGCTTTTGATCATATTCAGCRTGGACTAAGGTTGAAGTTAAAAAAGGAATCTGGAACTTTGCAATTGKATCTGTGCCTAGGAAAGAGACAATCCTAAATGAAATGTTGTGGGGTTTAGGTCCTCCTCCTTTTTCTTGGGGAAGGGCTGAGGTGTGGGCTTCAGCTATGAGCTCGTTGTAAAAGAGAGATTAGGGAAGATCTGCGCTAAATTGTAGCTTTGTAATCCCTGCACTGGGCCCACTTAACTGCTTGACATGTGAAAATATTGTGTTAATGAAGTTCCAGCCTGCTTCTTAAATCCATCCTTGTGACTGTCTTTATTCATCTGCACGTCCTGATCGATTATGCTTATTTTTATATATACAAGTAATCTTGTTGAAATCTGYGGGTTACTACTGGTAGCATGATAGATGATTGTGGCTCGTGCCTTTAATCCATTATTGAAGCTGAAAGCTGTTTACAGATTCTTGTAATACTTAATTTTTGCTCAGCACGGACAACTCAAAGCAAGTATCTTAACTTTTTCAGCTGGCTTCCTTTCCACTTTATCATTCCATGTGCCTGCAGTAGTTTAAATTACAGAATGCCACACTGACATTTAATTTAATTGACATTTCCTGTTTCTTTTAGATTTTGTGTGCACCTTCTGCTAAAAATAAATATATTCCTTATTTAGTTAATAGGACCTAAATGTGGGATCCAAACTGCTGAAGAATGATTCTATCACTTAATTTCAGGAACCAGCTAACAAAAAAACTGGAGCGAGTGCCCTATTCAGRGACACAACGGCAGCATGTTTTATGTTCCCTAGGAAGTTATTTTAATGTCTTTTTGAAATATCATGGATGGGATTTGCTATTGCCTCTGGGAGGAGACAAGACCTGCACAGAACCACATTGCTTTAATTTAAGCAACAGAGGCTTTTCCTAGTAGCAGAAATCAGTGCAAGCATCACCCTGATTTTATTATGGAGAAGCAGATAAGCCATGCTGAATGTAAAAGATGAGAGCAGTGCTTGGACTGATTAGGACCACGTAAGGGTGTTCTTGTGTGATGCTCTCTGATACGAAAACAGATGTTTGTGAGTTCCTAAGTGGTTTCTTCATTTTGATACGGCTTTAAGATTATCTCAGTACCTCAATAATTGGATTACTCYGGCACAAAGATAATGTTGTTTTATAGGACTCAGGCTTTGTTCTTCAATGCTGTCATTTATACCTCTGAGAGGTAGCAATAAACCATTTCCATGTGAGAAAGGTGGCATTGTACAGCAGCTCTTGTGAAARTGAGTGTGCCAAGGCTTAATGGAGTAGAAAACTATGAATTTTCTAGGAGGATGAGGCAAGAAGCAGCTTGTGAAGAGTGCTAGTGAAGGGACAAAGTCAGTGAGAACTGAAGACATATGAGCTCTGTGTGAGCAGAGAGATCTCTCTGATTTTTTTTCCTTAGAATCATGCCTAAAACTCTGGGTGAACTTGTAGGTTTAGGGGTGGGGGAAGCCTACTGAACATAGAGCTGTGCATAAATCACCTTCACAGACTGATTTCTAGGTGCACACTGCTCTTGGTAAAGGAGTGTTATACCTTTCATTTCAACACAGGCACGTTCCATGAACATTAGAACAGAACCAGGCTCAGGCCATGCGTCCCCGGTGCTGGGAAACTGAGAGCCAGAGCTTTGCAAAGTTTCAAATTTAAATTAGCTAGTAATTTTAACATAATAGCCTACATTTCACTGGGTAAGTTGCACTGAAAGTTTGCTGGGCTTTCTTGAGTTATTCAGGGTGGAAAAGTGTCTTGAAGCTGTGCTCCCAGCTGTGTCCAGCCCGTGTGTGCTAACATTCAACATCCTGTGCACTCAAATAAGCAGGGCTAAATAAGGAGATGTCTTTAGGTTCTACTAAAAAGCATTTGGTTGACTGAAAATGTTGAAACGAGTCAATGCAGAAATGCCAACATCCTCTCCTTTTATACATAAATGAAACCCTGGTAGAATTAATCCTTCGCAATAAATAGTAAAAATTAAATGATTATTGGCCTTCACAATTGTTTTAAGAAGCGTTTGGAAATAGGATGCTAGAATCTTTGAGGAATGAAATATGCTCATTATTCAGGACAAACTCAAATGCAGCTACAACTGCTCCAATGGGGTTTTTTTTCCTTTCTTTTTTTTTTTTTTTTTTGTAATTCTCTTTGCCACTGAACACCTTAATCCTATTGTAGAACTAGAAAAATACAGCTCCTGTGGAGAGCATAATACAATCTCACACCATTGTGCTTTTGATCTTAAMTAAAATGCACCCGCATTTGGCTTTTTCTCTTTGCACCAGATTAGTTTTGGACCCAGCCACCTTTTTTCCTTTCTTGTGTTGAACTGCAAGGAACTTTATCATGATTGTAAGGAGGAGTTGGCACAAAGCAAGTAGTAAAGGAGGAGGGCAGTGCTTATGCAAAGAAAAAAAGGTGTGGGAAGGGTATGAATAGAAAAGAGCTCTGAAAGATGTGGGGAGAACACACAAAGCCAGTCAGCCTGACCCGTGGAAGTCTGGCTGCAGGTCCCCAGGTTTGAGATGACCTGAGACAGAGCAGAGCTCTGTGCCCGACCTATTTCATTGMCTGTGCAGTGCTGGGGTCAGCAACCATCAGAAATAGGATTTGCATGAGCAGGTGGGGGCTAAGGATGGGTGACATTGACAGGCAGTGCCAGAACTKGTGCACAAGCTGGTGATTGGGACAGCGCAGGGTGAAACTTCACCATTTTAGTGTGTAGCCATGTATCTCAAATGTCCAAATTTAATTGGCAAGTTCGGGTTTGGTTTGGTGTTCAGGTTTTTTGGATATAATTGCGTTGTAGCCCACTCCCTGTCTGTCCCACTGGGCTCACTGCAGGTGCTGAAAGCCACACTGCCTTCCTGGCACCCCAAGCCTGTGCCATGCCAGAAATGCTGCTGCARAGCTCAGGAGCCCCATTTCTCTCACAGCCTGGCTTTTTCTGGTATGAGGAGTTATGGGGCTGGCTGGGAGAGCTGATGCTTGCACCTATACAAAGCTGGCCAAGCTCCCATCTGCCCTGCTCCCATCCCACCCGCAGGACTCCCGTGGGAGTTCCTGCCACAGAGGTAGGGAGGAAGCCAAGAAAGAAACATTCCTCCAGCCCTTTTCTTTTTTTCTCCTTTTCCYGTCAGGGTTACCACCCTCTCTCACCACTCCTACGAGAAGTCTGAAGGCGCACTGAATCAGCAGTTGTGAATATTATCTGTGCTGYTAATGGTTTGCATCTTTTTGCATGAAAGAATAAAATCACTTAGGGACACACACACACACTGAAAAGATCACATATAGTAACGTATCCAAGCAGGGGAAAAAAAAAAAAAAGGTTGTAATGTTCATGAATTCCAGATGATGACTTTTTAAATCCCCAAGAAGGCAGTGAAATTGTTTGATTGTTCTTGTTAATTATTGGACTTGTCCCAGTATCAAATATTTGTAGAAGATAAGACTTCCCTCGTGGAGATGAATAATAACCGAACTTGCTCTTCTTTGAGCAATTTGGCTCAGGGTGCGGATTTCTGCGTTTCCCACTCTCAGGCTCGAACCCCGTCCAGCCGGCTTCGGCGCTTCGGAAAAGCACGTGTACAAACCGCTCCATTAAAAATAAAAGACCCCGTAAGTAAACAAGAGAGAGAGCGAGCGAGAGGCAGACCTGGTAGTCGGAGAGCGTGACTTTATTAGCGGCGGGGTCCCCGCCACCCCTCCCAACCCCGGGTTGCGCCTGCGGCCCCCGCGCCCCGGGGCGCGTCGCACCCTCCGCACCGGGACCGGGTCGGAGCAGCTGCGCTGGGTACGGACCGAACCAGGGGCTGCTGCCGAGAGGAAAACACAACTCCCCCGCACCCACTCGCAGAGCTGTGTACCCCCACCCACGCGCGGAGCCCCGGCAGCGGCCGGTCGCGTCCCCGCGGGCTGGCGGGGCCAGCTCGGGACACGGCTGCGCTGCCCCGAGCAGCGGCGGGGTGCTGGAGGAGAGAGGAGGAGAAGGAGGTACCCGCGGGGTCCGGGGCAGAGGCGGACTGGGAGACAGGCGCTCGCTCCTCGCCTGCCCCGGTCCCTCCGCCCCGGGCTCGGCTTCCAGGAGCGCGGAGAGCCACAGTCCTGCCGGTCCCCGCAGGCCGCTGAGGTAATCCCCGGGGCCGMGGGGTGACACCGGTGGGCTTGGAACCCGCCATCTCATTTTCGGCTCATTTCGGCGGGAGAGCGCAGAGGGGACGGGTGCGGTGGGACCCCAAACTTCTGCCTCTCCCTCGGGCTCCTGCGCCCGGCCGGTCCCGGGAATGAAGTGGGAGCTGAGGAGAGGGGATGCAGCGGGGGTCCCCACGGGCGGCTGGGCATGTGTGATCGCCGTGACAGGGTCTGTCGGTGCGCGAGGTGCCAGCGGACACGAACACGCCCACGGACGCGCAACTCTCGGCGTGTTTACTCTGAGCAAAAGGGCGGGAGGGGGARCTGCTCTTCGGGAAGGGACCCGCGAGCGAGGTCCCCGGGACCCTCGACAGCCCCGCTTGGTGAAGAAGTTCCCGGGCGGCGCGGGGGGAAGGCGGGAAGGGCTCGGCGCCGCCGCCGCTTTGAACCGCTGGCTGTGCCGGCGGACAGCCGCCGCCCCCGCTCCCTCCGCGGACAGTGAGGATGAGGATGGTGGTGGTGGCGATGGCCGTTCGCGGGGGCGGCGGGCGCGTCACTTACCGGTGGCCGCCACGCAGGGCCACCCCGGTGCGCGGCGGGGCGGTCGGCGGGGGGAGGTCGGGGATGGTCTGAGGCAGCCCCGCCGCTCCGGGKGGACACCCCGCGCAGCCCCCTCCCCGCTGTCACCATCTCGCCTTCTTCCTCCTCCTCCACCGCCTCCTCCTCCTCCTCCTTCTCCTCCTCCTGCCAGCCGGGGTGCCGGCGGCGGCCAGGCGCGGCGCGGCGAGCCTCTCCTCCCCCATTGTTCCCGGTCTCCCTCTCCCTCTCCKTTTTTTTTTTYCCCTTTTGTTATTTGCACTCGCATTGTGTTGTTTGTCTCTGAAGCCGCCTCATGACCAGCCAAGGGATTTCACCTCGTCCTTGAGAGACAGAGAGCGAGAAGGGGGAAGGGGTGGGAAGAAGGGGGGAGAGAAAGGAAGAGCTCACCAAACACCCATCTCCCGGTCCCTCCCCGCACCTCTGGCTCTCCCCACCCCGCCAGTGTCTCACTTAGCACCCCGCGCCCGGAGGAGACATGACAGACAGCGGGTAGGTGCGCGACCGCCGCCGTTTTAACTTTGTTCCTCGCCGCGGCCGCTCCCCGGGGGCGTTCGGCGCTCGGCGCCCCGCGGGGCTCCGGGGGCGGGCGGGGTGGGCGCCGCCGGCGGGGCGGGGGAGGCGGCGGGGCCGGCTGTCAGCGCAGCTCGGCCGGCTTCCTCCCGGGCGCTCGCACACCTCCCGAAGTTTGGCACAACTTGTCACGCCCCCCCTTTCCTCCTCCTCCTCCTCCTCCTTCTCCTTCTCCTGCTCCTGCTCCTGCTCCTGCCGCCGGGGCTGGGGGCGGGTGGGGGCGGTCCGGCCGCCGTGCCCGCGCGTGTGTGGCGGGGCAGCGGCTGCTCCGCGCCCTGCCCGGGCATGGCTCAGCCCTCGGGATCCCGGCGGAGCCGGCGGACAGGAAGCTTTAAATTATTGTAATTGCCTCTCCGTGCGTGAGTGCCGAGCGGCGGCGGCCGCCGCGCCGCTGCCGGGGAGCGCGCAGGGCGAGCGGGGGGCACGGCGGGCACCGCACCGACACCGGGGTGGGGGGCACCGGCATGAGCATCTTTACGTGTTTCTGCGAGGCACCTTCCTCGCTTCTGCCCGAGCAGGAGGGTGGCTCTGTGGAAGGGGCTAAAGGCTCTCGGTTCGCTCGTTTCGGCTCTTTTCCCTCAAAAAGAAAACGGGTCAGGGGGAAAAGCGACTTCCCGGTCAGTGCGGAGCCGCGCTCGTCCCCGGGGGCCCCCAGGCACTGGCGGTGGGAGCGAGCGCTGCCTTCTCTGAAAAGTTAGGGGACTTYATTAGAGCCCGACTGCGATCCTAGAATAACCGGAGCCGCTTGCCGGGAGGAACGTGATCGGCTTTTCCCAGGGGATGGCATGCTGCCTCAGCCCTGTACTTTGGTCAAGGGTAGAACCAATAGCGAGCTGTGGGATTTTGGGTAATAAGTGTGGGAATCTGCAAGAGGAGTAGGTCTAAGAGTGATTTGTTTTCTTACTGCTCATGAATAATGGCCTCGAGCTTTTTTTTTTTTTTTTTTTTTTTAAAAAAAAAAAAAACACCAGCAGGCCAACGAAATAGGCACGTGGGAGATTTGTAGGCGTTCAACATTGCAATCATCATCATCAACAACAATACAGTAGGGACGTCCAGGAGGACGGTGTCTGATGAGAACTGTTTTTTTCTGAGAGGCTGGTATCACATGCTGGCACAGGTAGCTTTTGCTGTCGTTGCTAACATTGACCTCTTCTAAAAGAAAGGCAGCAATATCCTAAAATTAGAGAGAAAATGGTTTTAGTTGTTTTTTTGACTTTTAATAGAGCTGCATTTCACTCCATCTCTGTCAAAGAATGAAATATGAAGTTTAGTTCAGATTAGGAAAGGAAGTTTGATTCCAGCTGCAGAACTGTAGGATAATGCATCCTGGCTTTCATCCTTCCAGTTTAAATCCAGCTGGCTATGTGCAGCCTTGCTGAAGTGAGCCACTCAGATTAAAAGGCAACTTTTTATGAGGATCTAGTACAAAGTTTTTAATCCAAGTATTTTATCACCTGAAATTTACCTGAAAACAGCTACTTGTATCTGCTTCTCTTAATCCTTGCAAGACCTGGAAGATCCATTATTGCCTCAGAAATTACTTCTTTGTCCTGCAGGCCATACAATTTACAGCTATCAAACTAGAATTGCAAAGGGAGGTTTTTAAAATTTGGCTATCATATCTGTCCAGGTTAGAGCCAGCTTTGTTTTACAAGGCTTCTGCAGCTGAAGAGGGAGAGGCTGGCACGGATGTGTTGCATCTTGCGAATGGATAGCATGTCTATTCTGACATGATTTGAACATGAAAACCCAATAAACACATGGTCATTATGCATGGAAATCTCACAGCAGAGATTTTTGCTTGCACTTAGACTGTTTTGGTTGAGAGTTACACTATAAGGAGCACAAGACTTGAAAGCTGCAAGTGGCTTGTGTAAACAGATGGACATTTGAGATGTATTGATGGTTTCAAGTTAATTCAGTTAACATGTGGGTGCACATGTATTTAATTTAGCCTAGTAAAAGTTTTTGTAAGCAATCGAAGCTCATACATGCTTTTTAGAAAGAGAATAAGAGCCTGTGGATTTTGTCTGTAGCTGTTGGAGCTACAGCTGTAGAGGTTCTTAGGAACTGGGATCATCCTGTTGCCGTGATCTTGTAGGCCCAGGTGAGACTTAACAGAGAGCTTACAGTTTTCCACTGAAGTTCACAGGTAGCTTGCAGATGAATTTTGAACTTGTAAGGTACCTAGTGCTGARAAAACATAAAAGTGCTTAAACACATCTTGCTGCGCTCTTATCGTACGTGCTGCTTGCCAGAACCAGTTAGGTTGAGCAATATCATTAAACTGTCAGCCCTATTGTTTACAATGGGATAGTTCCTCAATGCTCAGGATGAAGAAACCCAGCAGTTTTCTGTTACTCATCGTAAAAACGCAGCGCCGCGTTCCAGGAAGGTTTGTAAGTGGCGGAGCTCTCGCTGCATAAAGCACGGGAGGAGACTGGGATTTGGCATCTCTGGAAGTGCTGCTGTACAGCAGCGTGTGTGCAGGAGCTTTGTTTTTGCCTGCAGTTCCTACTTACCCTGAGATAAAACACTCTGATGTTGGCATATGATGCACCAAAAAAAAAAAAGAAAACCAGATCGTTTGTTGAAAAATAAGAACTCCAGCATTTAGGAGAAAGTAAATGAACAGTCCTTCTAAAAATACAGCAGTATGCTAAAATATTGCCAAAGCACTGCTCTGATGCTTTTGTAAGCTGTCATAATTTTTTTTTTGACCATTATAAATGGATTAGTATTATTACAAGGATTTTTTTCCTGTTAGCAAAGAAGTTTTCTTTTTCCTGTTTTCAACATGAGGATCCTCACATGTTCCCTGAACAGGCAGAGCTGTGCTCATGTGGCAGGCAGTGGGAATGTTGCTGGTGAGGAAYTGAGCATCTGGGCCCTACTGCAAGGGCCCTTGTAAAGCCTTTAAATCTCCTGGACTGTACGTTCAGGGGTTTTCGTTACCTGTTTTGATTATGTTCTCCATATCTTCAAGACATTAGAGATAGTCCAGTTAATAACTTAGGATGTATCATGTAATCAAGTTCAGACCCAAATTTGGTTTAGACAGCATTTTAATT
Organism: Malurus melanocephalus; assembly: GCF_030028575.1. NCBI lineage: Eukaryota > Metazoa > Chordata > Aves > Passeriformes > Maluridae > Malurus > Malurus melanocephalus. Next base: position 1,041,504 of record NW_026623344.1, read on the forward strand.
GAGGCTTGAAACAAGAGTGAGGTCCTTTCCAGCAGCACTGAGGCACTGTGGGYTTTGGAGAGTTTTCTTTCTTTTTCATGTTGTGCCCAGATCTAAGTGAGTTTCCTTTAAGTTTTGTGACCTAACAGTGGGACTAGGGAAAYTGGCAGCCAAATCTGTTTCATTTTGGGAAATTTGCTAACAGATAATATTTAGGTCATAATCAGAGCATTAGGTTTGCATTCTGCTGCTGGTTGTGCTGCATTTCTGCTTTCTTTGGACATTGTGTGRAGAGTAGAGGCTGCCGATAGAGTGGATTTCCAATGATTTATGTGCCGTGGAGCCCACAGGGTGCTGGCTGCACTGCTGGACATCCTGAATAAGTGTCTGAGGATCACTCCTGCAGTGCCTTTCCCCRGGTCCACAGCCCCTTGAGGCACGTGGTGAATGCACATGCACAGTACGCTCCGTGTATGTAAAGCGCGTTGTCTGAACAAGTTTTTGTTGCTTACAGGGCACTCATCCTTTCTGACTTCACAGGTTTCTYGGTGAGGAGACCATATATACACCTCATGATGGCTTGAGGAGGGTCTCCTGTAATATTTCTGACAGATTTATTTTCTATCTCCTCCAGTCTCTTTCTTTTCCTTTGAGCTGCAAGCATAGATTGAAACGCAGGTAATACATAAGAGGATTCTTTAATATTGGCTATTTTCAGAGGCACAAAGGACAATTACTTTCTCTTCCTACTAACCTCCTGCTGGCTTACTAGCTGCTTGGGAGGCTAGTGATTTTAAGAATGCCACTTTACCCAGTGCATCAAATACAGAGCAAATCTTTGCTCACCAAGATCCCAGGTTCTACATCCCGTGGTAACACCAAAAATTGAACTTGAGTGGCCCAGAGCGTCAGCTCCTACTGTGAAGACTCATACAACCATCAGCACTTTTTGAGAGTTAAATTTGATCCATTGGCCCTGAGCAGTGCTGACAATTGCCAGCTAAAAGACTTTTCAGTGAATTGTCCTTTAATAGAAGTCATTCCCCCTGCCCCCCCATTTCCTGTTGTTCTTTTAAATAAAAAGAAATCCTGGTGACAAAGCTGAAGTGTATTCTGTGATTATTGTTTGAAGAATAAAGTATTTGCCTATATTTCAAGGGAATTAATTGCCTGAAAATTGCAGATTTGTTTTACAAAGATAGTATTCTTCACTGCTGTGAAATCTCAAGGAAAAAGCATCATGCTATTTAAATTATATATTTATGTGCTAGTTTTGGATCCTTTGAATGATTGTAGATAAAACACATAGTAAAGTCCACATTGTCTGAGAAAGGACACTGAACACTTAGACCAATCTGTTTTGGTTTGTGAGCACATCCCAAGAGAAACTGAGCAAACTCAATTGACCAGTACAATCTGATGACATTTTATAGCTTCTGGAAAGAGCAGAGTTTTACAGAAGAGGAGCCAAATAAAACCACATCCTTTAGAGGTGTGACTTCCATGGTTGTCTCCTAGTGCCTAGAAGGGTAGTCCAGGTTTTACTTGAAAGGAGTCAGAAAGATCTTGAGAATGCTCATGTCTAGTTCAGCAAGCTTAGATTTGTCCTGTGTATACAGAACTTGCCTTTGCCAGTCCAAGCCTAGTGGGATGTTTGAGTTATAACTGAAGAATTACTAAAACCGTGTTTAAGGTCTTGCTACTGCTCTTCGTGGTGGTGATGTTGATGTATTTAATTTATTTTAAACCCAGATTCTCAGCAYTGGCTCTGGGGTTAGGCAGGCTGGAATGTGGGCTAGGACAGCAAAGAGCTGATGGGAATGGGTGAAACTGCTGGCTCATAGCTGGGCTCCTCCTGCTTTAAGTTGTTTTGCTCGTGTTTTGGAGGAGAGGGGACAAAATTCAGTTAAGCTTGTTCTGCTTGGAAGCTTTGAAACAGATGTAAATATGGCTTGCAGAATCTTCAGTTTCTATAGGGAGTAAGTGAACGAAACAGGTTTAAATTCGACTGAGTGCCATATTGTGGTTTGTAGCAGTCAGTCTAAAGATACATTTAATTAAACTGGTTCCATTTCTAARCTAGGATTATGGAGTCTGCCTTTTACACTGCTATACAATCCTTGTGTGTGAGTAAGCTTTCAGTGTAATGAAAAAGGCTGGGGGACACCGTTGTGATCCTCAGCTAACCAATTAAATATTTACTTAATAAGGATCTACAAGTTAATTTTACAGTCCATTTTTTAAAAATGAAAGCAAAATACCTATTATATGGCTAAGTCAGTGCCTTTAGTCAGTGAATAGAAGAGTTGCTTTTCTCAGCTGGGAACACCATTTTAATGTCACAACTGACCTTCTAGCAGGAGATTAGTCCTAATAGACCARGTTTATACTGAAAAAGATTCAGAAACCATTAGAGTAGAGAAGAAAATTAGAAAATGAATGGTTTTTGAGTGATTTCAGAGCAGATTGAATTAAAGCCAGATACTGACTTCTGTATTAAAGAATTTTTTACAGAAACAGAGAAAATACCTGTTCTGTAACAGTGATTACTCCACCGAATCATGCTCTGGTCTCCTCCACTGACTCTGAGAGGAGCCTGGGGACAGTGAGGTGCCCAGGGAAAGGCAGCTGTTGTGGCTCTCCGTGTGCTGTCCTTACGTGGCATCCAGGAACATACAACTGTCTTTTCACTGAGATGAGCTTGCTCCTTATCCCATGGCATTAAAGATCATGCAACTCATGCWGATTTATAGAAAAATGCATAAAAAATACCAAGAAATGCAATATGTGTGTCAGTTGCACTTCTGTTTAATAACAAATTGAGCACACCTGCTAGGAAGGTATGCAAAATATATAAGAAGTATATTAAGTCACARAAAAGGGATGTGTTAATACAATATTCTGCTTTAAAAATTCAAATCTGGGAGAAGAGTGTATTCAGTAGAAGATACTGTGCTCTTTGCTGTTCTTCAGACTGATTTTATATCTATAATTGTATGCAGGCAGCTGGCAGGAGCAGGACAGAACGATTCTGAGGAAACCAAGCGATTTGTTCCGATTCCCATGAACACGGGTTTGTTTAGTGGCACCATGGTGCATTAAATGCATGTGGTTGAGATTTACAAACACAGGACAATTAATTAGTTCAGGTTTGGGAGTCACWCAGATTACTCGGTCAGTGTGTGCACAAGTAGGGTGAGCACTGRGTTCTTGATGGAACTTGTTGCAGAGATCCGTTTGGAGCATCCTGCAGACAGAAAAGACAGAGCTGGGATAGAAATAGTGAAATGCTTGTCACTTCTGTAAAACAGTTTCCAATTGAAACCTGAAATTATATATAATGAGGCATTCCCATAAACASGGTTGCCGTAGGTAAGTAGCAGTTTGCACAGGATGATGGAAGTTTTGCCACTGTAGAGGAATAATATTAATTCTCACGAGAGACTACGATTGAGTAAATGCTGATGAATATGTACAAATGTGTATGTGTGAATTTAGTGCTTCTGAAAGGCAATTGACAGTTCTGGAAGCTGAAGGCATCTCCTTGCCAGCAAAGTGCCGTGCAGGAAAGCAGCCCAGTAAAAGTGTGCAGTGATCCCCTGGGATGTGTTCTGTGGGCAGCCCCTGCAGGCAGCGGTGAGGATGGGGGTCAGTCTGCACCCAGTAAAACACATGTGGAGGGGATTCTCCCAACACACACCCAGTAAATGTCATTTAAAACATGTGCTTGGGAGCTTCATGTGGATGCTTGCCTCCTACCCCAATCACAAGATGCCATTAGACCAATATCTTACTCTGTAAAGATGAGGTTTTTGAACAAGAGCAATGCACGTGTTTCTGCAAGAAGCAATGCAGGCGAGAGAAACAAGGCAGTCTTGCACCTTCTCCACATATCCCACTGCTCTTTTAATAACTCATGCACTGCACTGGCAGAAAGTGGCTCCTACTGAGAGGTAACAAGCTGAAATGGGGCAGAAAATGGAGGAACCAAGAGATTCTAATCTTTAAAGTACATTGGAGGTAAAGGTGTGGGTCCTGTGGTGTAAATAGCAGCAGTAGTTGCACAGCCAAGCACCTCTGCAATGCATGCAAACAGCATGAAGAAGTAGCTGTAAGAGGCCAGATGGAAGAAAAATGCTGTTGCACAATAGTAAGAAGTTTTAAGAATGCATGATTTTTCTTCTTGCTTTGCTCAGTTTTAAATTCTGTGGTTTTGCATATGAGAAAAAGGAAAATATGTACTTGTATAACTACAGTTTTCTGTAATTATTTTTATCCCAAAACCTGAGTGTGAGTTTAGAGGTGTGTTTTATGGCCCTGTTTAAGAACAATATTTAAGTATAGGCTTAGCTTTAGCAATGTGGCTTAGTTCATTCAAAATCAGCAAAATATGAGTTTGCACAAGTGCAGTGTTAGATAAATAAGATTTCARTGCAGCTAAGTCCCATTTTTGAAGACCGCAGATAGTGCCCCACTGGCCTTTAGAATGGTTTAGGTACCTAAGTCATTCTAACAAAAGGGAAAAGAAAAAAGTTCATTTCCTAAGTTAGCTGTGTTGTTAAACATTGTTTTGAAAACCTGCAGGACTGCAACAAGTGAGGGTGAGAGGTGTCTTCCTCCAGTGACTGCGGTATTTACATGGATTCCAACTTTAAGGAGTGATACTGAGGACATTGTAGATTTTTAATAATAGTAGCAGACATTGGCTTCTCTAACTCCTTCTGCAGTTTTGTTTTCTTTTGTGTCACTGGGGATATTGGTCAGGAGGCCACCTGCATGGKCAGGGTCAGTGCAGATTGGGACAGACATGATTTTATAGAGTTGAGGCTTGAAAACCTTCAAGCTTGAGGTTTATTTAGATTTGTTTACAGTTGTTTTAGGGTTTGTTAGGATTGTTTTAGTAGATTGTATTTCTCTGACTATATTTCAGTTTTTTGTTATGTTCCTGATAAGGACATCTGTGTTMATTTTATAATGCTTTCCGGTCTTTTTTTCCTGGTTTGATGTACCAGATCAGTGGGGTGTTCACGAAAGTGATCCTTCATGGCTCCCACTGTTAAAGGAAAGAAGTTTCCTGCAGAAAGTGTTGCAGAGGGAGAATTTCCATGTTCCTATTGACAATGATAAGGAAGAGTCACCTCATGAGGCCAAAGTTGTGCATGAAAGCAGAGGCCGAGAGATTGGAGGGGACCATTATGGGCCTGGTTTTGTACTGCTGCTGTCAAGACAGATTTTTTGTTTTATTTGTTTTAGTGTATTGATGCTAAAACCTTGAGGTGGTGAGCCTGTGGATAGCCACTTGAGTGTGCATTAACGTGGGATTTCCAAAACTGCAGAAAGAAGTTCAGCAGTCAGTGTTCAGTGATATTCTGTGGGCTTGGAACTCAGCTGTTTCCAAATCCAGCTGTTTCAAGGAAAAAAAACAGCAAAAAACGCTAAAAAAATCAGACAGAACCATTGAGAGTTTTCCTATTAGTTTCCTTTATTTAGTGGGACAGGTTTTTCCCTCTCTTAGGCTGTTGAGAAAGCGTGGAGTCTTTTCAGTGTCCTAATAGGCTTTGGTTCAGCCCCTTGTACAGTTTCCCATGTAGAGCTTTTGTTTGTTACTGCTCCAGCTCAGGAGAGCAGTGAGTGGGGTGTTTCTGTGGAGCTGTGGACTTCTTTTTATTGACTCAAAAACACAGTTTAAAGAAAGTAGGGATGTGTGTCGGGAGGCAAATGAAAGCATATTGTTTTTTATAAAGTGTCACCTGCAATGCGCTTCTAAATAAACCCCTGTATGGCCATGTATGGGTTTTTTTCACTTGAAAGACACTATCTCCTTCTTCTAAACATTTGCACAGCAAAGTAATGCATTATTGCATTTTCATAAATAATTGAAAAGCAACTTAAAAGAAAGTAGGCCAACAGAAAAAAAAAAAAAGAGTCGGTTTCAAATTTGAGAGAAGAAAAATATGTTTTCTTCTTGATAGCAAGTCAGTTAAATGTTATTAAATCCCATTCTCCCACCCTGACATGACCAAAGACAAATCTGACAACTGATGGTTTTATTTGAAAGAGAGCGAAATGGGGGGAAAGGTTTCAAAATGCTGAATTTGGTTTGGATTATTTCTCCTTTTTTTTTTTTTTTTCTTATCCCCTCTTTTGTAAGAAAGGAATTGTGACCCCTTATCAGTTTGCAAGTCACTGAGGAGCAAGTCTCTGGAGGTCTGTGTGTTGGCTTCTCAGTGCCGTTTGCCGTGCTGGGCTGTAATAATGTGAGTTATTTTAGAACTGTGCATACGTTAGTGTTCTGGCGCAGCATGATACAATAATGTGTGAAAAAGCATAAGATCACACCTTGGTAAAACTTGCAGATTTCCTGCATAATCCGACAGTGAGCTCTTGTCAGGTTTTGACTATATGTAAAGTGAGAATAAAGTTTCCAGAAGCAAAGCGCAAGCCTTGGATGCATTTTGAATGGCTGTGCGAGGATTTTGGCCCTGACGTGGTTCCGAATGCGCCTGGCTTTGAGCTTTAGTCTCACTGTAGCCAGCAGGTCTCCTTCAGTGCYTAAAATCTGGCAAATGCTTTAAGGCCTTCGCTGAATGGGAGCTTTAATTTTGCTGGTGCTGAGGAAGATCAAAGAGCCCGAGTAAATAATTTCTTAAAAAGCAACCAGTGACATGAACGGTTTTCATGTAACACACAGAGGGATGGATCTGCTACCAGAACCAGATATTGACTGTGGGAATGGTTTATGGCCAGGGGTCTCTTCACCGGGCTGTGGGTGTGTTGGTCCCGAGTTGGTGTGGCTGRGGGAAAAGGGCAGATGGGAAAATGGCTGAGGGAAGTGGGAATATTCAGTTTCTAAACCCTCTCAATGCAATGTGAGGCCAGCAGGGTCTGTGCCTGGTTTGTGCTGTACCAGAGGTTARAGGGAGTTGTTGGGTGAGGTGCTTCCATCAGGGACAAGGCCTGACCAGTGACTGCCAGCACCCTTTTCTGGCATGGGATCAGCAGATCAGTGTTAATATGTTGTTTAATGTGCTTTAAGATTAGAACTKTTCAATGAGTCCACCCCAGTGAAGATAAGCTTCATTTAACTGATCYGTCCTCCAGAGCAAAAAATGTGCATCCTCTCCTGCTTTCCTCCCAGCTTTACTCTGTCTCCTTTCATTTTTTATAACCAGCACGGCTGTGTTTCAAGTCTCTGCCCACCGTTTCCAAAATGTGTGATATATTTGTTAAGGATTTGGATTTGGGATGCTTCGATATAACTTTGTGTAGGTTTTGTAGAAACACCTGACGTGTGTGCTTAGTTCCTAAACACCTTCTGTGCTTGATTTATCCTCACAGGTTGTCAAGGTATTCAGATGACCTGAAACTGAGGAAGTGAGAGGGAGCTCAGCTGGCAAAAGTCTGACATTGAGTCTGACTGCGGCTCAAATTTGTTTTGCAGAGTTGAGCCCAGGCTGCGTAGGCGGTGAAGAAAGCCTTCTTCACTTCACCATTGTATCCAAAAAGCTTTGAGCAGCATCATTTTTTTTTTTTTTTTTGCAGGTGATGAATAACCTAGTTAGCTCACATTGATTCAATCCAGTGACAGTTCTCCTTGGGGAAGGCTTGTGGAGATTTGTGAGAGCAGGCTCATTGCTGGGGCTGCTGGGGTGGTTCTTTGGTCCTCTCAGGCAGAGAAACCACAACTTGGTGATCTGGCAGGGACCACCATGCAGGAGTTCTTCACATTAACCACTGCTGTTTGCCATGGCTCAGCAGCTTGGCTTCTGGTGGAGCAGGTTCACAACTTTTAACCTCACTGGGAGTTTTTAAGGTCCTGTGGTAATTGTGACTACCAGGGGCAGGCAGATCTTGAGGTAAAATACATGGAGGATGGTCACAAAGCAGGGTCCCTATCTGTTGTCACCTCCTTTCCCTCTGGCTGTCCTGACAGGGTCCCCTGGGTGTAAGGCCAGGCCTGTCTGTCCTGGGAGGTGCCTTGTCTAGGCTGAAGGAGAACTTTCCTGCTGCTACAGCACAGTCTGCATCACTGTTTGTGTTATTACTCTTTTACATTTGTATTTGTAAGAAGAGCATATTGATGACTGCGTGTTAAAACTCTGTCTTTTAGTGCCTTGCTTTCTTTCTGAGAAAGGAAGAAAGCTACATTCCAGCTTGGAAAAACACAGAATTACATTGGAGCAAGTACTAGTGCTGTGTTCATAYATGATCACATCCAGGCAGATGAGGGCACGGTGTATAAATTGCCTTCGTGTTCGTTGGGTTAGCAGCTGTCAAATAAGTGATTACAGGCATTGGCACAGCTTTTCTTCCCATAATCGCTGGGAAACAGGGATGGAAATGTAACAGATGCCATTTAATATGGACCAGCACCTAAGTTCTGTCTCTGGGTCTGGCTCTTTTTGCCTCATGGCCAAAGTTTCTCAGCATCTTTTTGCTTTAATTCCTCAGTACTTAATAATGGAGATAATATTAGTGCTCACTCACTTTACAGGAGATTTCTGAGTCTGTTTGGTAAATCATTTGCCATCCTTCGATGAAAGATAGGAGGCATATGCTAGAGCATTAATGATAGGATTAAATTAAAAAAATTCTGTGGAGATTGAGGAAAATTAYCTCTCCTAGATGAGTTTTGCTTTGCTGGATGGTGTTAAACTTCTTCAGGAAGTAATTTTTTTCAGAGATTGTGTTGAGGTGTCATTTCCTGGGATTTTTTAATTTGTTAACTTACGAGGCTTTTTGATACCAGGCACTACACTTGAAGTCCTGTTGAAGAGCAAATGAAGTGTTGTGATGCTATTTTTTGCAGCATAGGAGTCTATGCTGACTCATTTAGTGTTTGTAATGCCTGTGACAGATTAAAAAAAATGAAATCAGTTATTCCCAGTGAGATGGATACACTCAGCCAGACCCTATTTGAGAATTATTTGCTACAGTGTTAAGACCAAAGTACACATCTTCCCCCTCCCCCCACAAAAGAATCCAGCTTATCATGAAATGTTTATCAGAGCCATATAAACATTTCTCGACTGCCGAATTTTGAAGGGAAATTCTTTTGGTCTAACATATGTATTGCAAGCAAAACTCTTCACAGATTTTTTTTTTTTTTAAATGTAATTAGCTTGGTTGCAGCCCTACTTATTACCAAGCATGCCAGCATCTGGCAAGGGTACGGTGATCTGGGAATTCACTGCTTGAAGCCTTGGAACAAAGTGTTCTGATCCGACCCCAGGCAGCGAGTCCAGGACTTGAACTGGAATCTTCAGGAGCAGAGAAGTCTTAAGTGTCTGGAAAATTGGCCTGTTGAGTCACCACACAGGCACTAAAACAAAACTAATTTTAAGCAGGTCAGAGTTCAGTGATTCCCTCTGGAATCTAATTTTTTTTTCCTTAAAAAAAAGAAGTCTCATGTTTTAAGTGAAAAGGGTCAAAGTTGATGCACTGCTACAATTTTTGAATGCTTTCCCTTAAGAACAGCCACCCAGGCTAGGATTAGCATGAAGGGCTGCTAGGCTGGCACTTCAGTGTCTGGGTTAAAAATATTTTAAAGCAGTAAATGCAGTCAGAACAGAGAGAGAGATCCCTGGGAGCCTTCCTATTCAAAAATGTGTAAGCTCAGGGCAGCAACTGCAATGTAATTTAGGGCAGTATATGCTTCATAGCTTTGGAGAATATTGCCTCTTGTTAATGTTGCATTGGAGGACAGTGGGATAGTAGTAATTTTAGAAAGGTGGCTTGTTTGACATTGGAAACTTCAGAACAAATAAAAGGAAGCATAAATTGAGGAAGAAGTGTRACTGCCGAAACCCAGCAATGAATCCATCTCTGAGCACACTGTAGAGACGACAGGGAAAGTGTGTATAGAAACATTTTCCTGGGAATGCAGCTGCAAAAGGAGTGCAGCAGACAAAGGCAAAATCAGGTACGTACTTTAAAAGGCATGTGGGCAAACTTCTGTCTGAGAGCCCAGTGAGGAGCCTGCTCCCATTAAATTACAGAATGTTTGGGGGAATCAAATGACAGGACGTTTGTATTGCTTTTCCATTGCTGAAGAAGTGGAACTGTCTATAAGCAGGGATGATTCAAATAGCTGTTTAAAAAAACATGCTTGCGGGAGGGAGGGAGATTTTTTTTTTCCCATTCCTTTATGAAGATAATTTCCTTCTTTTCTTAGGGTCTTTCTCTTTGGGTCTTGCCAAGTTCCCTTTACATTYGCAAGTGAAAAGGATGAGTCTAGGCTACCTAAGGAAGCTTGGATCTGAACTGTGTTTGTGTCAGGCATTGTGGGCTTGGTGATCTCTGTTTATCTCTGAGGAAATAGTCCTGCTTGCACAACAGGGCAAATGCGATGTGCAGATGTCAGAGCTGCTAGAGCAAGGAGGGCTGTCTAGGAAAGGCTATGCCAAACCTAATGGTGGAGTGAAAAAGGAGCAGCTAGGACTTCTGCTTCCCCCCTGTGCCTTTGCATGGCTGTGGGAAAATCTCTAGGCCAAATGGAAAGCTCCTTGTTGTTGGTAGTGAGCTATAGCCCATGCAAACTGTGCTGTTGATAGGAGGATATTCTTATGGATGTTTACCCGCACAGAGGTGCAAAGATTTGTGTGCTCTGGTCACCAGTGCAGTAGTCAGAACAATCTGAAATAAAACCTCTTGCACAGGACTTCCCCTTCAATGTGTAGGAATYGCTGAGAATGTGGCTTTTGGAGTGAAAGAGCCATAAACCTTAAATTGATTGGGAGAACCACAGCCTGCCTTGCTACTACATGAAGTTATTGGARTGCTTCTCCCTTGTTATTCCTGCAGGTATACAAGGCATGGGGATCTGAATGGGAGGATGTGTGAGGCTCTGAGATCCAATTTGTCTTCCAGGTTACAGCAAGGCTCCATTTTTTTCCAGGCTTAACAAGTAGCAACCATAGTTTACTAAAATATTTATTTATATATAGTGAAAACTTAGTGACACGCAGTTGSTTTTGCGTTTAAGATCACAGTTTATGGCCCTTTGAAGTCTGCATGTCTGAAGGAAAGAGGAATGCTTAGSATGAGCTGAACTTGAATTAATCGTGTAGGCAGGTAAAGATTGAATTTCCTGTGTGGCTCATTTTGTTAAGAAAGTCAAGCAACRYGTAATGCTAGGCCAACTTGTATCAYAAMAGGAGGTGGTGTAGCTTTAGAGCAAAGTGGCCTGAATCCGAATTATTGACCAGTTCTCCAAACTTCAGGGATGATGGTGGTTCTGAAGGAAAAAAATTAATGTATGATTTGTACAGCTTCATGATTTGCAAGGTGAAGATGGGATAAATCACACGGACTTCCAGCTCTGGCACTTTAATCTGCAGTGATTTGAAACTTGAAAACTACAAAAGATTTAAARGTTTGGATTTATATTTTCCTTCTTGAATGACGTGTTTCTTTTCACTAGATCGGGACCCAGTGGAAGCTATGCCATAAGGAAGAATTTTAGGGACCTAAGAGGCAAAACGTGTTTTGGGTAGTTCTGAAAATCAGGGTTTTTTTTTTGGTTTTTTTTTTTTTTTTTTTTTTTTTTTTTTTTTTTTTTTTCCATTTGTAATTCCCTGGTTGTCCTTGTATCCAGCCCCTTGTAAATCTCCTCTTAGCACAGGAGAGTTGCAGCATGTGCATGCTGTGCTGATCCCTTTTGTTTAACTCCCAATGCTTTGCTCTCAAACTGGCTATCAGAATATGATGGGTCAACAGGATSGTTCTCTTTAGCATGAAGCACACCTGAAATATCTGCTTAGGTAGCGCTTGTGATTTCTCAGCAAATATTCAACCCAGTGGGGAGCTGCAGGACTCACCTCCATCTCCCAAGGGTTAACAGTAACCTATAATAATAATCTTGTGGCACAAAAATGCTTCTTTTTATGCATTACCTATTTCCAGAGGCCTAATTTAGGTTTTGTATCAAAATGGATATCACAAACGCTTGAGCTTCCTGCTGGGAATGAAAGTGCTACCGAGAGACTCCATTCTCTGTTACTCTCGTGGTGTCCAGGAGGGGTGAGGAGGCAAGGAAACAATTGCTGACATCTGTAGCAGTAAGTATAAATAGTAGCAGGTTGGGTTGCAAAGGTAAAATACTTTTGACAGCATTGTTCGCTTGAAAGCCTGGCCCTTGCTCTTGGTTAGGATATATGTGTGTGTGTAAATATGTGTGCTTTCATGTAGAGGGCAAATTTACTTCTTGACAAAGAAAGTTAGGTTTATTTTATAACTGCACAAAAATTCACCTGYCATCAGAAGAACAGGATATTGTTATGGAGTGAAATGAGACTGTATATTAATGCTTAAATACGCAGGCAGCTACTCAAAAGATCAGCACACGTGTGTCCCTGCTCCCTCTGTGCATGTTTCATGCCAGATTCTGCTGTAGATCCAGTGGAACTGTTTCCATCACTTACTTTCCTTAAGGATCTGTCTGTTGAATGTTTTCACATTAAAAAAAAAAAAAAAAGAAAAAGAAAAAGAAATCTTGTTTAGATATTTTGTTGTTTTAAGAAGTTGAAACAAGGAAAACCAAAGTCAGATTGAACATTTTTTTAGGTCATAAATGCTTGCTGAACACCCAGATACTTTCTCTTATCCTGGTATTGATTTTCCATTGGAGGCACACATGGGAGAAGAAGGAAGATTTTAACTAAATCTACAAAACACTCGTGTTTTTGAGTTTCCTGGCAGTTGCTGTTTTTCCTTCTCTTTTGTGCAGATATTGGTTATGTTGAATTTGTCCCAAACCCTACCTCCTTCTCCTCTCCCTGATCCTGCTTTGGGCAGAAGGGCAATTCCAGCAGCAGATTCCCAGGGTTCTTGTTGCTCCAGTCTGGCGGGTTCAGGGGCTGAACTGTGGATGGGGTGAAAAATCACCTGATCTGCCACCCCCAGTGAGTGGAGATGCCTGGAATCAAATTTGGCATGGGGAGAGCACAGGAATCCTGCTCAGTCTCAGGGGCAGGTCAGCCTTGGCAATGCTGGCCGGTGCGCAGGCTGTCCAGGCTGGATGGACAGTGAGTGCTTTGGGGTGCCTGGGCTGGGTGTGAGCTGGCTCTGTGCTGTGGGAATGGAGAGGGCASAGCCAGGTGGGATTTATTCCATTGCTTTGAGCCCTGCACAGGTATTGTCGTGTCGGCTTTGCCCAAACCACCTGGCTGAGCAGCCAAGTGTCCTTAAGCAGAGCAGCTCTGGCCAGCCCAGTGCAGCGGGTGAGTGTGGGGCAGAGCATGGAGAGCACAAGCACGGCCCTGCTCTGCCTCTGCCCTGCTCTGCCGTGCTGGGGAAGCCTCTTGACCTTTTGTTCCTGGGTTTTCTTGTGTTTAAGGACGTACAGACTTAACCATCACTCACGGGTGTTGCAAGAATTAATTAATTACCATTTTGACCGATTTGAGAACTCCGTAACCCTAAATAAACAAGGACTTAATCAGTTAYTTTTCTTTGTATTTGTGCTATAGGAAAAATCCACTCATTTATTTCCAAGCACATGACACACAAAAACTATCTTCACACTTCTGAGTGGAGCTGGGGCTTGGTGCCAAGGGTTTTTTTTTTTTCCTAGAGAATATGGTATACTCGTACACTCAGATCAAATGGTACAACATTACAGTTTCACTCAGGAGATGGAAATTTTTTTCTTACAGTGTTTTTGTACTTAGAAACTGTAAATACCAGGCGCCTGTCTTCGGTCAAGTTCTTTGTCCTCATGACTGCACCCATTGCCAATGTCCTTTAGCATGTGAACTTGCTKCCTTGGAGTAGCTCTAGCTAGCAAATGGGATGTCTTTTTCCTCCATATGTTCTGCCATCTCCTTCTACATTAATTATTTGGCTTAAAGAATCTGAAAATTAGGGAAGGAGAATGGAGAAAAAAWATGATAGGGATGCTTATTGCCCCTTATCTTCTTTCTTTTGTGTGTATGGAGGAGGCCTTGAGTGTATTAATTTGGGAATTAGGAGTAACTTCTGTCCCACACTTGATGCAGCCCAACAGAAAGGCTTTAGAGTGCCCTGGTTTAATGTGGACCATCGAGGCACAACAGAGTGAAGGAAGTCAGAGTTTGTGACTGTCTCTGCATTTGCCATCATAAGGGATTAAAATCAGAACTAAGGGKTTTTTCTTTTGTGTTTTAATTTCCTTTGTTTTAAGAAAGTATTTTTTAAGTGAAGTGGGGGAGGAGAGTAATATGCCACTGACATGCTTTGGGATCTAAGGCTCCTGTGGACCCCATAGGATGTCAATGGACTCATTAAGATTTAGCCAAGTTTTATGCATTATTCATAATATACATTCACAGCATGCACCCTAAAGACTGTCTCCTGTGAATGCTTAGTCAGAATCATTTGCATTCTGTATTATGGATCCATAATATAGAATACATTTAGCTATGTTTTGTGTATTATACTTTACACAAATTTCCAGCCTTTACTGTTCTGGCTTATGCAGCAAATGTGTTTAAACAATAGCATGCAGTTATGTTTTGTTGCTCTATAAAGACTAATGCATAATAAAGGACCCTGGTGAAAATTAATTATTGCATAAGAGCAACGGACAGGCTTTTCYTCTTTGTAGCTTCAGTGACATCTTAACTTACTTTTCTAACATGTTTGAGAAGTGCTGTAAATTCTGGGCTGATATTTTGTAAATTTTGTGTTTCAAATACACACAAAAATCATTTTTGATGTGGAAGGTTGGCAGGTGATGAAACATCAAATTGAAGCTGAGATGCTTAATAATCATAAGAGTCTTTTGCTGTGAGTTTACTCTAATCCTATGAACATTATTTCTGTTGTACATGACAAGACGAAAGAATCAACAAAACACCACATCAGAAAATTAATTCTCTTCCTGTCATCTAAAACATTGAAGCTCCTCTGTTTTCTTTTTCTCAGCTGCCAGTACATCATGATGATGGGTCTGATCTCAGCTTTGCACTGATCCACAGAGTGGCCCAGACGTGTTCCTTACACACCTCYGCCTTAGCTTCCCCATGGGAAATGGTGCTCCTTAAATTCCTCTGTAGGAGCTGCCTATCCAGATTTACTTCTTCAGCACCCCACCACTGCCAGTAGAGAAAACTCCTGTGGGAAATGTGCTGCTCTTGCAAGAAAATGAGATTTCTTTTGGGGCCAAACTGCAGTAGAGAGAAGACAGGRAGGTATGAGGATTATCTTCCTTGTGCAGAATTGATTAAGGAATCACTTTTGTGAAGGGTCTTCCATTCCGGGGACCATGAAAACATTTCTGATTGCCAGAGCCTGCACGTGAAAACACTAGATGGGCAAATTCCAGGATCCCTTGGCATCTTTTGCAGATCCATTTCACATGGAGAGCAGCCCCTATGTGTGTTCAGGAAGACATGGGGAATATCAGCCTTTCATCCAATTCAGGGTTGGTTTTTTTTGTTTTTTTTTTTTTTTTTTTTTTTTTTTTTTTTTTTTTTTTAGGGAAGTTTTTCAGAGCTTTTCAGAGAAGTGCTACAAGGTTGTAAAGGTTACAAAAAAGCTTTGGGATGGTGAGGTCCTCATCTCGGGAGCCTGGCTCATGGTGGGCAGCAGTGGTGCCTTGAGACTAAATATACACTGTATACACAAAGGATAGAAGAGACTTACTACGTCAAGTTCATTGCAAATGTTGTCATACTTGATTAAGTATGTGCTTATCAAAACACTTTAAAAAGTCTTGATATCGCACAAGATTGAAATGGGGTTTTTTTCCCATCATAGCCTTGACACAGGAGAATGTTTTGGCAAAGTACACTTGGGAGGCAAATAGTTGGTGCAAAATGAATTTTAAATCCTAAGGATTATTTATATTTGCTTTTTTTTTTTTCCACTAGGTCTTCAAGTTTACCTTTAGGGAGCATTCACACACACATGSTCTGAAAAGACAGTAGAGAGTGAGGAAGGATTTGTTGTGGCCCAAAAGTGGAAATATGCTATCCTTTGGTCCAGAGCTGTCTCTTGAGCTCTCGTAGAGTAATATCTAAAATACAATTTTACTGCCTTTCTGTTCAAAAGAGATGGCCAGTTTTTCATGAGAACTCATAAGTGAACGGAGAATTGTAAATTTGTAAATACATGTATTTTGCAGCATGCCATTGTTGTTACTTGTTTCTTTTACTTATGTAACAATTAACAGTTCATGATTTGTAAGTCTGATGCATAGAAACAAAATATTTATTCTTTCTTTTAGGTAAGATGTGGTGCAGTGGAGCACTCGTGTGTGTAGTGTAGTAATAGTGTGTGTTGAGCGTAGTAATGTGAAGTAAGAGCAGTCATTGTAGAGGGAATATTATCTCTGAGAGCAAATGTTACTGGCTGCATTGCCAGGTGATTTTATGTCCCGTGGAGCAAAGTTACCTTTCCATTTTATCTGCTGCCTACAAGGGACTGGGGGCAGGAAAGACAGGCTGAAATCCACGTTTTTCCTCAGCTCTGTGCTGCAAGTTTTTCTTATTATCTCCCTTGAATTTTGGAGTTTCCTTCCTTGCTCTCTCCTACTCCCTCTCCTCCTCAAATATTGTTGCAGTCCTGGCACTTCTCTGCCRTACCCTCTCCTCCTTGCTGTATCCTGAAAGTTCCAGCATAAAACCCAAATTAATCTGTGCACCAGAGGTTATTGGCTTGGTCTCTGCCACATGCATTGTTGGTCCATCTCACTGGCTGGACATCAATGTTTGGGACCAGTGAGAACATATTTTTGCCATTACAAATCAACAGAACAGGAACATAAACAAAGCTCAAAAAAATCAAGACATCTAAATAGTCCTTTCAGATTCATGAATATGCTATATATAAGCCTAACTTCTGAGATTTCCTTTTATTCTCATGAATATGATTTACATTTGAGCAAATGCAAATTCATTTCCACTTTTGATGCTCTGGAAGCTGCTTCTGGAAAGTGAGTAGAATGTGCCCTTTAGTCCATCCCAGTTCAGGCCCCAGCGCTGCGTGCACAACCCTGGGATTTTCAGAGCATTCGGCAGTTCTGCTCCATCTGTTTTTCTTCTCAGCAATCTAAATTCATATTGTAAAATTTGCAGTAATGCAATGAGCAGGGGGGTTGTTATTGTTATTAGGCTTACGATGTTGAAAATAAAGAACTTGCTTCCTACTGTTAGGCAGAATTTCTAGGAAGTTCCTAGCAGTTGTATTTAACACTTGCAATAGGTARCTTTATCTTTCTAAATGATTTTAAATGATTTTTCTTCAATGAACAGCTGTTTAAATAGGGACTAGGGTACATAGAAAATGATCACTGTACATTAGCTGGACTCAGAAGGGATGGGAAGAGAACTAATTTCTGTATCTCCATGCTAGTATCTGGCTTAAAAGAGGCCAATTCTACACCAGATTTCAATTCAAGGCTTCTCAGGTACTGGGTTGTCATTATTAATAATTATACTATAGAAGCAGGAGTTTGAATGGATAGATTTTAAGGGGTTTCACTGGGTTAGCTACTGTACTGTTATTCCATTTGTTTAACCATTGGAAAGGTTATAGGGTTTTACTTCTGATTCATCACAGGAAACCCAGACTTTGCAGTTAGCTGAGACCGTTGTACACGTCATTCTCTTGGTGTTCTTTCTGTCCTTTTAGTCCAAAATCATCTGCATACTGTTTCTGTCCATCCCTAGTGTTAAAAAGTCTACTGTCAGAACCTTTACTCATCATGGGGTTTTTAAAGTAATAGGTTCTGATTTCCTTTTTATTAGCCCTAGCTCTCAGGCTTTATAATTCAGTGTCTTTAACTTTCAGCTGTAAAATTCAACACTTTTAAAAAAGAAACTGAGATTTTGATATGRTGACAAGCATTGAGGCTTTAAGGAAAGCACCAGGGATTCCAAGACAATAGAAAAAGTTCATAGGTGTTTGCAACCCTGGAACTTCGTGGAACACACCATTAAAAAGGGCCACAAAGGCTCWGAGGTTATGCGTTCCTCCCACATGGAAGAACTTTCACCTTGTGGTGCTTCATGGGCATGAGATCCAAAGGAAAAAAGTGAGATTGTGCCTCTCACATCTTCATTCTCCATACAGTAGATTTTGGAGCAGGGGCATACAGAGAATGATGAACTGCATTTAATGAAGGTAACACTTCGGTTCATTTTGCTCAGATAACTTTATCCAAAAAATAATATTCACAAAATTTTATTTGAATTGAAATGTGCAAAATTTAATTGAAAAGGAGGTACAAATTTGCACATATTTCTGTCCTGTGAATTGCTTAGACACTTTGACAGACTCTGAAGATCTCTGCCTTTGAAAGGAGTATTCCTCTCTAAACCCGGCCCCTTCCCCTGCTCTTTGCTTGGATCATCAGCAGGGCAGGGCAGGATCCTTCTCTCCTCCTTCCCTGTTCCCTTCCTCACAAGAGCTGCAGAAATCAGCCATGCTCAGCCAGCAGGACTCTCCACCTCCCAGTGGACAAGGCATTGTTGATATTCTGGGGTTTATTGCTTAAATCCTCAGGTGTCTGATATGAGTCTGAAGCAGTTTTCTCTGCTGCTTTTCTGTAACGTTTCCTGTGCGCATACAAGTTTCTCCAAGGAATTGCACCAAAATTCCTCCACCCCTYGTCTGGTGATTGCTAGAAAAACTTAAAGTCATGTCGGGGCTTGCAGTCCTTGCCAAGCTGTTCCTTCACCTCTGTTGCATTTCATCCTCAGACAATTAGCAAGACAGTAGCCTGCCTATTATTTATTCCCGAGTTTTAAAACCTAAACTTGCTATTCACCATCTTCTCACTTTTGCCAGTTTTGCAGCAGTGGCACTGCTCTGATCTTACTGATTTATTTTAGCTCTCAGACTGTTTTGTAGTGATGGATGTAAAAGCAAAGATGAGTTTAAAGCTACATTCATTCATCTCTTTGTTATTTTAATGCTAAATCCCAAGGATAAATATTATTGTTATATTACTGCTGATTAAAATGTACAAAACAAAAGTCCTGTTTTGAAGATCAGAATGCTTTACTGAGTTGAAAGGGGTGAAAGCTCTGTTGAAAAGGGTAAAAGCCRAAGAGTGTGGTAGGTATGTCCATTTGAAATCTGTGCCATGTGTGCTGAGGGTGACTTGGTTCACACAGAATATTTGCAGTCAGTCAAAAATAGAACTCATAACTTGCATGCTTGTCCTTCCTCAGCCCAAGCTCTCCAGAAACAAATCTCCGTGTTACTCAAAAAGAGCAGAACTGAACCACGACCGCAGGAGTTTGCATCAATTGCCTGTTGATGTAGGGTGAGAGCAGGGTGAAAGGGAAGCAACAAAAACAGGGGCAAAATATTGGGAGGCTTAAAATGTATTAAAATGCCTGCTGTACTTGCCCTGCCTTGTAGTGCTTTGGTCATCACAGGCGTCAGTCCAGCATCTCCTTTAAGTACTGGATTAATACACATATTTCAAAATTAGTGCTACTGCAGTAGGATGTATTACTCTATTCCACATAAAACTAAGGATTATATGTAGTAAATAAACTTCAGACAATGACAGTCTTGGTTGCAGCTGGCTTGTTTCCTAAATATTAATACTAATACTGYGCTGAAAAAGTAAAACAATTTAAAAGAACCGATTGCAAAATCTGTACAGGTGTAAAAGTTAAGCATATGGCAGAGAGGAGATTGCCAATGAAAATGACAGATGATTAACATTCATTAAAAYGTTCAATTAACACCTTGAAAAATTCCATAAAATAATACTGCATGTAAATAATGTGTGATTTCTCCAAGCATYCTTTTACCTGTTTTTAAGGAAAAGGAAGAATGAGAGAAAGAGGAAAGGAAGTCTATTCCAAAAGTACTTACTATTAAGATTTTCTCAGCCCTTGGTTTGTTTTGGAGTTCAGTGGTGCAGTGATGAATAAATCAAATTTGAGCTGTCAGTAGGGGAAAAGATTTGGTCTGAATAAAAGTTAGTCCTGGATTTTCTTACTCATATTTTTATGGTGAACATGAGAGAGAAGCCCTGACAAACTGCAGGGCAATGTGAAGGATGCTCTGATCAATTGGCTAATTACAGAGATTAGAACACGACAGCAGTGGCAGTTCCTGCCTGTGCCATTTCACATTGCTGTCAGCTTCAGGAGGATCTCGCCATGTTATGGAGAATTCTGTGCCTTTTCCTGTTGGTGCATACACATGAACTAAGGAAGAAACCTYTGTCCTGTCTAAGTGAGCTTTATGACAGTAAATTAACAAGTCAACATTAAGAGCTGCCTTAGATGTTAGTTCTTTACATCTGCTGGTAATTATAGTCAAAAAGCTTCCAAAATCAGGCATGCCCTTGGCTGCTTGTGTTACTGGAGGGAAAGAAGCATCTTTGTCCTGCCAAAGCAGGTGTGTGGTTTAAACAATGCAGGTAAATTCATGTGAATATTACCTACGGATTCCCTGATCCCTGGGATTTGACTTGCTTCTTTAAGAAARCATCCATTGACTCTGGCCCATGCAATCTTTTTTTGCTCTTTCATTACTGATCACTTCTGTGACCCTGGCTGCAGAGCTATGGGATTCTGGAGATCCAGACATCAGGCTTAATTTCCTCTAATTAGTTTCTTAATTTCCTTACATAATTGAAAGGAAGTTATTGGAAGTTCTTGGAAGAACTTGGAAGTTCTTGCATTTGATCCTTTGTAATCTTTATCTCCTCTTTACAATTGGGTACAATCAGGGCACAAGGGTGGCATTTTAAAATATAACCTCCCTCCCACCCATCTATTTCCTTCCTTTTTGAAATGCTGTTTCATAGGTTAAGGTTGTGTATACAATTTTCACACTGTTGTGTCTTAGAGCTGCCATTTGTTTCAGGTAGGTGAGGACTCATKAAGAGGATGTGATGGCTGGTAAAAATACAATGAAACAGCTTTATTCATAAAGCTCTCTGCCTTTCTGGCTTGGCCTAGGTCCACTGTGCTTTGGGCCCCACCCATATTGCAAAGCCTGGGTCTGCATTTTTTTTTGGTCTTTGTGGTGTCCCCGTGATGGTTTTGTGACACATTTTGAATTTCAGCAATTCAAAACATCTGAACTGCTGGGCAGAGAGCATGGCAGAATGGTGTGGGGGGTGATTTTTTTGATGGAATGCCATCAGGTTGTGTGTTTCATGTCCTGAGTTGTTGGTTTGTGGGTGTTAGAGGATGAAAGGTCTGCCAGAGAGGTTGARGGAGCCAAATTTGGCATTCCATGTAGACATATTCTTTATGCAGCATGAATGCTGGGATAAACCCTTCTGTCAGACTGCTTCCCCTTGGAGTGTCCTCACAGTTTGCTCTAGAAGGGAATAGTGAGAAAACTGGAGGGCTTTTTTTTTTTCAGTGTGGACAGTCAGGGCACCTCAGTACAGGAGTAAAATATGGAGTGAACTAAACAAATCGTGTGCACACGTTCACCCTTCCGTGAGAAATGAGAAAGCTGGGWTGGAGAGACAGCATCAATTTTAGCAGACTTGCAAAGGGCCTTGACCTCTCCATTTGGTCCTGGGGACCCCCTCCCTGAAGCAGCATGTAGATGATGGGGTACAGTTAAATAAAGCTATAATTAGTAGCAACAGGAGGGAAAAGAAAGATCCGTCAGCCTGCTATCTTTTTGCATTTGACTGCTCTTGGATTGCTGTTTTCAAAAGTGATCTGCAGTGGCATCTCTTGGCTTCCAGGAAGGCAATGGGAATTTTATAACTGACGTCAATGGGAGCAGAATGAGACTGATGTTAAATGCTTTTTTTATAACCCTGTCCCTAGTGTGCAGTCAKTTTCATTGTTTTCCCTGATATTTTTGTGGGTGTTACATAGATCAAGAAGGAGAAAATAGTAGTTAAGAAAGACAAGTTGTGATTGTGAAACCACAAAACAGTGAGAGAGGCTCTGGGGCGCAGCTGTGGGGCACCTGAGTGCTGTTGCTTAATGTTACAGGTTTGAGTGGGTTTCAGTATCACACTATTGCTTTGAGCACCTTCCTTCCCAGAGGACATCATCAGTAAAGTCCTCCCTGTCTCAAACAAGAAAATCCAGAGCAGTTCTACTGATGAGCTCATGATTTGCTGCAAGTGAGAAGAGTTCAGCCCTTTGGATTCCAGCATGTGTTGGCCACCTGAAGCCTGACACCACTCCTAAGTTCATGCATTTGGCTCAGGATGTAGCAAGAATACATATTTTCCTGCTGCATTCTGACAGGCTGATCCATGGTGAGACCTTTAGAGTGTGATGTCGACTCTCCCTTGATCCGTGTCTGACATCCACGAACATGGATGGCCGATGTGTGTGTGTGGAAGGGCTGTTCAGACCCAAGGCTTGCTCATCACAGCACTGAAGCTAATCTCCTCACTCTGCTAAGGTCAAGGTTGAAAGATGACTCCAAAGAGCAAAGAAAGGGAAGACAGTTTTGAAAATGGATACRGGGAGAACAGACAAAATATGCTGCTGTTAATGCTGATTTCTAAGCTCTTCCTTGCTCTCTCACCATCCCTTTTTCTTTCGCTGTCGCAGGTTATTCATTAAGTATTTATTGAAATACATGGTAAAAAGAATTTGTCTAACAGTTGAATGGCTGATTTTGGATTAGGCAATTAGGTGGTGGATTTAAATGTGGAGAATTRGTATTCACCAGGTGTTTGGGGGTGAGGTCAGAAGTTCCTCCCTTGCAGCATGTATCCTCACTTGCTGCGATACAGTGGTGTTCTCGTGATATGTGGGGAAAAAATATGTGGTACGTGGGACAAAATAGTGATTAGGCTGATCAGTCTTTGCTGCATCTCCAGGGGGATTGCTCTTTAGGGCAATCAGGAGAAATCTGTGTGGAATGCAATGGMATCTGTTAAGCAATTCAAAAGTTACCCTTGATCCTACAAACTGCTCCTATGGTATTTAACAAGCATGATGAAAAAAAAAAAGGAGTTAACCTGTATTGCTTTTGCTTTTTTTGCCTCTCTTTAAGCAATGAATAATAGATATTTGACACTGGCAGGAGTGGTGTCATGCTGTAGTTATGTTACTGTTTTTAATTGAGTGGGTTAGAAATTGTGTAAGGGATAGTCTTAGTATTGYTGAGTTAGAGGATGCAATAAGCCTGTTTTTCAGTAGTTACATACCTTCACATGTAATACCTTCATTTGTAATGCTATGTAACATATAGGAAGAAGCTAGGCTTGCACTGAAAATGCTGATTTCATGGATCTGTGTTTTGTATATTTCTTTTTGTTTTACTTCTTTAACAATACTACCCAAGAAAACCCCCCTCTCTCTTTACCTCAATGTTATTTTTTAGTATAAAGAAATAATAAGGTGTCTGTGTGTMGGTGTATCTTCTTTACATCTACTCTGAAAACCTTACATGAAAAGAGCACTAAAATTATGATTAAGTGCAGTAGATTTGTAAAAGTGGACTCTTTAAGGCAGCCTTTAAGTGTGTCAGATGAGATAACTTCCTGCTCCAGAGCTCATTTAAAATCATCCCTATGAACTCCTGACACAAGAAGAGTGTCTGGCTGCTCTACTGCAAAGACAGCAGTCATTCAGACCTCAGCAGCCCCTCAGGTGAGTGTTTCTGTCTACCTGTGGTGGGTTTTTCTTCGAAATGAGACCTTCTTCCTGTGTATGTTAAATGCTCAATTGTGCATGTTGTTTTGCAAGAGGAAATCCTTTGTGGATACCTCTAGAGCAGCATGGAAGTCAGGGAGGTTTTGCATGCAGCCATCTGCCAGTCCTGAAGTCTGGCAGGACTTCAGCCCAACTCCTCTGGCTTGTGATTTGAGGAGA